>NC_137145.1:2505039-2627539 GCF_949319135.1 Squalius cephalus
ACGAAGAGCCTGAAACCTGACGGCAGCACTCGATTTGACATTTGCTCAACATTTACATTTTATCCCCCAAAAGACTCCTGTTCCTCCTGGATATTCACTCTTACGTTAACTGGGTTTGTTCAGTTTCACATTAAGTGGATTAATTAGACAGTTGCAGATGTTTAGGAACATCCCATCGAGTCTACCTCTGTCTAATTAGTGAGGGATATGTGTGCTCTTTAAAGAGCTGATTGCATTCAAATTAGAAACCCCAGGACAGGGCTTAAAATTAACACTCGCCAAGTGCCAAATGAGATTAAAAATTGGCTCTGGCGAGTATATGAAACGGTCAATCGCCAGTTGGCTGGTAATTATTATTTTTTTGTTAAAGCAACACTAAAGATTATTTTTTACCTTAAAATAATGTTTCCAAAATCGTTTCAGTGGTTCATCAAGTCGTAACAGGGTGAACGGCACTTCTGCATTCGCTATACAAGTTTGCCAGATCGGGTTGTGTTTCTGTAGTTCGAATGAGACATAAGAAACTACGAATTTGACTTTGCTTTACGGCAAGTGTTACAGTAGTCATTATTTTGTTTTTCTTCGTTTCTGATGTCGCAATATATCATACTTTCATAAAATCATGCAACATACTCTTCCTTGTCTGTGGACATCGTTATTTCCTGGATAAACAGCGAGCGTGCGTGCGACGGTAGGCTAACTTATTTACCACAGCGGTAATGGACAATTCCACTTCCAACCTGTAGGGGGACCGAAGAGGAAAAGTGCTTTGGTGTTGCTTTAAACATATATCAAAGCTTCAATGAACTATATACAAACCGATGCCATGAAAAATGACCACATTGAAAATTGACTATAAATTAGGAAGTCATGGATTTAGTTTTTCGAACGTCTCGGTGGTAATTAACCAGCTTTAAATAGCTCTGTCCTTGGCCCCATTGACTTTAGCAGTGGTGCTCTCTAGCAAGGCAATGTCCATGAAGAAAGAAAGCCAGATGGAAGAAGAAGAGATGGATGGCTTAATCCATATCTTTAAGATGGAAGCAGGTATATCCTCTTTTGATGAATATTTAGCTGAAGTGTAGAGTACACTATGAGCAAGAAGAGGGTCATGAGGTATTTCCAGATGTAAAATATCAGAGAGGACAGTACATACAAAGGCCAATAAAGGTGCATTCCCCAAACATATGCAAATAACCCACTGTAGAATTATTACATAGATGACAAGGCCGGTAACATTTTTATGAATTCTCGAATTTCGGGTGAGTGAGCAAACATTTAGGTGAGATAAATGTAAAAAAAAAGGTCTAAAAAATTATAAATTTTTTGTCTCTATTTTTTTTTTCTTCTCTACCCCCCCCCCCCCCCATAATTTAAATATTCAAGCACAAAAAGACAAAAGGATGCTCAATTCGTTACTCACGCCCTGTGTGGAAAGTTGTGTGTGTGCATACGGTTTCAATCAGCGCCCGAACAATGAATTGAGCTCTTTCACGTCGTCTTGCGCTTGAACGGACAAATTCACACCAAACTGTCAAAACTTTGCGAGTGTCCTAGTAAACATAGTCAGTTATGGCTTAAGTGAATGTAAACAGTTGAGAAAGAAAACACACGAGGATCAGTTTATTGGAAAATGACAGCTGCTATCTGTGTTTTAATGTTAATCAAACAACCACTCACTGCTCTTAACTGGATAACTTTTGTACCGTCAATAAGGATTAAACAATGTTTATTTATACGGTGAAGACTATGCAGTGTCATTTTACAATTACGTTATTTAATGTCTCTACCTGAAAACTACTGTTACTTGTCTTTAATAATATTTTAATCTATATTAGTTTGGCTAGTAGTTTTATCTGTGGTATCGAAATTGGAATTGCGATGTGTGAATTTTCACTGGTATCTCAACATTTTTGGTGTTATAACATATTTTATGGCCGATATATTTTCTCAAGTCACCGGCAGGTGTGGCAATAAAGTAATTTTTTAGGCCCTGCCCCAGTACGATCTTCCATGGCTGACTGTGACCAGTGTTATTTTAGAATCATTGAGAAACTATTGTACTTTTTATTCAAATTCACATCCCTAAAGTTTACATTTAAAAAAAAAAGAAAAAAATAAGTTTTATTTCAAGTAACGATTTTTTAAAATAGTTTTAGTTTTGGTTAACTATAATAACCCTGACCGTGACTTCAATGTGGTTTTCCTTCAGCTTAATGTTTGTTTCTGTGCCTTAGGTCATTCTCTTGACTCCTTAAAAGTCTGTGAAAAACTGACATTTATGGCTGTAAGTGCAGGGACTGCTAATGTTGTGCTGGAGCTGATATGTGACCGTGAGCTCTTGGGAAATGTATTTCACCAAATTGTCAAGTTAGATTGAGTGCTCTGCCATTCGTGGTGGCTCTCAGCTCATCAAAGATTAAAGCGTCAGCCTGTGTCGTTACAAAGAGCGGGACGTGTACAGACACACTGAACCAGAACATGCATGTGTATTTGTTTAGCAGACAAGCATTGGTGAGTGAACGTCAATTAAAGCTTTGCTTACCAGACTGATAATGGTGAAGAATGTCTTTTTTTTTCAATGTTAATAGACTTGCACCTTTCCCATCTTAATATGTAAAGAGAGTTGGCTTTCGTGTCTTCTTGCGCTTAAATATTTACATTGCAACAATGCAGTGCTGGCCTGTCAACTGTCCTGAGCGTCGTTCACATTTGTTCATGTTCACATTCATGTTCTCATAACATTGCATTGTTAGAATTCATAATTTTGAGATTGATAACGCCTTATATACTCGCCAATGGCAATTTTTACATGCATTTGGCACTTGGTGAGTGTTAATTTTTCTTACCTTGTGCTTTTCACATGCGATTTTCCTTGACATATGAGAACAAATGCTGTCAATTAAAGTTGAGTTTGCTGCATATTCCTTTATGTGAGCAGCAAATACTCATACTCACAATCATTTTGTTAAATGGTTATTGTTCTGCTGAAAAGATTGTAATATTTTCTTATTACTTTTTTACGATTATTATGCTTCAGTGCGGGTGAACCTTTGCTGGCGTTATTCAAACAGGACTAAATATCGGTTCTTCACTGTTTGTGTTTGTGTTTTTTTCTGTGCGTAGAGTGTTTTATCCTTTAAGTTTTTTAAAAACTTTTTTTAACGTTTTTTAAGTCTACACGTAAGGAATTCCTCTAGGATTACGACGTTTTGTTAGTTCATAGCGGTATCAAAATGTGCAAAGAATTCTTTTATCTGTTCGTCTGATGCTCCTCCTGTTTCTGTGTTCAGCTCCCACTTCATGTCACATAAAATCACTTAATGCAAGATGTTTTCTTTCTGTTTGTGCTCTGATTCTGTCACACACACTCACAGCGGAGACCCACTGGCGTGTTTGTGCACTTTTTCTTACATATTTTAAAAGCAGAAAGGCCATGATTTGGGTAACATCCTTGATTTTGGAATCATTTGCAATGCTGTTGTCCTTCCAGGAATTGCATTCATAATTTAATCTCTCATCATCATTATCTTTTTAATGGCTTGGCTGCTCTCTGTAAGTGCTTTTGCTCTTCTTCATAGAAGAGCACATGTTGACTTCCCCCAGTTTAATTACATTAGAATGACACTGGAGATGACATTATACTCACTCCAATTAGTTCAGAAACAGGAAGGATTGTAGCTGAATCACCAACAGGTGCGGGCTTGCTGAATTATGGAAATTGTGGGCAAAATGTTCATGATGTAGACATGGAATTAAAGGGGTGGTATAATGCCCTTTTCACAAGATGTAAAATAAGTCTCTGATGTCCCCAGAGTGTGTATGTGAAGTTTTAGCTCAAAATACCCCAGAGATATTTTTATATAGCATGTTAAAATTGTCAATTTTTGAGGGTGAGCAAAAACGCACTGTTTTGTGTCTGTCCCTTTAAATGCAAATGAATTGCTGCTCCCGGCACAGGGGGGCGGAGCTTCAACAGCTTGCACTCACACAGACATGCACTGAAAACTTCAAAAACTTTTAGCCTTTTATGTTCAAACCGGATTCAGACAATGATGGAGAGACTCAAGAAGAAGTGCCAACATGTAGAAGCAACAGGACATTTCTGAATGGTTAGTTGATGAATTTATGTAGCTTATGTGTAGTTATCTTCTAGTCATTGATTAGCATATTCTGTCTTGATAATCTATAAATCGTGTTCAGGGGGCGGGGTTTATGTAAATTCTAGGGTTGGTGATGTCACTAACCCGGGAGGAAGCTTGTGTAGTCTCTACCAGCCGTTTGTTGTAGTCCTTAAAAAGTGATTTCTTTAAAAGCAAATATCTCCCTTTGCTTTGAACTTTGAGCGTTGTAACTTTGCAGATGTTGTTTATGCTCAAACAGCAACATTACACACTAACTAAAGTTAGAAAAGTGAAATCATAATCAACCACCCCGTTAAGCCTTTTCCCCGTTATCTTGCCAAGAAAAGTCTTTATTCTTATATGTCAGGAGAGAAACTTGAGAAGATGTTGTTTTCATGCCAGCGTTTCCGTGTTTCTCTATCCTCTCACTGTTTCTCTGGGGTGGGACAGTAAGATTGAGCTTATATACACCACTGAGAGACTTTACAACTTCCTTGTAAGGAAGCAAAAACATGTTGCTTATGTTTAAATATGGAACGTATACCTCATGCTTACACATGGTACAATCCACTTTCCATATTAAGAAACTATCCTCGGTGAATACATTTGTGGTACATCTGCATCAGTTGAAACTTTCCCTTCTCCCAGCCTGTGTCTGACATGTGATCCTCACACATGGATCCATGCTATCTATAGTCTAACTCATGCATTTTAAACTCCATAAGATAATACAACTGATTATGCATATTAATAAAGAGTTATAATACAGATACATAATATTAAATAATGCAATTATATTAAAAGATGACATTTTAGTCTTCAATGAGATCTCTTAAATCTCAACTCTTTCTCCTAGACAGCCATGTGATTTAAATGAAGAGCGAATGGAGACCCTTGTAAACTGAATGCATGAGTTTCTCTAAAGCTGCTTTGAAACAATCTGTATTGTAAAAAGCACTTTATAAATAAAGGTGACTTGACTTGACATTGATGCTTGATTGCGGACTAGTTTTTTGTCAGTTTGAGATCTCAATTTGAAGAAATATGTCTCATAATAATCTACAAGACCAAATCAAATATGGTTTATGTATGTTAAAGTCAACATGATAAAAATCTAAATTCACCTAGTTTACCAGTGTTTACATGGTTTTGGAAAAAAAAGGGAATTTTAAAAGTGCTTTTTTTCATGCATAGAAAAGTCATTACACCTGGAAAAAATTTATGGAAATTTCTGTAGTTAATTTTATTACATTTTTGTTCAAAGTTCTTGTGATTTTTCATTAAAAATCATAGGAATTCATTGGCCAGAAAATATGGGAACACTTTAACCCACATTCCTTGTCTTAATGTTTGCACGACTGATCTGTAAACCTTATTCCAAATAATATGATTAATTAATATTAGAACACCATTTTATGTTGATTGTGAAGTCACAGCTCTATATTCTTACTCTTTGTCAATAATTGTCTCATTTGTGTCTATTTCTATTCTAACAGAAACATCCGAGACAAAGCTGATACTTGAATGAAGCATTTCTGCAATGAAAGAGCAGTGAAATTTTCCAGTGAGAGCAGCCCAATTACTGGCAAAGTAGTCGTTATGAAAAGGAATGTTATTAAAGTGCATCCTTGCGCAATGGTGCAAAGGTCAAAGAGTGCCGGGTCTCATCCCACACAGACACACGTACGTCTGCCTAGCAACACCTTTCTCTGAAGTGGAATCTCCTGTCTTGTTTCTAAAGGTGATGGCAGATGCTTGGCTGCCCAGTCCTGCTAATTGACGCTTGCGTTGTGTTGAGTTGATTAGAGCAGGGAAATATGAACTGCTTATGGAGCGAGTCCTGCTCCCTCCGGGATTGTCCGCCACACTTCTGTGTCCTAGCTGAGCTTTAAACACTGCAGAAATTGAGTTTTTATAATAAAGCTAGCTAATAGACAGCCTCTTAATTGGCTGCTCGGAAGAGTGTGGAATAACATTGAATGCGTCAAGCAGAAGTTGGTCGTCATTCTCATTTGTGCCGTTTGTTTACGGAGTAGACCGTCACCAGCTGCAGCCTTTCCTTTAATATACACTATTCAAAAGGTCATAGCCTCTTTATTAGTAGATAGTTGCCATGGTTTCAGCAGACCTCATCAAAGGAATTGGTGTCATCGTGTCTTTCGTGTCTTTGCTTTTTTCAGATGAGCTAAAAATTAAAAACTAGGGCTTAATAATTGTCATGACGTTCTGTTCCATTAACGTTACTTCATTCTTCTAAAGATCACGGTGTTGAAATATTCTGAGGATGTATTATATTCAGTTGAATGTGATGAGAGAAATGACAAATGATATAATGAGAAATCATACAACAAAGCTTTCTAATACAGTGTAACATAAAAAAATAAATAAAAAAAAAACCCACACACAGCTTAATCAATGTTGTCTGATTCACACACAAATGACTCTTTGAGTCTTGACTCTTGACTCTTTGTAAGGAATCGTTCAGACGAGTCTTGAACATGAGTGTTCGGATTGTGATATTTACACAGATTTTATGACCAGCTTGATTTCTGATTTGATTTAATTTGATTTTGTTTGGGCATATTTCAGTTATAATGTCTATTTTGCTTCCATTTAAAGGAAATGAATAACTGGCCAAACTATGCAGTTCAGTTGCTGTATTTAACCAGTATAATAATCAACATAAACCAAATCTGCTCTGTGGATACCAACTGAAGTAAACATGCAAATTACATTTCTTGTGTAAAACTGTTGTAACAATGTGAAAAAAATATTATTGAATGTTATTGAATGAATGTTATTGAATGAATATTATTGAATGTGAGGCTTGAATGATTCAATGATTTGTTCTGAGTTAGACTGCACTTTATGTGCTGTATGTTTTTGGTTCACTAAAAAGTATTGATTCATATTAATAAAGTATTGAAGTACTAAAAAGTATTGATTCATATTAATAAAGTATTGAAGTACTAAAAAGTATTGATTCATATTAATAAAGTATTGAAGTACTAAAAAGTATTGATTCATATTAATAAAGTATTGAAGTACTAAAAAGTATTGATTCAAGTATTGATTCATGATTCAATGAAGCATTGATTCTTATTCATGAATCAAACTGCACTGGTTGCCCTGTATGTTTTTGATTCACTAAAAAGAACCTGTTTCGAAAGAGTCATTTGTTCATGAATCAGACAACTAGGGCTGCACGATTAATCTCGATTCAAACATAAATGCGATCTCATTTCTTAATGATGGCGATTCACTTCCGTGTATTTCCCTGCATTCAGATCATGCTGTATTCACGCGTTATTGGTCACACTCACATAATAACGAAATATAGGGTTGTGATTCAAGCAGCTGCAGCTTGTTTAAGGTAACTTAATGGCGAAAACCATTTTAGAACAGCAGCAAAAATGTAAAAGTAGGCTATATAACCTTTAATATATCCTTTTACTGAAACGGGTGCTTTGCTGTCCTTTTACTTACACTTTTGCGCAGTGACAATTTTATGTCCTAATGTGTCGTATTTTTGATAATCCGCGCAGATTTCAGTTGAAGATTCTGTTTAAAGTTGTTAATAACAAATCATGAATGAAGGAGAAAGAAAGGAGCAGAATGTGCTTTATTTATCTTTTTTTTAATGTACTATGTACATTCTGTGCCAATTGGAGCAAAAAGCGCAGGTTCTATTTAGTTATTTTTATTTAGGCTATTATTGTAGGCCTATATGTTAATGTTCTCTTATGTTCAACAACATAAAGCTTTAAAATTATTCACTTTAAGGGGTCTAAAATAAAGAAAAGAGACAAATTTTGTTACTCCTGCACTTTATTATACTGAATGTACTTTGTTTTTTTGTTGTTTTTTTTTTTTGTACTTGAGTGCAATGCATTTTGGTTGAAAAAAATGAGAATCGTGTAAGAGAATCGTGATCTCAATTCCCATGGAGAAAAATCGTGATTCACATTTTAGCAAGAATCGTGCAGCCCTACAGACAAC
Organism: Squalius cephalus; assembly: GCF_949319135.1. Classification (NCBI taxonomy): domain Eukaryota; kingdom Metazoa; phylum Chordata; class Actinopteri; order Cypriniformes; family Leuciscidae; genus Squalius; species Squalius cephalus. The sequence goes on from NC_137145.1 coordinate 2,513,163, forward strand.
ACTAATTGTGTGTTTTTGATTCACTTAGAAGAACCAGTTCATAAGAGCCGATTGCTTGCGATTCAGACTACACTGTTTGCACAGTATGTTTTTAATTTGCTAAAAAGAACCGGTTCCTAAAAGCCAGTTGTTTGTGAATTGAACTGGTTGCATTGTATGTTTGTTTTGTTTTGTTTTTTACCAAAAGGTGTGAATTTTATTTATTATATACTATATAAATTCTTAAAAAATAATCTTAGAATTGGAAGCAGAAACGTTAAACTAAACCCCAGGCATCAAGGCTCGTTCTCAGCTTTCTCTTACCTGTAACTCATGAATATTTACTTTCATTGCTCCAGCTCGTACACCAGGCCACTTTAACCTTTCATTCCAGCTGAAGTGTTTGATTTTTCAGAAAGAGGAGCGCAGGTAGAACCAGAACAAACGCGGGGATTAGTGCAATCGTTCACCGTTAAGCCCTCGCATCTCAATGAGGAATTAACCCCCGCTCTCCGCGTGCGACTTCTGCATCAGCGATGCTATTGGCTAATAGGAGTCCGTTAAGTTTGGCCTGCTTTGCGTGGGAAACTGGATTAGCCATTAGGCTGCCAACGCTTCAAATCGATGCTCTTGTCAGCTGTAGGTGTTGTCAGTGCTCATGGAGATTTATGGGTAATCATAAAATCAGCGTGTTATCTAGAAATGTGTATCTGACTACGCTGAGGGAGAATTTCACACCTTTGTAGGAGCCATTGATTTTTTTGTGTGTATATTATTGTAATAATAATAATAATAATAATAATAAAAATTAGAGATGCACGATATGTCGCACATCTTATTGGTATCGGCTGATATATGAACATTTTGCAGAAAACTTAAAACCGATAAATAATGGATTATTTCCTTCAGCTGAGACACTGTTCAACATGATGCTTTTGAATTGCTTAAAAATGTATTGGAATCACTTTGAAAAGGAAAATACTGTAAAGTGCAGCACAAGTCTGTCATATCGGATACATTAAACTATAATGAAAACACTGTAAAAGAATGTTGTGAATTCTGTGTGTTTTAGCTCTTTGTTATGGGATAAGCTTGTGCAGGGTTTTTCCTGGGTCAAAATGAGGCGGAGGTGGTAAAATCCTAATAATGTATTTTAATAATAAGGTAATTAAATGTTATTTTTCATAGATCATCATATAGCCTAATGTGTTTTCGGCATTATTTTTGTGGGTGGATTATGTTTCTTCCCCCCGGAAGAAATTTTTGTACATTTTAAAGATAAATTCATTAATCTGGTGCACTTTGAGTCACCCGAATCCACTGTTAAAAATAAAAAATCCACCCGCAAACCGCCCATATTCTTTGATTTAGATATCTGCATCTGATCACATTACAATTATTCAGATTCTCAGTGTTAAGCATGATAATATGGTAACATATCACACTGAAGTTGGCTAATTAAAAATGAACATTTATTTAAAATAAAAGTTCTTCTTTTGGCAAAATTACATTTCCTTAATAGCCTTAACAGAGGCTTTACTCCATTCAAACTTAAATTGTCAATGTTTCATTACATCTCTGTTTGAAAACAGAATAATTTTTTGTACCTTTATAAGGTTTTATTTTATTAAATGTTTGCTCCATCTTTCATTTCAAATTCTTAAATTTGATCAATATATTCAATTAAAATAATAAGACATTAGGCTGTTTCCAATCAAATTAAATAATTTACATTGAAAAATTATAACTATTAAATTAGATTATTTTAAATATTTTTGAATATACAAATAAAGAATGTTGAAAAGAATGATACTTTATGAAACTAAACCGCCAGTATTAGGCGGCAGGCGACCGTCTTAATGAGCGAGTCATTGAGTCATTCATTCAAACGATTCGTTCAAACGGCTGATTCATTCAGAATGAGGCAGTTTATGAATAGGTAATTGAATCTTTGACTCAACCGATTCGTTCAAAACGCTGAATCATTCAGTAATGAAACAAGTGTTGCTGTGAGATGCGTGATGGTTCTGCTGTGATCTTTGTTTGGAACTATTTTCGCTGCTGAAACAGAACAAAAACAGTCATTGCGTCTCAAATGTAAGTGACTTAATTTTAACTATTTGTTTATTGAACTGTTATGAAATCAGTCTCGGTTTCAATCTTGATGGCATTCAGGAAAACATCACTCTGATCGTGTGTAGCCTAGGCTATATATTGTTTCTTAACTATAATATGTTATAAATAACTGCACGAGCCTCAACAGCGCAACTTTGTTATCGTCAGTACATTAGGTAGGCCTATTATTATCAACTATAGGCTATCAATCACCACTTAGCCTACATTAAATAAAATAAAACAGAATCATCCTCACGTTTTCAGTGATTCGGAATATTTTTATATAAATTTTTTTTTTTAATCAGGGCATTTGTCCGGATGGGCTACAATTCTCTCTCACTTTTCCCTTCAAAAAAGAAAGACAGAAAAAAACACACGTGTCCCGGACAAAGTATATGGTCCCAGACAAGCGTTATTGTCGAGTCCTCCTGATATGTTTTCCTTGATTGGTTTTCCATGAAGAGAATTACGCTGTTGAAAACGAAAGTAAAGTGACGCACGTTCATTGCGTTTTACCGTGATGAGAGTTCCGTGTCTTTATTAAACTCAACACAAAATGATTTATCTGTCATCCACCCTCGATTAATTGGAATTAGGGATGCACCGATCCACATTTTTTCACTTCCGATCCGATCCCGATACCTGAATTTGGATATCGGCCGATACCGATACTATTCCGATACCAGAGCTGTGTTTGCTTTAATATTATTATTATCATTATTGTTTATTTTATATGACAGGAAATCCTGTTAATAGGAAAAATCCCATTCTGAAAACAAATGCAACTGTAAGGGTTTCAAATTGATTGTCATGTCAATATTTATTACATTTCCAAAATGTCAAATACTTGAGTCTTGAAATATAAGAAAAGTGCAAGTGTAAACATCTTACACGCACACACTATCTAAGGGTGATCCTCGCTCTGATGCGGAAACTCTCTCTCGATGAATGCTCGATCAACATCAGCATCTTGCAAACAGACAAGCGGGTTTTGCCTCAGACGCGCGTGAATTTTGCTTCAAACTTTTACTTTTTACACGCGTCAATTTTTCTTTGGACGCGCGAATGGATTAAAAATATTCAAGCGTCCGGTAGACGTGGTAGACGTGAATTTGACGCGCTATTCGCGTTTGGCGTGAACGCACAGTAACGTGGTGCTTTTTTAAATCTTTGATTGCGTTCGTTGTGTTGAACGACGCGAGGGAGCTTCAAAGAGCTCTGAATTACGGCTTTGCAAACATAGCATTTTACTGTCTTGCTCTGCGGTGTTTACAGTGTGAAGTATTTCCACACAGCGGACGTTGTTGGCTAGCCGCAAACTGCGGAATGGATTTCCTGAGCGGGAGCGTGTCTCATAACTCTGTGTCTCATTGAGCCGCGCCTCCGTTCAGGAAATCCATTCCGCAGTTTGCAGCCAGCTAGCAGACTAGCCGGCGGGAATCACTTTTGGAGTCATTTCAGCAGACAACGTTAAAGCGCAGACATGACTCGTGGATATCGGATATCTCCGCAGGTTGGATCGGGAAAATCCGATACGTGAATTACGCTGGTATCGGTCCCGATACCGATACTGGATCGGATCGGCCCCATCCCTAATTGGAATGGAATGTTTTTATTACTTATCCGCGCAGCAGCAGCAGCAGCACTATACGGTTTGAGAATGGACACAAGCGGTAACCTCAACAGAACCGTCACGGTGGAAAAAGTGTATCTGACCATGTGACTGTCTGTCCGAGTTTTGTCGAGAGCCGGAGGCGGCACGAAATTTGACGGAGGCGGCCGCCTCATAATTTTCTATGCAGGAAAAACCCTGAGCTTGTGCATTCGCAGCCTTTTGTGTAATTGTAAGTTAAATAAAAGGTAAAATTATGTCTATTTGATTTATATCATAAAGGAGACATTAGGTTAAGAAATTACATGTGCCAATGTTAATCTTTAGCTGTCATTAATAATTATAATAATAATAATACACCTCTGGCATCATGCCGGTGAGTTTTGCACAAAGCACCACTCACATTTTGCTCAGAAAATGTAGAAATCGAGTTAGTTTTTTCCACGGTGGGCTTGAACGCTGTGGGTATCCAGGCTGTGGATGACAGCTTCAGAGTTCCTCTGGGATAAATATGAAACACCTACTCCTAGATACTCAAGCGCTTGATGGTGAAACATGTCAGAAAGGCACTCGTTTTGAGGGCACTTTTTGGTACAAATTTGCATCCTCTCTGGTGTTTTTCATGATGATTTAGCGTGCATTTACTTCCCTTTGAATTATCTTCAAGTTGGGCCAGTATTAGATAGTCTGTCAGATGTTTGGTTAACAGTTTAGACACATTTGAGTGTGTTGAAAGTTGTGATACACAATGCGGTGAGCTAGATCGATATTAGGCATGGTAAAACATGGTACTCGCTAGGGCTGGGCGATAAAACGATAACGATAATTATCGCAATATATTTTTTCTCGATAAAACGATATCAAGAGCTTGATAAATGTTCGATAATGTTTATGCGCCAAAAGCGGAACGAAACTCATTTGAACCGCGCGCCACACGGAGCATTTATCCGCTCGGCTCAAAGTCCAAACGGCAGCGCAGCGCGAGCTCACTAGAGCCGATGCGTTTACTCTGATCGCCCTCGTCATGAGATCCAGTGAGAAGCGCTTGAATTCAGCGAAGAACACACACGTCTCCGTGATTTAAACCAGTTTAAAGGCAGATGAAACAGCGCTGACTAACAGGAGAAACACTGTGCGCAACGATACAGTCAGAAGGCTTTTCCGTCTACAAATTCCCATCATTTACCATGGATTTACTGTAACGTTAGCCTAGTAATATTAACTGCACCATGAAATGTGGGATATACATATTGAATTGTATTATATTATTAATGTAGACGATGTAGCCTATTAAAGGACTGATGGAATATAATTACAGTATTTAATAATGTATTTAGGCTACTGTTTTTCATACAAATACCATAGAAACCATAAAGTTACATTTTGCCATGATAGTGAGGTTATCATGATCTAAATACATGATACTGGATGACCAATGGTTAAGTTTAATAAAACTCAAACAGTCAGAATATTACATTTTACCAAATAAAAATTAGCACATGCAGAAACTAAGAAATGAATTGTCCAATAAAGATATTTATTTTGTTAAGGAAAAATGACAAATGTTTGAATGTTCTACCTCAGATTTGTGAAATGTTCTCCTGTTTGGCAAGTGTTTGTCCTGATATGTTCTGACAATAAAGAGTAGTTTAAAACCACAATTAACGCTCTGGTTTCTACAACTTTCACTTAGGAGCAAAAATCTGCCTTTAAACTTGAAAGAAATAAATATTTGACTTTTATCGTGATAATTATCGACATCGACTGATATAAAAAAAAATATCGTGATATTTTTTTTTGGCCATATCGCCCAGCCCTAGTACTCGCGGTAAATCAAGAAAAGGTTTAAACAATAAGGCGGTTCCACTTTATTTTAAGGTATCATTGTTACAGTGTATTTATATATTTAAGTACTGAGTAATATTAATTAACAACATGTACTTACTATAGGGTTAGGGTAGGGTTAGGGTTTGGTCGAGGGTTAATTGCATGTAATTATGCATCATTTACTGTTATTACTATGGTAAGTACATGTAACATATGTAACATGTCACTGTAAAATAAAGTGTTACCAATAAGACTTAACTGTTTTGAGCTGTATAACAATGATTCGATTTCTTCCGATGAATGTATCCAAACAGTTGCTCACCTGTCTAATAAAACACATAATATATTAAAGCATCTTTGGTGTTTCCATGGTTTCTACAAAATAAAACCGGAAATACCGCGGGTATGATGTGATTGATAGGCGACGTGCGAACACGATCCGTGTCCTGGTTAAAATAGCTTATTTCTCTGGTTTTAAACATTCTTGGAAACATTTGGGATAATGTAAGTACACAAGTCAACAAAATATATAAATCAAGCGTAGCGTCAGTTCTGGCAGGATTTGGTATTCTGATTCCCCTTGAATCAGAATAAATTCTCGAATTATGTTGTACTTTAAAATCTTGAATTAATGATATCTGCATACATTCATGTTGGTTCTGTTCTGTTTACCCTAAGGGGGGTTATTGCTGCTCTTATCAACGATGAGATCATCATTTTATTTATAATGTGCTTTTCTTATAGCCAAAGCGCTACAACAAGTACAGTACAAAAGTACATCCATAAAAACAAAATGCAACAACAGGAAGAATACAATTAGGGATGTTAACCGATGACCGTTTGACCAATGGTTGACCGTATCAACGTTAACCGATCAAAGTTTTCGGTAGTCAGTAAAAAAAAAAAAAGTGATCTCTAAATTAGGCTATTATAGACAGTGGACTAAACGCTACTACAGTTAGCCATCTCATTCCAAGATCCTTTTGTGTGAAGTGAACAAATCCCTCACACTCAATTTTTCATAACTCGCCTGTTTGTACTTAATAAACCAATAAAAACATTTGGCACGAGGTCACAGTGTTTGGGTTCGCGCGCTCACAAGATTTGCGAAAAGTAAAGGCTACAGGCTAAAACACTCGAGGTTAGAGCCAGGGCAGACGACAGGATGAAGCGTGCAAAGAAAAGTTGTGTGTGGGACCGTTTCACCAAAAAGAATGACAGATGTAAGTTGCAACTTGTGTGATACAGTGCTTAAATACAGTAGTAGCACATCATCTATGATGTAAGGTGATGATGATCATCATCTTTCTTTATTATTGTTAGCACTACCTCAAACTAAAGCGGCGTCTCTTCGGAGCTGTAATTTTCTTAAATGAGCCGCGGCAATGTTTCAAATAGGGGTGGGAGAAAAAATCGATCCATCGATGCATCGCGATTTTCTCTCCAACGATTCTGGATCGATTCTGAGCTTAGTTTTTAACCAGATATGGGATGACGCTGAGTTTACTTTAGAAACACCCGTAATCTGCTTTCTTCCAATTCCTCACACACATACATACACCAATCAAACTTTCCGTAAAATAATCTTTCATAAGTTCGGAAAGGTTGAAGCGAATTACTAGGACATTCACAGGCTTCATTGCACAGGATGCGCTGTGAGAGACGCGCGCTTTGTTCGATGTTACGTTACACTTGAAGCGTGCTGTCTCGCCTTTCGGTATTTTCCTTACAAATGCTCTACGAAGTCATCATTTATGTGGTTTGGAATGCAGTGGACTTGTATATTTAAAATATGAACCTCACTAACAGAGGCTGCTTTCAATTTCAAATGCTGACGCGCGCTTTGTTTGTGTAGACTGCTCGCGCATGCGGCTGTGCGACTCCGTGTAAGTGGTTTAATATAGGCTACTTGTGCAAAATTAACGTAAACACAGCCAGTTATGTCTTAAGGGATTAAACAGACAGGACAAACCACTTTACTTCTTATATTTCAGAAGAGATCCGTGCGTGAATGCAGATCTCCCGCAGTCTATGATGTCATAGTAAAAAACAACAGTAAAGATGAAGAAAAATCACTCACAGTTCTTGAATGGTTCAGATAATCTTAAATAGGCAACTGAAAACACTATTTGTTTGTTTGTTATGTTTCTATGGTCCTCTTTATTATTTGCTACGTACTTGTATGTTTTGAAGTTATATTAGTTTAAAATTCTTAACATACAACTGTTTTAATTATTTTTTTTTTTTATTTGTAAATGTCATTTACATACTGTGAATCGTTTTTTTGAATCGAGGATCGTTTTTGAATCGAAAATCGATTTTGAATCGAATCTTGAGCCTAAAAATCGATATCGAATCGAATCGTGACATTTTCTGAATCGTGCACCCCTAGTTTCAAATGAGCTTCTAACGCTAGACAAACGCCTTTATTTTCAACGCGATCACCTTGTACCCAAGCCATTTCGAAACTAAGGAGCCATTTGTCCTCCGATTACATACAAGCTCCTCGGCACCGCGTTTGCGGGACTCATGTTTCACGCTGTAGGGCAGGGGTGTCAAACTCATTTTCACTGAGGGCCACTTCAGCATTATGGCTGCCCTCAAAGGGCCGGTTGTAACTGTAAGACTTTTAAAATGTTAATATATTGTCTCTTTATTTGATTATTACTTATTTAAGTTACACATATTGTATATGCATTTGCAGGGGTGTTTCTAGGTTTTAAAAACATCAGGGGATGAGCCCAAAACATCAGGACCTGGGTAATAATGATTTGATACAGATAATATTGTATTATTGTATATATGCAGGGGCAAACTGGCTCAAAAATTCAGCCCTGGCACTGTAGCCACACCAGCACACATTACCACACAGTCATGCTTATTCAAATGTGCGGTAGTTAGGGGGGTTCGGGGACATGCTCCCCCGATAAAATTTGGATTTCTCGGACCTACATATGTGCATTTTAAGGTGATTAAAGGCCAAAAAATGTGGATAACAATAACTTTAAAAGCATGTCAGTGGGCAGTAGCATAAATTTTTTGTCAAGATAACAGATTCTTAAACATGAGAATGAGGATAAATGTTGAAATGAATGATCCACACTACAAAATGGAAATGCAGAATTTTTCTGCTTATTGTTGACAATACACAATGACATATTCCAAACAGGAATGGCCTTAAATGAGAAATCTTTCAAGGATTATTTTGCATAGATGTTACATTTCAATCAAAAACCAGTGCAATCTTTTTTTTGTCCAGAGGCAAATGAGCAATTTATATATTAGCATTAAAGATTGGTTTCAGCAACTTGTTTCTTTCCTGAGTTAATCAATGTTTTTGGCACTAATCAGTTTAAAGTTCAATTGTTCACTCATAAAGACAGTCACTTGTCGCCACCTACTGGCTTAATGATGCAAGTGGCGCAAACACAGACAAGCGGAATGATACAAATGGTGAAAAGGCTAATACTGGTACCTATATTAAAATAATATAAAATATCAATATATTATTCTTCAATCAGTTCTATGCAGCAGAATCAGATTTAACAGAATTTTTTTTGACCAATTGTCAAAATAAAGTATAGTCCTACAAAGCTATTTTTTATCAGAGCATGAGCAGAGCAGGGAGAGGACCAGTGAACGAGAGGATCGTGATTCGTGTAATTTTACCAGTGTTGTGCAGCACTTGCAAAAAGAAACAAGTCCAGAGAAATTTCATGTCGGCACGTTTTTTAAGCGGACTTTGCCTTTCCGATGAGCGTGAGCAGAACTCACAAGTAACACTCTCTCTCTCACACACACACACGGAGGTTGCTTGTGGAACATTGAGCAGAACGCGCTGTGGACACGGAGCGGAGAGCACAGCGCACACACACAGCGGAACGCTTTTAGAAGTTATGCATCTTCGGAAGCGGACTCGCACGCAAAGTCATAAAACACGCTGAGCCAGAGTCAAACCATCGCCGAACACGGAGGGGCACGGTGGCTTTTTAGTATCTTTCGGGAAAAAAAAAACGAAAATGTTATTTTCGGCCGAAAATTTTCGGCAGCCTGAATTTCGTTGCATCCCTAATTTTAAGACACCTATATGCTCTCGCGGGCCATATAAAATAATGTGGCGGGCCGGATTTGGCCCGCGGGCCTTGAGTTTGACACATGTGCTGTAGGGGATTTTAAAAAAGTGACGTGAGTGGAAAGGCGGCACGGGGGCGTGTGTGTGTGAGCGGGAGGCAGAGCGGCAGAGAGATGCGACAGAGTTGTGAAATTGCAGGCGCGGCTCTAAATGGCTGTTATTTCAAATAGCGTAGCATATTAATTTAAACTAATCGGTTAACCGGTTTCAACCGGCTAATGAGGCTCGGTGGTTGGTCAATAAAATTTTTAGTTTTCGCCATCCCTAAGTACAATATACATCCATTGTCCAGTGTCTCCAATTAACACACAAACACTACCTTTAATGTATTCAGACGTTTCCGTTTTCCCCCTTCAGTGACGAGTGGAATTGCAGTGCATGTTCTCCTTCGCTGGACCTTTTGGACTGTCACTGCCCTAGACTGCAAATGTCACGGGACACTGACTGTTAATGAATCGCACCAACTGAACATGGCTATGTACGAGAGAGACATTTTAAAATATGCAAATCCATCAGATGCACCAGTAGCAGCTCCCCATGGCTCGTGCATATGTTCCCGCGTTTGCTTCATTCGCTCTCCGTTAGCCTCGGTTCAGAGCTGCAGTGTCTGCTTTGTTTTAACGTGCAACTGTGTTGAAGTCAATTAAGCACTGTGTAGTCATTGCATTTCTCCGAGGTGACCTGGTGACCTTTGGAATACACATGGGCATCAGTTAAATGTCTTCTAAGGTCACAACATTTGATGAATCATGGCCCTTATTTAACAAAGCTGTTTGTTATTCTCCTCATCGTGCGCTTTGCAGCATTTTCATATTCATTTATTTATTTTTTTGCCTTTGAATGGAAAAGCACTTATGGCACTGAGAGCTGTGAAACGGTACACATTTGCGCAGGTGAAATGCAACGCCCTCTGGAACACATGGTTATGACTTTCATACATATTCACGTCTCAGCTGATTGACTCTTAAGTGGGCTTATATAACATTCTTAAAGTGAATATATAGGCTGGTGCGCAGTAATTGTGGCAAATGGCATACCTGCTTTGTATTTTATTTTAAATATTATATTTTATTATATTATATTTAAATATATATTTTAAGTTTTAGACAGATTTATTTATTTTCCTTGGGAATTGAAACCAAGTCCAAGCCATTATCAGCGCCATGTGCTACAGGGCTCCAGACTGCAACCTATTTTCCTAATTTTTGTTAAAAGTTCGCACTGGTGCACCACCATGATCCCCAAATGAGAAGAGCTGGCATTTCTGTTGCATATGAGAAACATCAAACGGCAAATGAGAGGAAACCGTGCTTCTCGTTCGAGCTGCGCTGCATGCACCGTTTATCAGCTCGAAGTGATAATCGACAGTAGAGCTGCACGATTAATCGTTAAAAGATCACAATCTCGATTCAAACACCCATGTGGTCTTATTCCTGAATGACAACTGTTATGCGTAAGCGCGTTACGTGTTTTACAGCGGATTTAGAACAGCTAAGGTGCGTTGTTAGGCACGACGCGGAGCGGACTCTTGAAGCCCCTTCAAGGAGCTTATTGCTTTTATAAAACGGTTACTCCATAAAAATATTCATTTTAATATTTATTTTATTCATAAAATAAACACCAGCAACAAAAAATATAACGTTATAACTAATTTATTCCTCCGCCAAGCAATGTAGTTCCAAAGAGGTTGCTAAGCAACAAAGCATCACAAACGGCTGTTGCGCAGTAACACTAATGTAATGCAGTCACAGGTGTGTGTGTTTGTTGAGTAATTTACAACGGCTTCGAACGTGGCTCAACCAATCAGAATCAAGGACTGGAACTATCCGTTTTATGAAATGTTTTTTGCACCTGTTTCTAGGGCTGCTCGATTATGGAAAAAATCATAATCACGATTATTTTAGTCAGTATTGAAATCACGATTATGTAACACGATTATTTCACATGACTTTGGGAACGTGTTGCATTTATTAAAAAGACACCTTTCAACAATTCTTAAAAAATTTAAATTTGAACATTTATTGTACTTTTTGAACTATTAAAATAAATAATATAACAGATAATACTTCAATAAGTATTTCAATTTTCCTGCAGGTCCACCACTTATATTGCGGGAAATTCCCCCGCATACATTGCAAGTGCAATCACTACTTTAGCAAGTAGATTGTATGATTATCCTAAATTAATCCACACAGATTATGAAATCAAATCAATCATTTTAAACCTTTCTCCAAGATGTAATTTCACAAACCGCGTGAGTGTTCAGCGGTGCTGCGTCTTCTCTCTCTCTCTGTCTCTCAAAATGGGTTGGACAAGGCAAGCGTCGACAGTGTTGGGAAAGTTCACTTTCTACATGAACTAGTTCAAAGTTCAGTTCACAAATTTTAAAATGAACTAGTTCAGTTCATAGTTCATACTTCAACATTTTGAACTAAGTTCACAGTTCCAAAAATGAACTAGTTCATAGTTCTTTTTTTCCATGTTGCTGCGAGATATTATTTTTCAAAATGATTGCCACAGCCCATATAGAACCACAGACAATTATTTGATCAGTTTTAACACTGAAGAAATGCGTCAGATTTTTCCCATCCTCACCGACCTTGCTATAAAACTCATTTAAATGATCATACGACGCCTCCTTGCTGCTTTTTGTTTTGATTTGTAACGTAAGCGATGAGTCGTTCATGAATGATCTATTCATTGCGTCTGTCACGTGACAAATGAACGATAGACTCGGAAGGTGAAGTAATTATTTATGTTCCCTGTAAACGATTTTTGACTGCATTATAATGATTTCTTAATTCAGAATATTATCAAGATTGCGTAGGTGGATGTGTTCTGGGAATTTGCCAGTTAATAGTATAACATTTAAAGCCCCTTAAATGAACGAAATGACTCGAAAAAAGATTTGTTCATTTTGATGAACGAGATCGAACAAGAGAGTCAGTAGACACTGGTGGCTGGTGTTGCCAGATTGGGTGTTTTTTCCGCTACATATTAAGGTCTACGGTGTGTTTTAGCCGGGTTTTCATCTGGAAGTCTCTATAGAAATCTGGCACTCTATTGAACGAAGTTAAACTGAGAGAGCGTGCCGTTCACAGACACCAGAATGAACGAGTTCACAGTAACGTTCATCAGGCAGTAATACAGTACGTTCAGTTCATGTTCACCCAAAATATGAACGCGTTCATGAACTATCGTTCAATGAACGCGTTCAGGCACAACACTGAGCGTCGAACAGTCGGGACATGACGGAATTGTCACTTGCACAATCGGGCCAGCATTGCATCGTAACTAAAGTTGATTATTTTCACTTCTTTAAGTCTTCTCTATTCAAGCTGAGAGAGTTTATGGCTTCGGGAGGGGCGGATGTGCGTGTGTCATTCAGAACACAAGACTCCAGTAGTATATGTTCCTGCAAAACAGAACATGGCAAAATAATCGTTTTTACTTTGGTGATCGTTGGGAGCCAAAATTGAAATCGAAATTCAATTAATTGCCCTAGCCCTACCTGTTTCACACCGCAAGCGCCAGTTGAAGTGTGTGTTTTGTCGCTGCCCATGTTAATGAATGAGAGGGTCGGCTGCCGCGCTTCCGATGTGATTCCGATTATTTTAGTGATTCACAATTTCTCCAGAATTGTGCAGCTCTAATAGACAGCGCAGCGTGAGCTCAGAACAGGTTTACTCGCAGGCCGATCTCCATCACGCGACACTACACAGCGCTGGGAGATCCAGTGAGAAAGTGATTGAATTTGCCTCAGAATTAATAACATCACTGCAAGATCTACTGAGAATCATTCAAATTCAGCGCAGAACTCTGTGTTATAAACCACAGATATCAGATCAAACATCGCTGGAACCCAGGAGAAACATTGTGCCATGAACGAACAAGTTCCAGAAGGCTTTTCAGTCCACAAATCACCAACATTCACCATTGATTTAATGTAGAAACGCTGACTGTAACCATGGTATTGTGGCAGAAATAGTAAAATGTTTTTTTTTTGTTGGTCAGTTCAGTATAATACTATAGAACAACAATGGTACATTTAATAAAAGTAGAATATTTAAAAATGTTTGCTATAAAAAGTAGGTTTTCGCACGGTACTGTTTTTAATAAAAGTTAATTTTATCTGCATCTCAGTTGAAGCTCAGTGCTTTACTGTTAAATTTCCATTAAACAAACATGAAACGTTATTGGTAACTGCACTTATTAATGCAAAACAATAGTAATTTTATGATTAAATTAGCTTTATGATAAATTTCACCCCGGCGCTACCAAATCAGATGCTGTTCCCACCATATGTAGAACGTAGTGACACTGGTGACACTGGAGCCATACACTACCATTATATTATATTATAATATATTTTATTATTATAATCAGATTATTTAATATTATATTTTTTAATTGTATTTATATTTTTATAAATTATTTTATTTTTCATTTTTAATGTGATTAAAATGTCTTAACATTCGTCATTCTATTAAATAAGAAGTCAATAATGAAATGCATATCACAGCAGTAATCTTTTCTGGTCAGTTTGAAAAGGGAGGAGCAAGTGCATTGCATTGTGGGATACAGTTCTCTATACAATGTGCTCTGTTGTGCCTGTATGCAGCAATAGTTGTATGCAACTCCAAACAGAACTACTTTTGTACAAAGAGAGAGAGAAACCCACAGTATTCACAGCACAGATAAATAAGCAGTGTCATGGTGATTGAAACGCACCCGGCTAGAAAATAAACTCTGGATAGACCTTGAAAATTAAGACGGATGGTCACATTGCGGTGCGCGTTGGCTAATGAGATGCTACAGTTTGAGCTAACTAACTGAACCCGATGCATGCATCACGAGAGAATGAAATTACGCAGAAGTTTTATTTGCATTGCTTTGTATCTTATTACAGACTCAATTCACACACGCTCCATTTGTGGGCTATGAAAGAGAAAGAAATGCAGAGGTTTAGTGTGAAATTTGATTTGGTGCAGTGAAGGTGATCCGTTTATGTGATGCAAACCGTTCATCACACAGGCAGGGGAGCTGAGGAAGGACAAAAATGTAGTCTAAATGACAACAGCATTAAATGCCCTCTCCTCTCCTCTCCTCTCCAGCCATCTGTACGTCTCTTGAACTCCTTTTGAGGTCAAACGCTCCAGGGCTTGCGCAACACGATGCCCCTGTAGGGAAGAGGATCCCAGAATATCAATGCTGCATTCACACATTTCTCTCTATTAGAGGTTTTGATATGAAGGTCGGCCAACGTAGGAAGGGTTGTGGGCCATTCATAAGTAAAATATAAATGCTAAGTTATTTTATTTTGAAGGTTTAATCCAATTTTTATTTTATAATGTCAGAAGTAAATTGAAAATGCAATTTGCGGTGTCTGTATCATTGATTGGACGAGCGCAGCATGCGATATGCATTGTGCGTCCTCATATATTGCAGACCGTACAATCAAGTTTTTTTCTGAATGGACTTTTTGGACTGTAAAGGTAAGAATGAAATGGTCTCTTCACTCCAACTGGCGCATTGTCTGTCACCATCTATTGTTTACAACACGCTGTTTTTCCGTGACTGTCCGACTCTTGTGAATATGAGGCACACGATTGGTTGTCGGTTGTGAAGCATCTATCTGTAACATTGAAGAGAAAATGCACTCGTTCTTGACTGAATAACTTTTGTAACTGTATTTGTAATGTATATTTTATTTATAAAGTGCAGTGTTATTTTACATTTGATTACAGTTTCTGTACCTGAATACCTGAAAGTCTTAAAACACTGTTTAATTCAGTCGTATCATTGTTCAGTTACATCAATTTGTTGTGATTTGCTCATTTCGTATTTGTTCTTTTTTAATAACTGAGTGTTTACTCGTCTTTAATAATGCTTGAAACTTATATTAGTTAGTCTAGTTGTTTTTCTATGGTGTTTTTAAACCACAGGCAAACGTCCATTGCGTAAGTGTTCTTTAGCCTGTTGATTTTTGCTCATGATATTCAGCTACAATTAAATGTTTTGCAATAAGACTAAATGTGAATATCTAAGCTTTTTTTTACCTTATTGGAATCAAAATTAGGAATCGTTAAGTTTCGGAATCGATAAGCAGAATCGTTAAAATTCAAACGATACCCAACCCTATTCATAACCCTGGGTAAAAAGCTGAGCTAACCCTACTTCTGAATTACAAGTGTGAAACGTTGCTTAATCCGGGGTTAAAAGCGGGATTTAGAATGATGATAACCCGGGGTTAAGCGCAGTGTGAAAAGCCCTTTTATTTCCAGAATACATAACCTGTGTAAAACTTCTTTGAATTACAGTTTTATAAATTCCTCTTAGTGTCATTCCAGTTCAACTTTCTGTGTATTGTGTCCAATTTAGTTGAAATTCCAACTCAAGAACTGTAAAAAAAAATTATGGACGATACCGATACCAATAACCGATAATTCTTTATATTTGAAAGCCGATAACCGATAAATTGGCCGATAAATTTAAATCCACATTTTTATATATATTTCTGAGAGCCTGATTACAAGTCTCACCATTAAAATCCATGTCCCAAACACACAATTATGATGTGGTTATTATTATTTTATGTAGCCTATTTGTGCTGCACATGTTGCAATTAAAAAAGTATTTTCCTTTTTTAAAAAAAAGTGATTCCAATCATATTTCAAGCAATTCAAAACCATCATGTTGAACAGTGCACATCTGAAGTGTCTCAGCTGAAGGAAATAATACATTATTTATCGACCTTAACACATCATGCCGATAACGATAGCATTAAACATTAACATATATCGACCGATATGGTGGCCGATATATTGTGCATTCCTAAAAGAAAATCCTGTACTCACTTAAAAATGTTGGGTTAAAAATAACCCAACGAATAACCCAACTGTGGATTGGTATAGCACCTTCCCAACTGTGGGTTATTTTAACCCAATGCATTGGGTTAAACTCCAGTTGGGTTAAAATAACCCAACAGTTGAGTTAAATATTTATTTTTATTTATGACCTTATTTTAATAAATAAAATACAAATTGTTTTCAAATACAGATTGTTTATTTGTATAAACAATACATATGTTTCAACAAATATATTTTTCAATTACAAACTATATATTGGGGAGTCTAGCATTTAATGTAAATATACATAATTGTGTACATAAATTCAAAATGCACAAGTGTATACAACACACATAATAAATTCAAAACCTATGCAAATATGTACAAACAGTACACATTCAAAACCTACACAAAAATGCACATAGCATACATACAATTGTACAGCATACAGCACACAAAAATTCTAAATGAACACTAAATTTAGAACTACACATTAATAACCTACATTTAATTCAATAACCTATACAAATATGGACAGAATACACAAATTAATAACAATAAATCCTAATCACAACTTTATTAAAAGGTCTTCACTGTACACTGAATGCATTGATGTGTTAGTGTAAACATACCTTGAGTAATAAAACTACAAATACATATGTTGACTACTGGACCTAATGATGATGATGATCAAAGTTCTTAATGAGGCAGGACCTCCTCCAGATATATTAAAATTTGCATGCTACAAAAACTCCCAAAATGGGTGCAGAGGTCTTGAAATAGTTTATGTCATAGATGTAAAACATTTTTGAAACACATCAAGTCATGTGGATCCGGGCTTGTCTCACTGTTTCTCACTTGTCTCCAACCTTAAAAGAATAAATAATGTTCAGTTGGGCATGCACTGTGACAACATCAACAGTGTTAAATTATGAAAAAGTTATATCAAAGCAGAGCTGTATTGAATTAAATTATGGTCACTCTAATTAGTCATTACACCTGCTGTTAAATGGTTAGTTCACCCAAAAATGTAAAATCGGTCAATAATTACTCGCCCTCATGTCTTTCCAAACCTGTAAGACTTTCATTCATCTTCGGAACACAAATAAAGATCTTTTTGATGAGTCTTACAGATTTCTGTCCCTCCATTGACAGCTACACAACTATCACTTTTAATCCCCAGAAAGGTAGCAAACACATCATAAAGGTAATACATGTTACTCCAGTGGTTCAACCTCAATTTTATGAAGTGACATGAGTATATTCTATCCCTTAACCATAATTTATCACTTTATTTACAACATATTAAACTCAAACGCATGTTCACGAGAGCACCTCGACATTAACATGTTGTGTTAATGCGCAAGCAGACGACAAGAGCGTGAAAGCAACAATTATGTATTTTTGCACAAAGCACTCGCGTCAGTTCATAAAATTGAGGTTAAACATGGATTACTTTAATGAAGTCTTTACTACCTTTCTGGGGCTTGAAAGTGGTAGTTGTGTATACTGTCAATGGAGGGACAGAAATCTCTCAGATTTCATCTAAAAGATCTTCTTTTGTGTTCTGAAGATGAGCGAAAGTCTTACAGGTTTGGAACGACATGAGGGTGAGTTAATCATGACAGAATTTTCTTTTTTTGGATGAACATGAGCTGAAGAGCAGTGTAATTTATCAAAATTGACTTGATAGTGTTGCTTTTACTTACAGGCCAAATGTCATTTAAGCTGCGCTTCATTTCAGCATATGTTGGACACACCATTTTTCCATTTGTGAGGTATGGCGATGATGGAAGGATGTCAGGCCATTTCTCCAGGATCATCTTTGAAAGACAAGAAAAAAACAGTTTTCAACTATACCACACATGTGTGAACCTAATTTCATATGCACTTAGACACAGCCAAAACAATTTTCCAAAATAAGACACCCCTTCCATATACAGTAGAGGGTATGCACTGACGTCACTTTCCCGCCGAAGAGCTGTTGCGTGACTGGATTTAATAGGGGAAACTGCGAAAACGTGAGTAAAACAAACGATTATCAGTTTAAACTAAAGGTTGGACTCGATATAGTGTTCCTTACAACTTAACAAAGATCCAGTGATCTGTGGATATTGACATGCAGCCAGGAATCCTGTTTCCTGATATTTATATGAGCCTGATTTAGACACCAAAAAAAAAAAAAAAAAAAAAACTAATTTGCCTGTGAACGCTTTATATACCGACAATATAAGTCCGGGTGATCACTTCTATCAATGTTATATATATTATATCGTCCAGCCCTAAAACTTTTATAGTTTTTTGTCAATGTTTATTTAAAAACATCCAATTATGCGCTCCATTTGCTTCTCTGTACTGTAGTGATGGGTCGGTCATGAATGATTCGTTTATTTTGAACGAATCTTTAATATGACTCGGGACTACTGAGTCTGTACTGGAAACAGAAATTATTAGTTCATCTCTTGAGTCTTCGGGTTCGAGTCCGAGTCTTTTGTTCTTCCGGTCAGTCCCATAGAGGCTATGCTGTCAGTACCGGAAAGAGAAATGATTAGTTCATCTCTCGAGTCTTCGGGTCTGATTCTTCTGAGTCTTTCATTCTTTTGTCACATGACAGCGCTGGACACATAAATGAGTTACTAATTTTTTAACAGTAACATGCTACATTTTTGGTCTCAAATTATAGCTTTTTAATTTCTTTAAATTTATAATTTAAGAATTTCTGTTATGATGGATCTTTTCCATATGGATGAGGTACTAAAGAGTTGGTAATGCTTTAAACTTTATCTATGATGGGGCAAACCACTTTGATAAAGATATATATTATATATATATATATATATATATAGTCTAATAACAACAGTTCCGTGACATAAAACTAAATGACTCGAACCCGAGAGATAAACTAATCAATTCTGTATCCGGTACCGATTGCATAGCTCAGCTTATGTAGTCACGTGTTGAAAGAAATGACTCGAACCCGAAGTCGATAGACTCGAAACGTGAACTAATCAATTCTCTATCCGGTATTACAGACTGCAAAGCTCAGTTTATGAGGATGTCACGGGATGAACGAACGGCTTAGATTGGGTAAACTAACAGACTGCATAGCCTGAAGACCCAGATAAATAAATTAATCGTTTCTGTTTCTCATAATTTGGCCTCTTCCTTGCATTGCATTTTTTTTCTTATTCTAAATGTGATCAACATTTGATGTGTTTGGGGAATTTGGCTATTGACATGTAACATTTAAATACATTCTGCTGAAATTAACGAAATGACTTGAAAAAATATTTATTAATTTTTATGAATGAGATGCAAAGATCCAAGTTAGTAAAATGATCCGAACTTCCCACTACTACGTCACGTGCATACATATTAAACTCACCATTCCAAGAAAACTGTGAAGTCTGGGATATTCTCTAATGATTTCTTCAGCAGTTCTTGCAGTTTGTTGAGGTGGTGTGTGTCTCACGAACTCCTCGACTTGGCTGTGAGGACTTCTTGCTTTCTTTTGCCACTCAATCATTGTCAGTCATCAAACAGCTCAGACTATATTGAAATAAAAAAATACTGTATTGAAATTACGGAAGACAGCTAAAAAAAAAAAAAAAAAAAAAAAAAACATAAGTAATTATCTGTACCTGGATCTGTAGTAGCCCCAGCACTGCACATTTCGTATCTCTAATCATTATTCAACTTACCAACTTGTTAGTAGAGGGACTCCAAGACCGGTGCCAGATAAGGAAGACATCCAAAATGTGTACTGTACACTGTCCAGGACCAGAGTTGAGAACCATTGTCATCCAGCAGCATAATACTTTCATTTACTCCTTTCTGTGTTGGAATGAAGCAGAAAAAAATAAATATTTTCAGAAAAGTAAACTAACTTAGTCCTTAAAAACTTGTTACTACAGTAAATCAAGGTAATCTGTGTATTGGAAAACATCAACTTTCTTTAACTAATCATGAACTAATAGTTTATTTGTTGCACAATGTTTCCCATTTCAATGTTGTTGGGAATATCTGCACTTTTTCATCTTTCTTTCATCTCGGGAGATTTCAGCGAATTCAAACGCTTCTCACTGCACCTCACAGCGCTGCTGTGGTGTCGTGTGACCGATGTCTGAGCTCGCGCCGCTGGGCCGAGCTGATAAATGGTCCGTGCACTACGGTTCATATGAGTAGAGCTCTTTCGTTCCGCATTTAGTGACAATTGTAGTCGCACCTGTACAAAAAAAGTACGTTACCAGTCTGGAGCACTGCTTCAGCTGTGACAGCTTAAAGTCCCTTTAAGACATTTGCTATCACGAATAAACAATTGCTATCCGTAAAACAGGCGTAATGCTAGTGATTTCAGACTAAGGCCTACTTAGTTTATTGTAGTAGGTAACTGGTAGTAAACGGTTTCGCTAGTATAATGTTATAATTAATTACTTTATTACTGCTAGCGACCTAACGGCGATAGCTAGGATTAATTTCCAATCGATCTCACTTCCCGGAGATCATTAAAACGGTCTAAAGGGAACTTCGTTTTTAAAAAATATAAAATTCATATTTAGAATAATTATATTCAACGTCTCAGTACACAATACTTAATGTTATATATACATAAAAACGATATGACTTACCTTTCATAATCAGGATGCAGCAGCAGCTCCTGCGTTGACTGTCTGTCACTGGACCGTTAAAATTTGAACCGTCGCTGCAGAAACCGTAGGCTATTTAACCCAACAGTCGGGTTATTTCTAGAAATTACCCAACGATTTTAAAAATGACCCAATATTTTTGGAAAATAACCCAACATATTGACCCAATATGTGTAACCCAACGGTTGGGTTACACAAATAACCCAACGTTTTTTACTGTGTAGACTTACATTGAAGGAGAGACCAGACCCATGTTTAGAAACCAGACTTGAGAATCTTTTCACGTATACCATTAAGAAACCACTTACCAACCCTCCAGAGCACCTTTGCAACTCTCTAAAACACTTGGAAACATTTAGCAACCGTACGGCGAAGTTTTGCCAACCACTCACAACACTTAAGCTCTGTGGTGTTGGGTTTTGCACGGGGAATCACAGCAAAACATATGAAAATCTAGTATATCCAGTGCATTTTTTATATCTGTATGAGATTTAGTCAGTGGCTTTGGAGCTGTTTTGAATCCAAACACTTAAAGCGAACATTTGACCATAAAATGTTGCCTGTGATTTAATAACAGATGGTCAAGTATGCATGCTGCCATTTGAAGACTAAACCTCTAAGTGCCTCCTGCCTCGCAGATCTGCATTTTGATCATGTGGTTGCATTTCACTGAATCGTTTAAGACAATCCTGTGGGCCAATTAGTGGTGGATTGAATCAAGGCGAGAGCAGCTTTGAGATCAGGGTGCTTTAAGCGAGATGCGAGAGCTGAGCTGTCTAGGTTGTTTATTCTGCAGCCGCCATATGCACTCGAGGATTTGTTGTTTACAGCTTCTTGCACTGCGGTGGGAAGGCAGGATAGTGTTTCTGTGTGCTTGACCGCAAGGGTTCAATTTCCCCCACTATATTCAATATGTGATTACTTGAAAACACAGGCTTTGCAATAAGAAACTGTGAACCCACGAGTAACTACAGCTCTGAATTACTCCGGCTGATGAGAGATGAATGTTTGAGGCCCTCTTTCTCACCCCTGTTGGGCTCAATGAGTGTTTGTACTACAGAAAGTGATGAAAACAATTATCTTCTGTTTTGTATGCTTGTGAAATAAGGGTACGATTTTAGATGGACTGTTCAGCACTACAGAAATGTGCCCGCAGCACTTCATCCCCTGCACAGATTGTGTGGGTAGGACAAGCTATATAATTTCTTCATCTGAGTAAGTGCAGTTGCCAACACTCGGTGTTACCTCATAACAAAATCACATCCAAATGCCTGAGCAGGCGTACTGGCATGGATCCTCATCTTGTCTGTATGTGCATATAGGAACCTGGCTTCATTCATTCTGCATGGCTTCTGAAGCTAATCATTTGGTGAAATGCCAGTTTTCCAGATTCAGTGATTACCCTCATCCCGGCTGACGGATTTAGGCATCAGAGCTAACAGGTTTATGTACTAGAAAATTAGTTTTGAAATCACTCTGCTTTGGTTGTCACAAATGTCAACGGTACTTGTCATCCAACCGGTGTTGTTTTTGTTAACTAAAACAATTAAAAATCTTTTTGTTAACTGACATAAAACAAAATAGAATTTTAAATGTTGCCATGGCAACTAACTGAAATAAAATTATTTTATGTTGAAGTACGACAATTAATAAAACTGTAACTGAAATTAAAATAAATTAAAGCTAAATAAAAAAAAAAATTAATAATAATATTAAAGATGACAAAAGCACATATAAAAATGACTAAAACTTAAATTAAAATTAAAACTGTATATATAATATATATATATATAACTAATTCATAATATTAATACATACAATAATAGTATGTAAATAACATTAAAAAACATTGCATTGAACAACTGCAAAGTCGTTTATAAGGTTGAATATTCAACATTTTTCATTACTTCAATGAGCTCATTGTTTCGGCCTTAAATTAATACATTGTTTAAATTAATACATTATTAGTGAACTGTGTGATTTGTATATGTACATTTATGAAATACATAACTTGGACACAGTCGCCTCTGATAACTCTAAATTGTAATGTAGGCATGCATGCACTTTCTGTAAAGCTGCTTTGTAACGATATGTACAGTATTGTGAAAAGCACTATACAAATAAATGTGAATTAAATTGAATAGTTAATAAGGTTGAATAGTTGAATATTCCAAGTTGTTTTGAACTACTCATATGAAGTATTCCATATTTATATATTATATTTTGTGAATTATTCAGGGAACGAATTGTGACTGTGACTTCTTCAGGCAACCTACTTGCCTAAAACCTTCAGAAATATATATATATTTTTTAATATTCCAGAAGGCTTTTATGTAATTATGCTAGTTGACGTGTTTGGAACATTCTTTGTTAGTTTGTTAGCTTCTCAAAAAATAGAAAGCAGCATTTTCTGCAGAAATGCTGTCTCGGTAGGCATCTCACTAGTCTCTGTAATGCAGCCCATGGGTCATTTCTCATAATTGTGGTTATTTTATTTCAAAGATTCTCCAGATGAGTTCTAGGACAGGCAGTTCAGAGCCAAATGGGTTTCATATAAATCATGTATGAGCACAGAAGTGTTTCAGCTTCTTTGGGAAAAGAAAATGCCTGATACAGAGGTCTCAAACTTTTGCAGACTCTGTTAAAGTGCCCCTATTATGCTTTTTCGAATATTATCTTACATGAAGTATGTAATATAGCTGTTTGTGTATGTAAAAGGTCTGCAAAGATCAAAGTGCACGTCAAAGTTCTTGTCTCCTAACAGAAAGAGCTGATTCTGAGCTGCAGAAACGAGTCGTCAGCAACTCCAGTCATTCCTACGTAGGTTTGTAACTCATTTGCATAATGCCAGCATATGGTTTTCATTGGCTGAACCGTGTCTGCTTTCCCACGCCCTCAAAAACACTGTAGTTATAGCTTAGACTGGAAGAGTGACTGGTTTGTGTTGTCAAGATGACGAGATGCTGTTTTCAGTGCTGCAAATCCACTTTGTTGCACTTCCAAAGGATGAGACTCGTGCTGGAATTTATACGGTAAAACCGACGCCAACTTTACTGTTTGTATCACTGTGTATCAAGTGCTGAGGAAGACCCAGTGCTGAAATTCAGATATGCTAATGAGCGATTGGTTTCAGACACACGCTGTAAGAGCTCGTCCAATCACAACAGACTGGGCCATCTGACCAATCAAAGCAGAGTAGACCAATCACAACAGACTGGGCCGTCTGACCAATCAGAGCAGAGTAGACCAATCACAACAGACTGGGCCATCTGACCAATCAGAACAGAGTAGACCAATCACATCAGACTGGGCCATCTGACCAATCAGAGCAGAGTAGATCAATCACAACAGACTGGGCCATCTGACCAATCAGAGCAGAGTAGATCAATCACAACAGACTGGGCCGTCTGACCAATCAGAGCAGAGTAGACCAATCACAACAGACTGGGCCATCTGACCAATCAGAGCAGAGTAGATCAATCACAACAGACTGGGCCATCTGACCAATCAGAGCAGAGTAGACCAATCACAACAGACTGGGCCGTCTGACCAATCAGAGCAGAGTAGACCAATCACATGTCACAATAGGGGTGTGTTTCCCAAAAGCATCGTTAGCCAACTATGGTTGCAAGTTCTACCGTAATCATCATAGTTCAACGAGTCGGTGATTCCCGAAACCACAGTTCTAACGAACATTCGCAAACAGCATCGCAGAGTTGTGTGTTTGATCGACAGCTCTCGATCTGTGGTTAGAAGCAGTTTCTCGTTTGCATGACATGTGGACTCAATAAATCCTTACCTTGAGCCAAATAAGCAAAGCTGACATTCAGTGCAATCAATATCTTTTATTTAGAATACACACAAATGTCATTTACTTCTTTTAGTTTGTCAAGAGATTTAAGGTGTCGTTTTTGAAGAGTGCGCATGTGCGAACGTGCTCTAGTGCGCAAGAACGAGCCAAAGATTGAATCTGGAAATAAAGCAAAATGAGAATTAGTCCTCAGATGCCATGTCCGTAATTTATAGCAAAACATCTAGCATTAATTCGATCTAAGTTATTACTCCACCACCGGCGTAACATCATTAACCAACGTGGTTGAATGACCAATTTGCGACAATATGGTTTCGGGAAACAGTCGTGACCAGCTAGTTGATTTCTTCAACGATGCATCGGATTACAGTAGTTAAGCAGCGAGTTACACAGTTTTACGGGAAACACACCCCGGACTGGGCTATCTGACCAATCAAAGCAGAGGAGGCTCTCAAGAAAGGGGTCTAGAGAGACATTTCAGAAAATAGCTGATGCTACAGTGTGTATTATAATTTTTTTATTTTTTTACCTTGTATGCATGTTGTAGGAGACTCAAACAAAATTACAAACCTTTAAAATAGCATAATAGGGACACTTTCTCCAAACGCCAGGATCTTTCACACATACTGTTACAGTTCATTCACAGATGGTTTCATGAAGCACGTGAAAGCGATTGCAGGACACGGCTGAGATCTCACACCAGAGAGAGCGCTACGCTACTGCACCTGGGAAAGAGATGTTTCTACCACAGTCAGCAACACACAGGACTCAATTCCCTTCCCCGTCGTCTTCAGCGGGACTGAAGTTGGCAGAAATAGATTAGTTTGAATCCAGCCTCATTTCAGCCGGGCCAATCTCCTGCCTCATGTTGCCTTCTCCAAATGAATGCGGCTCAAAGGTAAACGCTGACAAGTTGTCAAGTAGGTCTATCATACTTGGGGAAAACTTTCCACTGGCATTTACATCACAATCCCAAGTCCTCCACTCATGACTGTCCTGAGCCGTGACGTCAAAGGAGAAAGATGCTTTTTTCCCCCTCTTTCTTACCATTCATCACAATATTGTGCAGTTTTATATTGTGTATAGCCCTATTCGCACTGGATTAGTATTATCTGGGGACCTCGTGTGATTTAGAAATGACCCCTCCATATCTGAATATCGTGTGGCACATTCGCACGGGATAAGCGAATCCAGTGATTTTACTCGAGTTTACTGACTTATCTCCCAGATATGATGTCAATAGGCTATTGCTTGGACATGTCTTGTTATTAGCTGTATGATATTTCATAAACAGAAGAATGTTCCTTACCTCATGCTGCTATAAATGTCATCCATCTCCATCTAATCACTCTTTTTGTTTTTGCTGTTGTGCTGGTTTTCAGCTTTCTCTTTCTGCAAATTGTATAGTTGTATGGTGTATAGCGATATGACCCAGCATCAAAACACTCCAACGCAGCCTCCATTCTTCACGAAAGATAGATAAAAAAACACAGGAAACAAAAACCTTGAAAAAAATGATAAACGACCTGTCAAATCACAGAGATGCCGATTGGCACGTGACTAATATCATCACAGGATCTCGGTGTTCGCCGAAATATGGAAGGTCATTTGCAGGGGAATTTTTACTTCACAAATTACAGACATGGGCGATTCACAAGGGATTAAGATCACAGACAATCTCCGCAATTAATACAAATGACTAGAGGTCACCAGTAGGGGTCGACCGATCTGTGATTTTCAGGACCGATGCCGATTATTACAGATCAAGTAGACCGATAACCGATATTTTGAACCGATATATAGCCTATGTCTGGTGTAAAAATGTAAATTAATGTCAAAATTTAGAATAACAGGGTTGACAAATATTTTGACAAATACTTTCTTTAAATGCTTTTAAACATATCTTTAAATCTGAG
Source organism: Squalius cephalus (assembly GCF_949319135.1). Lineage (NCBI taxonomy): Eukaryota > Metazoa > Chordata > Actinopteri > Cypriniformes > Leuciscidae > Squalius > Squalius cephalus. Next base: position 2,540,049 of record NC_137145.1, read on the forward strand.
AACTGGTAATATTAACATTAATAATAATAATAATAATAACTTTGTCACGGTTGGTCAGAAAGTGAAACGAAGATTCAAGTGCGGTAAAGGAAATTTTAATAAACAATAAACAAAAACCAAACTACAACAAAACAAGGCAGGAATAACTCGGGTACATCACCAGGGGAAAACAAAGACAACGATCGACACAGACTGCAAACAAGTGGGAACTAATAAAGGGAAACTAATCAAGGGGGAACAGGTGGGAGAACTCAAACAATAATCAGATAACAAGTGGGAGGGATCAGACAATGACAAGAGCACATGGCCCAAAATAACAAAACACCCATGTGCAACACAAGACAGGACAGGCATGTGACAAACTTGCAGCATTCTGTAAACATTTTGTAAAACTTAAAGACTCTATTTTAATGGTTAAATTAAATTTTAGTAATCAAAAAGCATTTCTAATTAATTGAAATCATCAAACTTATTCAATTTATTTACAGTTTAACAAAAATTACATTTTAGGGCAATATGAAAAACCGAACTTTTATTTTGACGGGTTGCCGTGGAGATCTTTCGTGTTTCTGTTCGTGTTTCTGTAGCTTTTCTCAGTTGAAGCGTTAAAAAGCTCATGAAGTGACTCAAAGCGGCTCTGGAGATGATGTTTATGCAATCGTGTGTGTGTGTGTGTGTGTGGTAAATTAAATCACGCGTCTGCGCCATTCGTTTAGAGACACGCAGGATTCATTTAATTTAAATAGTCTTTTTGTGGTTTGAAATTCGATTTGATTTGTACTGACCTGCTTTTTAATCACAGGGCCCTATTATATTGAGGTGTTTTGCAACTTCAGTGTAGTGATTGATTGCAACTTCAGCAAAGTCTGCTGCTGCCTGAACTTTGAGACAACTGATGCGTGATCAGTGAAGCAGCTTCAGTCAGCAAGTGCTTTCAGTGCCTTCAGCTTTCCGCATTGATTGGCCAGACTCTTGACTCCCAACAAATCAGATGGGCGGGGACATTGGTCTAGTCTACAGAGTGGTGAGTTCGACAGAGGTGCGTCAGAGCCAAATATAGCGCATTTCAAAATTAAATTATTTTATCGGCAATTCGGTTTTGAAAATAGCCGACACCGATAACCATAGAAATGCTTAATATCGGCGCCGATAATCGGTCGACCCCTCGTCACCAGGTAATACTTATCCCGTGCGAATAGGGCTTTTGTCTACAAAGTGCACCAGACTCTTATTTCAAAAGAGCAAGAAAACTCTAGATGATCTTTAACACATTGGAATGACAGAAGTGTGAATTGGCACTGAAACATGTCTCTCAGTAACAGGCCAGAGAGCCTTTACATCTCTTAGCTTTAGTCAAACGTACAGCCGAGGGAGAAATAGAAGGCGATAAAGGGTTTATTATTACACACCAACCATTTGGAGCCATCAGTGTCAGAGACCTCTGTCTGCATGGAGGACAGGAAAAGTGGCTGGTTTACACTTTATTTCAAGTGGACGTGACCTGCTTTCCTCGTGTTTCATGAAGCTTTTAAGCATTCACTTTCTGAAGGCTTTCTTAGAAACAACTTCACTGTGATAAATGCAATCAGGCTGCAACTGCTAATCAAAACATAACGTGCTAATGAAAATAAGAACTAAATTCACTTTTTGTCTTCAAAAGTGACAGTAGAGACATTTGTAACTGTTTCAACATTGATAATAATCATAAATGTTTCTTGAGCATCAAATCATCACATTAGAATGATTTCTGAAGGATCATGTGACACTGAAGACTGGAGTAATGATGCTGAGAATTCAGCTTTGATCACAGGAATAAATTACAGCTTACAATATATTCACATAGAAAACTAGTTATTTTAAATTGTAATAATATTTCACAATATTTCTATTTTTATTGCATTTTTAACTAAATAAATGCAGCCTTGGCAAGCAGAAGAGAATTATTTCAAAAACATTAAAAAAATCATGCCGACCCCAGACTTTTGCAGGGTAGTATGTGACATTGCTGATAGTTGCAGCTCTGAAATGCAGTGCATGGCACAAAGATGTATAGGAAAGCTGAGGAATCAGACAGGGAAATGCAAATGAGCTGAAATCAAGTCGGTGAACTCCTGCGGTGCCGTGCCGATGCTTTACACCTGCGCTTTATTCTCCGGTGTCTCACAGGATGGTGTTAATCATGACGTGCTTCTCAGGAAATAAGTCTTCCGATTTCATCTGACTGACGTATGTTATATGATATGACACTTCGCAAGTTCATGAGAGACGTCAGTGCTTCTTTAATATTCAGCAATGAATATTATGGGTTTTTTTTTTCTTCCAAATGCAATTTATGATTATATTTGTGTCTTTAAAAGGGAAATTTCAATGAAAACAGGACATTATCTTTGAAAGTAAGAGTTTGATGTGTGCAATATAAATGTTTTTGGTGATAGAACATTATAAGTGTAACAGTTCAATTAGGGCTGGGTGATATGGACCAAAAGTCATATCTCGATATATTTAGGCTGAATATCGATATACGATATATATTCCGATATTTTTTTCCGCAAAGTGAGAGCAAATGTTCAGTCAAAGCCAAATACGACGTCACAAGTAGTTTTATTGAAACTGGCTATTTTAGTGAACAGTTGCAAAATCAAATGAATAAATAATAAACAGGTTTCTTCAACTTAGGGCTGCACGATTATGACAAAAATCATAATTGCTGATTATTCCCTTGGAATTGTAATTGTGATTTATTAATTATGATTATCAAAGGATAGGCTACATTGAATATATATATACACATTTTGTGTAAACATGTTATAATTTATATATATATAGGCAAATTATAATACGTTTACACAAAATTTGTTACACACACAAGTACTTTTCCCCTTTACGTAACATAAATTGTAAGAATATGACTAATAGTAAAGACTAGTAGGCTACTAATAAATAAACATTAGGCCTATGCTAAAGCTATTAAATAGCAGTCCCAAACTAGTTTTTGTTAATACAATGTTGGTATGAGCCACTACAGTCATTTAAAAATATAAAAAATAACACAAAGAAAAATAAACTGGCATTTTGGGGTTAATATGGAAACGACAGTTACCATGGTGAATACCCAATATTAAGAAGAACTGTTAATGAAACATGGAAACTGCTCAGGTGAATAGAATGAAAATCATCCCTGCATTACTTTTATTTAGTGTAATTTAAAACGCAACGGCATTGCATGCTCGTATATAGGCCTATAGTGGCGATACAGCGCGCGTCGCCGCATTTGCGCGTGCAATTGAGTGTGTTGCGCTCCGAGCACAGGATAACGGCTGACAGGACAAGAAAGTCCGTTTTTCTGAGGTGAAAGACTTTAATTCAGCGTACACTTATGTCACTGCCTGGTAGTTCCTATTGTGCTGGGTTTTCTGAAGTAGTCATGATTCGCCTCTCATAACATAACATGCTCTAAACACGCACGCAGAGTGGAAAAGGAGGAGCGGGGGTGCGGGGAGCAAGGATCACAGCGCAAATTTGAACTATATCGATATATGTGATATGGTCTAATTCCATATCACATTTAAAAAATATATCGATATATCGCCCAGCCCTAAGTTCAATGTGTTTTGACTTTGTTTTCTGCTTTCACCATCAAGTTAGTGGAGTTAAATCTGCCTGTGTTTCAGGCCTCAGTTGTTAAGGTTAATTAATTGGTTTCGGCTTTTCCTTGTATTAATAAAGTCTGTTTGATTTGATCTTCTCCGTCTTGCCTTCTGCCTGCACCAACGCTTAGGAAACGTAACAAGTAGTGAATTTCAAGAAAAAAAGTGTCCATTTCTAAGTGAATATCTGGGAAAGCACAGTGCTGCAGACCTTTACCACCACATCAGTGGTTAGATGTCTTTCCTGAAAACAATAATACCTCAGAAAGCTAGCTGGATGTCTCTAGTTGGCGTCTGAACTGTGTAGCCTGTTCTCTTCTGTGCTCCGCTGGGAGAAAACAGAGCTAATTGAGTCGGAGATGCAGGGAAAGGTGGACCGTATGTGAATGGAGGGGGTTGTGTGCGACGTGGCAGCAAACGCTGGCTTTTTCCTTCCCAGGGGAGGAGTGTGTGAGTGTAAGAGGAGTGTGTGAGTGTGAGCTTCCAGCTGTAATGCTCTTCACGGATAACTGAAGGCCTGAGACGCTCTTCTCTCAGAGTTGAAGGTCAGACATCACATCCTAGTGACCCACACGACCACCTTCACGGCGAGGAGAGAGAAAGAGACAGAATGAAAGGGAAAATAAAGCGAGTGAAATGTATAGAGCTGTAGACGTTCGTTCAGGGGCCTTGGATGCAGTTTATGTGGGATGTGACACAGGACTGAAATGACTTGGGCTGTGTTGAGAATGCAATACCAGATATTGAATGCATACAGATTATTATTTAATTTTAAAGTCCCCCTGTGGTGAAAATCAAGCTTTTAATGTTGTTAAAAGTCAACACCATTGCTGAGTATTTTCTGCTTAAAACTGCAGTGAACCAAAGACAGTCTCAAAAACACGCTTTGAAATCGCTGGTGTTTCTGACGTCACAAACTACCTTGTAACCAATCAGATCAACGTGTGATCGTCAACCAGTGGATCTCTGAGCTGAGTGGAGGCAGGGCTCATTTGCATATTCATAGAACCAGGCATACTAAATGAGGCAAGGGTGTCGAGTTACATTCATGCTATTTTAAGGCATGAAGAAAAAATTTTCAAGGACAAAAAACGTTTAAATATTTAATTTGGGTGATCAAAGATGAGTTTTAAGGGATACAATTATTGACTACAGTGGGACTTTGAAAGTAGTATGTGAAACCATATGCAATATTAAACGTTCTAAGCTTGATTATGCTACATTTTCTCATGACCTCAATATGTAGCATAAAGTAGCAAATCTACACGTCGTTTCAGAATGCTCATTAACACGGACCAATCAGCTTTGAGCTTTATGCAACAGTAAAATATATATTTTTTCTTGTTAATGTTTCATCTTCCAAACTGCTAGTCCTATGAAGGGTGCAGCATCTATTATTAATTATCATGTGAAGCTTAATTATTATTTTCAATTTAAAATTCACAGTTTTAAAAGTTTTCACAGTTTAGTTTTTATACATCTCAACGTCCGTTGTAGAAAGTGTGCACATATAATAACAAGTAATGATTGACGTGATTTTTTTTTTTTTTTTTTTCTTTCTATGTTGCTTCCAGTTAATCTGTCACATTTGGAAATGGAGGGTCAAGTTAAACACATTGCATTGTGAGTTATAGTATTCCACGCAGAGTGATTTGGTTGCATGCATTCTGTACATTTTGTCCTTCACTACATTTACTTGAGTAGTCGTTGGGGTATGTCATGCTTAAAGAAAATTTGCATATGAATATTTGAATATTTGCACTGTATGCATACTATAAAAATGTAAATAGAATGATGGCATTCCTTTCCGAACAAAGCTTTTGTTTCCTAGAGGTGACATCGTCTGTTCTGCTTGTGTGTAAGCATGTATGTCACATGATGGCTGGACTCACACTGCATGAATGTGGCTGCAAATTCAAACTGACACATATAATGAGCATCTCTCTGGCTCTGTTTTAAATGTTTTCTGGTTATTCCTCAGGCCTCGCATTTGAATTTCACTGCCACTCTTCATTAAGGCAAATAGAGGTGCCCCTGATATTAATTCAGTGCTATTATGCTGATGGCTGGGCTGAATGTTGCCATCATTCAGGACAGGGGATTTAAAAACATTTATGGTTTTAGATGAAAACATCACATCAAGCAGGTGTGTTTAAGACATCCTGACACACTTTCCAGAGGTATGTCTCATTTACATCTCATGCAATATCCATGAGGTTGATATACATTTTGGGGTCTCATTTATAAAACTGTGCGTTGGATCCTTACTAAAAGTGTACGTGCACCCGAAAGCCAAAAACGGCGTACGCAAAAAAAACTCAGACTTATAAAACCAAAATTCACTGTATAAATCCCAGTCAGCGGAAGATTGTGCGCACATGCGTCTCCACCCAGAAATAACCATATATGGAGCTTACAACGCCTAGTTTTACTATGCATATCCTCATCTGCATATAATTTGCATATGCATATTCATCCACCTGATAACATGTTTAACGGTACAAGACATTTGGAAAACATGAGATACGGATGTGCCGTCACATTACATTGATAAAAATCATTTAGTAGCCTATCCTTGCCTTGTTTTTGAATAAATAAATAAAAAAGTAGGCTATAAAATACATTTCAGAGAAGGATTTTCTCAATCTTTTGCACTGGCCAAATAATATTGATTTATATTTTTAATGGAAACAGATATCCTGAGTTGTGCATTATTTGCACGAAAATATTTTCTCAGACAATCTGCAATTATCATAAGCAATTCTCTCTGTAGTTAAAACATTAAAACACAGCACACCACAGAAAAAATGTTCAAATGCATCGCATCCACTACAAATATTTTTATTGAATATAAAAAATGTTGTAACTTCTCAGTAAGGATTTCATGTAATTTAAGTGTTTTACTCCATTCATGAGAATGGTATATTTAATCTAAATGTTTATATCAGAAATAAAACATATTTAAATCAAAAATTATATTATAATATTATAATATATTTAAATAAAAAAATTAGTGAAATTATATTTGCATGATCTTTCTGTATATGTATAATTTTCTGTCTAAAAGTGACCAAAAAGACATTTAACTCCAGCTCACCATCGGTATCGCCAAACTTCTCCGTCTCCAAACCGTTCGTACGCATGGGTCAGAGTTTGCGTGCAGGTACGCACATTTTTCCATCATGTTTGTTTTTATACTGTAAATAACATCTTATGCGTCGGAAGTGGCATACGCTTCTTTCACGGTTAATAATATGCATTCATTTGTCACACTGGAAATTGAATATCTATTCAAATTATAGGGTACAATATTGCATGTAATCACCACAGTATTGCATACATGCTGTTCACAAAATATGCACTGCATACTATGTTTTATCCCCCCAAAACAATAAGTAGTATGCCATTCTGAGCTTATCCACGCTGATCATGATAGATGTAGGATTGGATCTAGTGTATACTCGAGTGTTAGCATTTGCTGAAGTGAACTGCATTGCTGCCTCGCCTGTGGTTGTTACTAGAGATGCTCGGTTGGCGGTTAGGATCGGGCGGATGACGTGACGTAAAATAATATTTTAATTAAATTCGGGCGGGTGGTGGTTGAACCAATCAAATGATCATTAGGCCTGCTGGTATAAAATGAATTGCACTGTCTGCCTGAAAAAAACGTGCTCTCTTCCCATGCAGTCAAAATGAACGGGAGTCTTCAGAACAGGCTCGTCCTAGCCGTCACCCTGACATGACAGCGCGTAGAGTTAATTAGCCTATAATGTGAATGACTTGTTATTTTATTCAAGCTTTCTTTCTTTTTGCAAAAAAATAATAAAGTGCAATAGGCATTAATTAGTAGTAGGCTAAATAGCAGCTTGTTGAAATTCTGTGCCAAATTGCGTTTTTTATTACAATGATAAAATTGTACAGTAGCCAAGTCAGGTAAGGTCAGGTTTGCCGATGTGCGTTTTATTTAGGCTATTTATTTATTTTTGTCCCTGTGTGCCGATCGGAGACGGAGTTCACTGCTGATATTCTGGGGATACAACATAGCCAATAGGCTATACTAGTAGGGACTTTAGCCTTTAAATTGGCTATCTTTGCTGCATTGGATCAGTATCCTTTCTAGAACAGGCAAGAGCTTTCTAGCCGCACGGCTCGCGTCAACAGCGCCTTGCATCGCCCATAGGCCTTAAAACAATCAGCGGGTGCAGCTTTGAAAAAAACGTTGGTGCGGATGATGAGTTTTGTGATGCGGTTGCGGATGAAATAATAGCCCATCCGCGCATCTCTAGTTGTTACTGAAGCTCACTTAATCATTTGCATGCAGAATTGCAGCAGTGCAACTCGCAGTGTAAGAATTTGATGCCTGAATTCGTCACAGAATTAATAGCGTATCCCCGGCCTACATGCTGTCAAAGGTCAGGAAAGTTGTGCCGATGAAAGCAGCTTATGCGTCGACTAACTTCAGTAGTGTTTAATGAGCCCCGTGTTCCCATCACAGCTGACATTGCTAAAATCGCAGTAGTGTAAATGTGCCTCAAAATGGAAGCAGTGAATTGTGCATTTCCTTCACGCAGGCTCTTAATGAGACTGAAGGTAAGTCCTGCCGATGTGTCCATGAGACCGTTCCCATCAGGAAAGCTATATGTTCTCTCTCTGGATGAAACACGGGTGTTAATAAGGCCGATGCTGTGTTTCACGGCTGGTTGCAATCTGAATGTTCATACGCTGGTGTCGCCCGATGCTGCGTATGGATAATAATTAACAACAGTGCTTTTGACAAGGATCATATTCTTAAATCACTCCCTTTTCATGCATTTATAGCCTGCTGTCGATTAACACGACATTCAGTGCTGATATTTACATATCGGAAGGGTTTAAGTTTGAGTCACATTTTAATAATCATATATACTAGTTAGGATAGCAAAATAAATAGGCTTATTACTCTTCTCTCTGGAATACATGATTGTAATTGGTTAATTGCAACATTCTACAGTCAATTATTTAAGGTGCCGCTGTCATGTCTCTCTCTCGTCAGACTAATGCATGTTAATTCTAACATAATTCAGGTTTTTGGTGCCGTATTGCATGTCAAAATGGTTATCGAATAGAGAAAAATTACTTGAAGCACTCCAATGCTATCTTTATGGTGATGAACACTACCATTCAAAAGTTTTGGATCAGTAATACTTTTCTTTTTAAATAAACTAATACTTTTATTCAGCAAGGACGCCTTAAATTGATCAAATCATCATATTAGAATGATTTGTGAAGGATCATGTGACACTGAAGAGTAATGATGCTGAAAATACAGCCGTGATCACAGGAATGAATTACATTTCATAATAAATTCAAATAGAAAATGGTTATTTTAACTTGTAATAAAATTGCACAATATTTTACTATATTTTTGATCAAATAAATGCAGAGCTGAAGCAGCTTCTTTCAAATACATTTTATAAACTTGCTGACCTTGCTGAACGGGAGTGTAAAACTTTTGATCGATGACTAGTCTAAACAAGAAATAAAAAACATCATGGAAAAACCTAGCCTGGTTAAAACCAGACCATTCTCAGTAGTAACTGAGTTATGGTCTGGCAAAGCTTCTTTAATAACTCATTTCCAAAGGGGCGTCACCAACGGACGTCGCTCAAATGCCTCTGGGCGCAATTGGATAGACCTAAAACCAATCAGAGCAATCGTCATCGTGTAAAGCCATATGCTGCGTCCCAATTCGCCTAAGTTACACTACGCCATAAAAGTATGTACTCTTTTTGTGAAGAAAAGGTATTTACTTTTGAATGTGTAGCAAAAAAGTAGGCAAGCTTTGGGACATACTACTTCGTCATCTTTATCGGACGGATCTGTCGCGTGCATCCTGTAAACTGCCCTGTCAATCATCTTGTCACAGTTAAAATCCTCTATTAAATCTAATTTAATTTCCTACCGTTTCGGAGAGAAATGTAGTAGCACGTTCATCTGCCAGTGGGTCTTTCATGGAGACTGTCCTCATGTGTTTGCAATTTGAATATAATAAGTTGGTGCGCTTCACCAACAGACGTCGCTCAAATGCCTCTGGGCGCAATTGGATAGACCTAAACCCAATCAGAGCGATCGTCATCGTGTAAAGCCCGCCTCAACGTTTCTGATTGGTGCCGCGATTTCGACGGATTAGAAATGGGCTTGAATGAGCTCTTTGCCAGACTACTTGCAGAGCAAATCTAAATTTGCCGGAAGTTGTCTGGGTTTTCCCAGGCTAGGAAAAACCAGTTAGAGATACAAAAAGCTGGATTGAGAGAGAATTTTGATTGTAGATCATGTGACCCTGGACCACAAAACCAGTCACATGGGTCAATTTTTTGAAATTGAGATTTATACATCATCTGAAAGCTGAATAAATAATATTTCAATTTATGAATGGTTTGTTTGGATAGGACGATATTTGGTCGAGATACAACTATTGAAAATCTGTAATCTGAAGGTGCAAAAACATCGAATCTCCTTTAAAGTTGTGCATTTATGATCACGATTGTGCTGCATTCACTCACAAAAATAAATGATATTATAATAAATATATTATTATAATAATACAATAATAAATATATTTACAGTTGGAAATTTACAAAATATCTTCATGGAACATGATCTTTACTTAATATCCTAATGATTTTTGGCATAAAAGAAAAATCAATAATTTTGATCCATACAATGTATTGTTGGCTATTGCCACAAATATACCCGTGCGACTCGTGACTGGTGACATGATCCAGGATTAGAAATAAACAATTTATATTCAAATCAATAATTCATGCCTTTGCATTAATTTAATTCTTTAATTTATAGTGTTGCTTCAAACTGCATTTAAAGTGCCGCCACAGGCCCTCCTTCTCAGTCAGTGTAATTAGTTTTAAATGTGAATGCGTTGACGCATCCGTACCAGACGAGCTCTCAGTGCATGCGCCGTTATGTGTTGATGATGGCGACTACAAAAGAATCTTCTAGATTTGTCCCTTTATGAATAATCTGGCAACTCTTCTATGCCTTGTGAGATTCAATCAGTCCGCTCTCAAATAAAAGACCCGGTGCTTCCACGGGCACAGCAATTTCTCGACTCTGGGCCGTGAGTCATGCACATCAATAGCACTTTACAGAAACAGCGTGCTGGATCCAGACTGCACTGCAGACACGATCAGAAACAGCAGCTTTATTGATTTACTTTTGCATACATTCATTAAAATGTATTTTCACTCTTGTATTCGAGAAATACAATAGATATTAATGCAAGCGCACAGAGCACTCGTCACCCCTTTCCTGTACGTTTTGCTCATGCTTCGGGGAACAATCTTTAAAGGTCTCATATTGTACACCTTTCTGAAGTTTTAGGTTTTGATGTCTTTAAGAATATATATTTGCGGTATAAGTACCAAAAAACATCCCAATATATTTTTACAGCTCCTTTCTCAGGAGCTCTGCTAAGAACAGGTCGATTTTGGCATGTCTGCTTAATATTCATGAGCCTCTCCTCTGATTGGCCTGTTGTTTTCTGAGTGACGCACGACCAGGCCAATCACTGGTAACTAGGGTCATGTATGCTGTACCCTGCTGTGGCTTGGTGATGCTCACGAGTAAGGCAAATAAAACACCTGTAATGATGGACATTGCTAAGGGAAATGTTATCCGGCCTTATATGTTCGAGACGGACTCAGACCCCAAACAAACACCTCCTTACTTTCGGCGTTATTGTAATTATAATTACCATTACATCAATGCTGCACGCAGATTTAACGTTAACGCTAATTTAAACTGTCTGTAAACAAACTCAGACTTTTTTTTGTCAAATTCAACGTACAGTATGTAATTTTTTTCGCCGCTAGGGGTCGCTAACCTTTTTACAATAACAAAGGCGTAGTTTGATGACACAACATTTGCTAAGAATTATGGATCTTGTCGTCAACGTCAAGCCGACCGATCTAATAATGTTTATGGATGAGTGAATACATCGATGTTTTTATCATGACTGTGATATGAAGCAGTTCGGGATTGCTAAGAGACAGCTATCAGCTCCACACGCGACGCGAGTCCCGCGGATATAAAAGGAATATAGACATTTCATTTTACTGAACTACACGCAAGTGCAGAATTACTACTCACAGGTCAGTTTATTAGACAAATTAAACTTGTGAGGTAACGCAGCGCTGTTTCACTTGCTCTAACATTACACTATCACACTAAACCATTTGAATGTGTTGAAATTAAAGGAGAACTCCGGTCAATTTTAACATTGAGCTCATTTTTTTGTACATTTGGAGTGCTGTCAATACAGAGAACAACGGCAAAAAACGGTGTTGCCTACACCGAGTTATTCTATTTTTAAAATTTGCACCCTGTTGACTTCAATAGGGCAAGTAGTAAGCCTGCTTTTTAGCCTCTTAACATCCTTTAAGTGTCATTACAAGTGCACAGAAAATGTGAGTGATTCCTTCCGAGTGAACACGGGTGGATCTGACTGCCGTAGATGTTAGAGATATTAATAAAAACGAAGTTAATTCAGCCAGCGCTCATACCTTTGTTTACATCCTGTTTTCGGTGGAACGCCATAGTAATCGATTGTCGAGTTCACTCGCGTGATCATTGGTAACTAAACCTATGCGCGTGAACTCGACAATCGATTACTATGGCCTTCCACCGAAAACAGAATGTAAACAAAGGTATGAGCGCTGGCTGAATTAACTTCGTTTTTATTAATATCTCTAACATCTACGGCAGTCAGATCCACCCGTGTTCACTCGGAAGGAATCACTCACATTTTCTGTGCACTTGTAATGACACTTAAAGGATGTTAAGAGGCTAAAAAGCAGGCTTACTACTTGCCCTATTGAAGTCAACAGGGTGCAAATTTTAAAAATAGAATAACTCGGTGTAGGCAACACCGATTTTTGTCGTTGTTCTCTGTATTGACAGCACTCCAAATGTACAAAAAAATGAGCTCAATGTTAAAATTGACCGGAGTTCTCCTTTAATGTGTTAGTTTGTCTGTATGAGTCTAGCAGTAAGCTAGATCAACATTAGAATAACATACAGATCATATTATAACATTTTATCATTGTTGAACTATATAACATTGATTAGTTTTATGTAAATGTGCTCACCTGTTTAATAAAGTACATGTAGGAGCGGTCGAAGTCTCGGACGTGGAGCTCTCGTTTATATACTGTCTATGGGAGCTCTCGGCATCTCGAAAACACCGCGCTGATATTGATTCTCGTTTTAGTTCTCCTTTTTTATCCAAAGTCTGCTTGCCATGGTCCATAATGTTTGAACGAAACAACAACAGCGTGCAGATAGACATTACGAACTACACAGTGGTCCACGTCTGTCGCCTTGGTTACTATCAGAGGGCTCTGGTTGCCATGGCAGTACGAGCGGAAACCAGGGACAACGCGGATATGACGCCATTGACGGCGACAAAACGGAAATAAAGAAACGGGACGTGTCTTCGAATTAAATTATGGTTTGAAAGTTGTTGGAAACAGTCGGGATAATGTAAGTACACAACTAAAAAAATAACATAGATATAGTGATTTTTGCTATTTTTAAAGCAAAAAAGTTACATATTGTACCTTTCAATGTAAATATCCAAAATATGTACGTTAATAGCTAGTTATACACTGATTTTGAAACACTGCTTTATATGTAACGTTAGCAGACAGACACCGAATGCAGTGAGCTATAACTATTGCTTTCCTACTTATACAGTAAGTAGACGTGCTACAATTTCTTTTACAATGTTACTTTTTTCTGTAAAAGGTGTACTTGTGGTGAATGTGCCCACCGAACGCGAGAACATGCTGCAATTGGTAAAGTTAAACTTGTAAATCTATGACCTGTAGGAACCAGCGTTGAGCTGAGCCTGATTGACGAAGCGGTCACTTGTGCAGACATTTAAGGTTGAACTAAATTACTGTGGTTTTTATCTGAATAAATAAACATTAGCCACTGGTCTCTTATATTGAAGTTGTTCGGAAGCCTGTGCAATGATGTAGTTTCGTGACGATGGGGAGTAGTTCTAACATCACATTTATACGGCTCGTGAAAAGGCACAGCTACTTTATGCATTTTGTGTGTGTTTGTCTGTAGATCGACTGTTTTGAAAGTGATATGGTAGTTACATAACCCCTAGACCTCTGCTATCATGAAAAAAGACAGTTTTGACAATATGGGACCTTTAAAATAAAGGCTCTCTTTCAGAGCAATAACCATTTTTGGTTTCACAAAGAACCTAACAGCTCTTAAAATAAAATAAAAATTTATAGGAATATTTAGAAGAATCTTTTGCCCGATGGAAAGGTTCCATTGATGTTAAAGGTTCTTCAAATAAAGAAGAACGAGTGTAGTGATGTGAACAAACCTCTACAAGAAATGTGCTGGTGCTTTTCTGAACGATGAGACCTAAAACCGAGACCAGAATATCAACGAGACTTGCATTTGTATTCGCAATTATTCATTTAGCAGAGCTTTTATCCAAAGTCACTTAGAAATCAGGGCCTTTCTGACACCAAAAACACCCGAGAAACTGCATAGTAATGCAGGCATCTAGTAAAAACAAATCTATCATGCCTTAATAACAATGTCTTAATTTCAATATTCAAAGGGGTTGTGTTATCTAATCATATGCATATCCTCATCTGCATATAATTAGCATATGCATATTCATCCGCGTGATATCTAATCATACATACTGTGGTAAAGTGATGCTTGAACTGATATTTTTCATACTGTCACATGCATAGTTTTGGCTGTCAAGGCCAGAATTGCATCATGTATGTGTAACCTTTTCATACACCAATCAAACTGGAGGACAGATCTCGATTCATGATCCCAGTCTGTTCTCTGTTGGTCATGTTGGGAACTGCAGCCACATATTTCAGTTTTTCCTGTGTTTTGCTACAGCACACACTATATACATGTGTTTAATGTATATGTTTAATGTATGCTGTTTTTAAGACTGTTTATGCAATACACAAAGCAGGCGTGTTAGGATTTTACTGAGGCGTCAGTGTCAGCTGTTTAACACAAGATGGCGTCAGAGGCTTCATCCTGAAGGCTTTCGTCTTTCTTGGAGTCTTTCATTCTGTCCATTGTTTTTCAGATCCGGTCTTTCCACACTGTCACTCACATGCGATCGAATCAAGTGGTTGTGCGTTCAGGCGGTATCGTTATCTTCTGGGATGCATTGGTTGCTATGGTAATGATGTAGGCGTCAGCACACTGCCATCATGTGACTTCACCACAGCTGAGTGATGCAAGCTGGCGTTTTGGACGTTTGTCCTCTTGCTTGCGTACATGATGGCATCTAGCCGTGGTGAACCTAATGAACTCAAGAGACGACACCGACACTGAAGCTGCGGTGATATTTTGATGCTTGCATCATGAGGTGTGTGACGGATGAACACACACACACGATTAGATATGAACACAACCCCTTTCGATTGGTTCGATTTGTTTTTAAATAACAGTATTTAGACATTTAATGTGCAATAATATTTGACTATTTATGTCCTAATTTATTACTAATGTTGCACTATTTTTATTCTTGCATTGTCTATTCTAGTTTTTTATTGCTATTAAGTCATTTATTGATGAAGCTACTTAGACATACACCCTAGTTTCTAATGTTTTTATTGGTTAATGTTTTTATCTTGTGCTTTGACCGGTACATATATTCACACTGAAGACTGGAGTAATGATGCTGAAAATCACAGGAATAAATTACACTTTAACATATATATATATAAAAAAAAAATATATATATATATATATATATATATATATAATATAACATATGAATATATAATGTATAAAACAGCTATATTAAATTGAAATAATATATTTCACAATTTTTACTGTATTTTTTGTATATATACATATATATATATATATATATATATATATATATATATATATATATATATATATATATAATATATATTGATATATATATCAATCAATTAAATCCAGCCTTATTGAGCAGAAGAGACGTCTTTTAAAAACATTGACAGATACTGTATATATCGCATTATTTGGCATTATTTTTTTAAATAAAATGATGTATGTAATTTAATATTGATATATTTAGTTAAAAAATAGTACAACTTTTTTCTTTGACCTTTTCTCACCCTTATGAAGAAGCAAGTATCCCGTTTCCCCCACTAAAAAGTAACTTGTTTGTACTTCATTAGATTAATTTCTCTGTCTTTAATTAGCATCCTCACACACAGGATCAATCGCAGACTCACGGTGTTGTGATTCATCTCTGTGATCTGCATTTGAAATGAGCTCATTAACTCAATCATCAGCATGGAATTTCTAGGCAATTCTGAAGTCGTTCTAGATTCGCTACAGTTCTCCTGCAATGCAAATCAGTTTATGATAAAGTCCCTTGTTTGTTTTGCCAAAGCAAATGAGCAGTGTTCAGGTTCCTTTGATCTGTGTGCTGATTATGTGGAAGTCGCAGTGTTTATGAAAGGCTTTCGTCAGACTTCAATAAAGCGCTCCAGAATGTGCACAGTTGCATTGTGTAAATGTTTTCTCTCCGGCAATCTGTCGCACCAGTGGGAGTTTCTGCAACCCGTTCTCCTTCACTCAGCGTTTTTATACATGACTGTCTGCTAATCTACATCTCGTTAATGATCGGTTTAAACAAAAGGCCTGTAATATTTAGATTCTAATGGTTGATATATTTATTATTTCATGCATAGTAGTCTTGTTTGGCCATCATTTTTGATATTTTTTTACTAGTGTGTGCAGGACACTATAGTTCATTTATGTAAGTGATGAGAGCAAAATAAAGTAAACTGTGACATATTATACCCAAATATTGTTCATACAGTGACTACCAGTAAAATTTATTAAAATTTGGCACCAAAAATGATTCGGACACTTTGAGCTGATCATGTTTCGCTGAAGTGTTTTTTCTTTAATTGCTAATGCTCTTTTTACACACAGACTGAACACAATGAAGCATTGCTTGGTGATTGGTTGAGCTAAACTGGTATTATCTAATTGTGTAGTTAAATTTAACAGCTGACAGATATTCAACATAATTCATTTGTAAGACAGAAGGATGGACAAACCAGTCAAATATCAACTGAGTTCTTGTCATATTTCATTACCATTTTCTAAACTATAGCGAATAAACTGTGATGATGTGAGAAATGTTGAAGGCATCTGATTTTGACTGTATGTCTCTCTCACATATGTAGCCTAATTATAAAATATCAAAGGCACAATTCTACAGAATAATGACTTGCATTCCAGTCTGAACATCACATAAAGCCATCGTATAACTTCAGAAGAGTCGTATAGCCGCCTTTTATGATACTTTTTTCCATTTTTGGAGTTTAAGAACCTTTGGAGCCTTTAAGAACCGAGTTCATGACTTTCCGAACTAGTCAAGCCTATCTAATGTTGTTGACACACAACTGTGTCTATTGGCATGAACGGGCCATACTACGCTTCAGAGTGACCTTGATATCAGACACGCCACACGTAATGAGATAATCTCGTTCATAAAGACCTGGAGCTCATGCTGGGGCTCTTTCTCTTGATTAATCATGTTTGACCTCTAGTGTGATCTTCACTAGCTTAACACTGCGTTTGAAGACGCCAGTCGTTCATTCCAGCGCTTTAGTGGAGTTTCACTCAATCATGCTGATCCATACTGTTAAATATTAGTATAATATACAGTATTTAACTGTATGTATTCATTGTGTTGTAAATATTGCGAGTTTCTTTCACAATTAAAATATTAGCCTATATATATATATATAGTTATTAAAAAATAATGTTAATATATATTATATAATATTTGTATTTATGTGTATATACTGTATATATATAAACACACACACACACAATGCACAAATATTAGGCAATTTACAGTAAACAATTAGTCCACCAAGTAATGTAGTTCATGCTTCATTTTAATGGTTTGTAACAACTTCTTACAGCAATTACATTCTCTGGTAATGTGTGTATATATATACATGTCGTCTGTTTTTACAACAGCACACGTCAAATTAAATTACACATACATATTGTATATTTGCTTTTAATATAAACATCTTTTAAATGTGAACTGATGGTGCCAATCATTAGATCTCATTGTTTGTCTTCCGTGCTTCATTTATACGCACAGTGATAACACCAGTGCACACGCCACGTTATCTATGATGCCGTTCACTTTGAGCTGCACATGATTATACACAGCATTCCTCACATAAAGACTCTGCACATTTACTCTGTTCATTGTCTAGCCCGCAGACAGATGTATAAATGAGAAGTGCTGCTGAAATCTCCCCGTTTGCCCCGTCTGTGGTTCAGCTCCTCTGATGTATTTACCAACGCTGCTGCTGGGAGAGGCCGGTTTATTCAATAACCAGCATAATGTGTTCTCAGTGTTGTGTTGGTACACAGACGGGTGATCCTCCTCCTCTCCGTGTGCACACAGCCCTCTCCCCTCCCTCGCAAACACATGGAGATCGTGCACACGCTCTTCTCCCAGTCTCTCTAACCGTGCCGGAGCACAGGCTGGGTTTAGAGAATCAAGAGAGAGGAATTGTGTTTCACTTCCATGGAGGAATGACTTGAGTCCTGTTGCCACCTTCTCAGTCGCAACTTTTTTTTTTTTTTTTTACGGATACAAACAGGAAGAAAGAAAGAAAGTGACATTTTGGTTTCTCAGGAATGGCTCACAGCCAGGACACGCTGACGGTCCCGCCGAAACCGCTCCACGATGGGGACCATGTGGGTCTGAACGAGGACCTGGTGCGGATCCTGAGGGAGAACCTGCTACAACAGGAGCGTCCTCGTCTCCCCCGGGACCGCAGATCCATGTCCCCTCGCTTGTCTCCGATCACCCTGTCCCCGCGCAACTCTCCCAGGCTGCTTCGTCGCATGCTGCTTAATAACAACACACACAAGCAGCGGCGCTTCACGGTGGCGCACACCTGGTAAGGGACCGGATACTGTGCTTTCTGTTATGTGCTTTACTGTCCTTGCGATTCACACTCTCACATGTACGTTGGGAAAACCCTCGTATTCCTTACGGTTTTCTGAATCACGGAGGCTGATGCATTAATTGGCAGCGTCATTGCCATAGTTACACATATCCTTCATCTCTCATACTGGTTGAGATTCAATAAGTGAATATTGATTGAGTGGACATTATTAAATATGACTGATGGGTTAAAGGATTAGTTCACTTCAGAATCAAAATGTCCCAATAATTTACTGTACTCACCACCACGTCATCCAAGATGTTCATGTCTTTCTTTCTTCAGTCGAAAAGAAATGAAGGTTTTTGAGGAAAACATTCCAGGATTTTTCTCCGTATTATGACTTCAACGGTTGAAGGTCCAGATGTGAGTTTCATTGCAGCTTCAAAGTCTCGACACGATCCAGCCGAGGAATAAGAGTCTTATCTTGCCAAACCATCGGTCATTTTCTAAAAAATAAACATTTATATACTTTTTAACTCCAAATGCTCATCTTGGACTAGCTGCGATGCGCCACGCATTATGTAATCATGTTGGAAAGGTCACGCGTGACGTAGGCGGAAAATGTAGGGGCGAAAAACTCCATCCCATTTTCTCCTCCAACTTCAAAATCGCCCGACATCGTTGTTTTACTTTTTTTGTTTTGTTATTGTTGTAACTGCCGTTTGACTTAGTCTAGGTACTTAACGCCTAAGTCACGCGTGACCTTTTAACCTGATTACGTAATGTGTGACGCATCACAGCATTTTTTTTTAGAAAATGACTGATGGTTTGTCTTTATAAGACTCTTATTCCTCGGCTGGGATCGTGTCGAGACTTTGAAGCTGCACTGAATCTCACATCTGGACCTTCGACCCGTTGGACTCCATTGAAGTCACTATATGGAGAAAAATCCTGGAAAGTTTTCCTCAAAAACCTTAATGAAATTAGCAGAAAATTTTAATTCTGAAATGAACTAATCCTTCAACTTTCACCACAAACTGGCTAGTGAGCCATACGTTTAGCCATACGCATACTTTTTGTTGTTTATGATCTCATTAGATTCTTTGTCATATTTAACTAGTTTTCTCAATCCCTGTGTTAAAACGTAACCCTAATCCGAGCTGATGTTGAAGAGATGTTATATACTGTATATAGACTTCCCGGCCAAAAAAAGTCACTCTTTGGATTTAAATAGGCATTATTGCAGATGATGAACTGAGAAATCAATTTTCCTTGAGCTTTTGACATATAAGAGGTCATCAAACTATAAGAATATCCTGTAAATTTCAGAACGGAAAACTTCCTTGTTAGTCCAATAAAAGCTTTTATTGACACCAGGCACAGTGAACGACAGGTTTTTCAAAGTGGGGATCTATGAGGTCAAAGGGTGTCAAACCCCGCCTTCGCAGAAGAAGATCAACGCCTACTTCAACACTGCCGGTTTAGCCCCGCCCACCGATTCGCGCATTACATGAAACTCATTATAATATGCAAAACTGTTATCCAATCATAGCAGTGGGCGTTTACTTCCAAGTCTTCAATGCGGCACGCCCATAAAAACCGAGCGTTTCAGGAGCTAGGCTCAAAACCAGGGTAGAAAATAGCCTATTACTTATTCATTGATGTTTTTGAATGTAAAAACCAAGCGAACGTCATAAGTTGACCTCAGACAACAATATAATTTTTTTTAAAAAGCCAGTTCATGACCCCTTTAATATGTTTCTAGAATGATATATGTTTAGGAACAGTTCTTTTAATCCTAATTGATGGAGTGTGTAGCTTTTCATTTCTAAAACAACCATGTAGGAAGACACATCATGGCCATATTCCAGGACAACAAAGCCACGATTCATCAGGCTCAGATTGAGAAAGAATGGTTGTGAGGAGCATGAAGAATCGTGAGTCCAGACCTGAAATTCATTGAAAGTCTTTGCAATGTTGACATGCAATGCATTAATTCATGATGTGTATCATATCGTGAGATAGTTGTAGTTGTACCCACTCATGATCTTACAGTAGAAGATCGTTAGCTTCAGGGCTTTTTGACACAACACTTTTTTGATGATCCTATTAGCAGAGTTTTTTTTCCTGGGTCAGAAAGGGTCTTCGGGTGAACTGTGAGCATAGTACTGACAACAAATCCAAAATACATGCAAAGAAACAGTTTGTAATATTAACTATTTATTCATGAAATAAAAAGTGCTTAGAACTATTTTATATTTCTGTAAAAAGTCACTGAGTGAATGATTTGAAAAGTTAGAAATAGAATGAACGACAAAGTAACATTAAACATTAGAAAAAGTGGCAAGTCTATTATTTGTCATTTCCACTCCAAGACTTAATGCACAGATCATTTGTCATTCAGTATCGGTTTTTGTTCCATCCATGTGATTAACACCGTCAACTGGATTCAATCATGCATTTTAACACGGTTGTCAATCCAGAAACTTTACAACGTGTAGTTAGCAGCATGACAGATATGTTATATGCAGAAAGCGAGCAAAGATTGCTGCCATTATAATCACGGAAGCTGTCAGTTACCACGAGGTACACAACGCTGCACTTTCACGAAAAACTCCCATTATAATCAGTGAAGCTGTCTACACTGTGCAATGAATCTCTTATTGCCATCATGTTTATACTTTGTTGGTTATAATGAAAGGATTCACGAGTGTGCAGAAGTCACACTGAACTGTTAACAGATCTTATCCACATCTGATTGGCTATTGCGTTCACACGCTCAACAGATATGTCTGTGATTGGCTAAAAAGCTCAACTCTGCAAATGCACGTTGTAAATAGAAACATTTGATGATCTTCTCACAAGCACTCTCTGGAGCCGGTTATGAGCAGGTACCGGCACACTGGAAGAGAAGATATCATCACATCAAATATTTACATTTAATATTCAACATTATTATTGATCTGACTGTACTGACGCGGTTGCATGAGGACTGAACTGAGCTGGACGATGACATCATTTCTTGCAGAACGGCTTTATAGGTGAAATTAACTAATTGAATTATTGGTGACTGAATCCACACTGAACTGACTTCAGCTGAAATGCGTAATCACTGTAAAGCTGCTTTGAAACAATGTATTGTATAAAGCGATATATAAATAAAGGTGACTTGACATTAAATGATCAAATAAATCTTAGGCGGGAATATTTTCAATGCATTTATCAGTCTCTTAGTTGCATTCTCTTATTCTCTCTCACCACATTTAACTGCATGCCTGTTTAAATCAACACAAATGTACCGGCAGCTCAGAGAGGGAAGAGATTGGACTGTACTGAGTTTTGATTCTGTGTTGCGTCTCATGAGACCTGCTGTTTCTGTATTAATCACCATCCATTTGAGAAAATCGTTCCTAACAGACTGACAGTTCAAACCTAATTCACATGCATTTAGCTCGTTGATTCTCAGATGAAGTCTTGTGTTAGCCGTTTGTCATGAATGGTGTTCTCAGCTTAAGACCGTGTCCTAACTACACGCGATAAAAGGTCCTTCTCCATGTTAATCAGAGTGTTTGTCCTAACGAGCCGCGACTGCGACACGCGACGATTCTATTTTAGAAACGGTTTATATTTTTCTGCGACGTCGCGCTGGAACAACAAACACAAAGTGTGGCTATGATAATCTCAGGTGCTGTTTATGTGCTTTATTTAATGTTAAAAGTGTGTAATGTGACTCTGAATATCATTTAGTGCTCCAGCTTTGAAGCTGTAAAAGCAACAATGGATAATTCACCTCTATTCAGATCTTGAAATTAAACAAATGGAAACAAGAACGTTCAAACTGTGAACAAACAAGTGTATTCTTTGACAAAGATTGTTTTAGTAACTCAGTAGCCTATGTGTTTTTAATAATGTTTAAATGGTGTAATATTTGTGAATTTGATTATGTAGCTGCTTATCCATTTTCTTGTGATTGCCGTCAAGACCACGAGACTCCGCCCACACGCTGTTCTGATTGGCTGACTCCGCCCACACGCTGTTCTGATTGGCTGACTCCGCCCACAGGCTGTTCTGATTGGCTGACTCCGCCCACAGGCTGTTTTGATTGGCTGACTCCGCCCATACGCTGTTCTGATTGGCTGACTCCACCCACAGGCTGTTCTGATTGGCTGTGGGTTTTGATTGATTTTGACGCATCTCTCAGTCGCGTCTAGTGTGGACAGACAAATTATTAGTCGCAGGAATCTTATCGCATCGCGTCTGGTTAGGACACGGTGTAAATTGCATAACAGACACCTTTGTTTGATTGACAGATGTGGTCCTGGAGAGGCTTTCTGTGTCTCACCTGCTCAATGAGGTGGCGTTAAATGCAAGTAATGCAATATGCAAACCGACAAGAATGCGGTGCAAAGAGATGATCATTATGGTATTTTTTATTTTATTTTTGCGTTTGTGTTTGATAATGCAGTAATCTCAACAGTACGTCATAAGCCATCATTAAGACAAGCTTTAAACTTCCCACTTGTACAGAATGAAAAGCAACCCTGTTCTACATCTGTTTGAGCGGCAGATCACAGACTCAGTCATACTCACTGCAGGCCTTTGAAACGGTCACGCGTCTTCAGTACTGTGTGCGATATCGTTTGATGTTTAACTCGGCCTTTAGAGGAGTGTGTGTCCTGAGAGGCGTCGGTTTCTGCTTTGCTCTAATTTGGAGCATGTATTTGTGCTGCTGCAGTTTATTACTCCTTTAACTCTCAGGGCACTGATGTTCCTGGCGCAGCTTCCCTTGTACAAACCTGAACCTTTTTCTCTTTGGTATTAAAGCGCAACTCTCACCAAAATGCAACCTAAGGTCTTTTTGTGAATCTACCCGAGGCAAACTTTCGTTTAAAAGCATAATTAGGATGGAAACGCCACTTTTAAGATTGCCTTTTGATTCAAATTGCTTTTTGAATGGGAGTGCTTGGGGCACGACTATGATAGCATCAAAAATCACTATTTTTAAAACACTAAGAAGGCTCGACACAACATGAAACTTTGCTGGAAGTATCACCAGGGGCTCTACACATGAACTCAAGCTTTGAGAAAATTGTTTGTGTACACAGAGTTTACCAAAAAGAAAGATTTTGAACAACTCACTGTCTCTGTGTCCGCCGGCACTTTGTCAGTCAAAAATAGTCGATCTCCGAATGCGAATGAACTGACTCTGAATTTTAGTATTGCCTCTTATATGAGGATCCTTTTTCAAATACAAGGTCAATATTGATTTTCACTGACGACAAAACAACAAATTATCCGTGAATTTATATGGAACTAAGCTTTAGGAGCTTTCCATCTTTACTCTCCTCCCTGTTACGTTGCATTCGGAGATCGACTATTTTTGACTGTCAAAATGCCGGCGCTACAGTGAGTTGTTCAAAATCTTTCTTTTTAGTAAACTCTGTGTACACAAACAATGTTCTCAGTGCTGGAGTTCATGTGTAGAGCCCCTGGTGACACTTCCAGCACAGTTTCATGTTGTGTCGAGCCTTCTTAGTGTTTTAAAAATAGCCATTTTGATGCTATCATAGTCGTGTCCCAAGCACTCCCATTTTGCAATTTGACCGAAAATGAAAATACAGTCAATCTTAAAAGTGGCGTTTCCATTCTAATTATGCTTTTAAACGAAAGTTTGCCTCGGGTAGATTCACAAAAAGACCCTAGGTTGCATTATGGCGAGAGTTACCCGTTAATTTTACTTCAGTATTTCATGTCAGAAGGTTTGGTTACAGAGAACGCAGGCTCTGACTTTGAGAGTGAATGCATAACAAATTTGCGTCCACTATGGTTCAAAAGTTTGTGGTCGGAAAGAAGTCTCTTAAGACTGCATTTATTTGATTAAAAATACAGTAAAAACAGTAATATCGTGAAATATTATTGCTATTTAAAATAACTACTTTCTGTTGGAATACATTGTAAACTGGAAATTATTCCTGTGATCAAAGCTGCATTTTCCAGTCTTCAGTGTCACATGATCATATTCATATTCAACATTCTAATATGATGATTTGATGCTCAAGAAATGATGATTAAATTATATGATTATGATAAATGATAATTCTGATTATGATCAGTGTTGAAAACAGCTGCTTCATATTTTTTCTTTCATTTTATTCAGGATTCTTTGATGAATAGAAAGTTCAAAAATCTTTTGTAACATTATAAAGGTCTTTACTGCACAATTTTATGCGTCCTTGCTAATAAAAGTATTAATTAAAAAAATCTCACTGACTCCACACTTTCTGATTCTGTGGTAACTTTCAGATCTGACATCAGAAAGCAGAAGTTAATGTCGGCATGGCCGAGCAAACAGGGAAAATGACTCACACACACGGTACACAAACACACCGAGACACACTGCCATTATTTTACAACCACCAACTGATATAATCCCGGCTATGATCGCTCATAAAACCCTCAGCACAAAGCTCACGTTTTCTCACCAGCAGGCTTCACTGTGGTGCACAGTGTTATGTTGTGTGTTTCTCACGAATTAAAGCACTTTTTGCCAGTAAAGACCACATAAAACACATTTGGTCGGCATCTCCAGGGTGACTCAGGCCTGGCTTGAGAAGACGCCACACATGGCATGTAGTCATTGCACGGGACATCTGGCTCCTGGCGCATTCGACTGACTTTCACATGAAAATGCATTTTAAAGCACTTTAAAGGGGTCATCGGATGCAAAATTCACTTTTATATGGTTTTTGCGTATAAGTGTGTCTTTGCAGTGTGTGGACACAACCACCATACAATGATAAAATCCATTCACTCCTTTTTTTTTAATCTTCAGAAAGTCTAAACACTCTCAATAATCAAGCCGTTTGGATTTTCTGAGCAATATGAGGTCATATTGCTCATGCTCCGCCCACGACCACTGACGGACTGTCTCATATTAGCATATTTCTGCCCTCAGCCAATCAACACCCCCCATGGAAGAGAGGGGGTGGGGTGAGCAGTTGCTCATTATCATTTAAAGAGACATGCACCAAAACGGGTCGCTGTGAACAGAGCTGTTTTTGAGGAGGTAAAAAGGGTGTTGTTTTACACAACCTTTAACCCTTTAAAATCTGAAGCTAAAATATGTGGTTTTCACATATTTAGATTTTTTGACTGTAAAATTCTAAAACAATGTGCTATCTTCATGTGCAAGGTGTCATCTTTTTCAGAAGAAAAATGGCTTTCAACAAATTACAGTTATTGACCATTACTGTGTGTGGGGAGTTTGTAAATAGAATTTAAATAGGAAAAAAACCCCAAAAAAACAAGAATAAATTTACTGATTTTTATTTAGAAAAAAACAGAAAAATCACGAACGAACACTTTAAAGTAGAAAAATGAAGTATAATACATATATACATGTATTTTTGGTGACATTGGGATGCACAGTTTTCATTTAGGACACTTTTTTTTCATACACGCACACATTCAAATACATGCACACATAGGCACGCACACACCGCATGCTAAGATACGTGAAAGAGTAACTGCCATCCGCCTCCCAAGTTTCATTAAAAATCATCCCAATCCCCTCTTCTGCTGTCTAACACTTATTTCGCCATGTATTTGTTCGTTTCTTTTATTATTTTATGCAATCCAAAACCCTCTAACCTGCCACGCTTCGTATCGCTCTGTTCAAATCCTTCCTTCCCGCTCTGCCAGAAAGCTGCTGTCATTTGCTGATGGAATACAATTACTGTAATAAGCCGTGTATTGCTGAAAAGCGCATGTTGTCTACTCTCAGGGGCACTTTGAATGGTTTTGATAGTGCAAACGGTTGAAGAGTTACGGTAAAATGAAGACAGCTTGCTGGTTTGTGTCGGCGATGACACTGCTGGTTTAGAAGGGTTAAGGAATTTGAACCAAAGCCAAACGCCCTAAAGAATCATACCAACTTGTGGAAAATGGGCATCCGACGACCCCTTTAAAGGCTGATTGTGAGAATTAGTAACACAAATCGTCTGCGTTTAATTTGAGAGCCAAATGTTGACACAAATCTAGCTGGCATCGTAAGAGACTAGAAGAATTAGTCAGGCTTTTGTTTGTCTGTTCTGTGTGACTCATTATAGAGATATTTAATTAGTGCTAGTCAACATCTCTAATGCTTCTGTGCCACGAGAAGCCCCAGATCACAGCGTGTGTGTGTTGTTGATGCTCTTTTAGTGTGCACACTTGTGAGACACGTTCTGGCTTGTTGCAGACACTGGCGTTCTCCAAACTCTTGGTGATCATCTTCAGTATTGTAGAGATTTTTCTAAACCTCAAACCCTCTTTATTGCGTTTTGGCTGTTATCTCGTCTGCTAAATGTTCGTCTGCTAAAAGAATTTTGTTTGACGGTAGATAAAATACGAAAAAAACTTAAACTACCGTTCAAAAGTTTGAGATTTTGCAGTGTTTTTGAAAGAAGTCTCTGCATTTATTGGATCAAAAATACAGTAAAAACAGTAATATAGTGAAATATTATTGCAATTTAAAATAATTGTTTTCTATGTGAATATATAGTAAAGTGTAATTTATTCCTGTGATCAAAGCTGAATGCTCAGCATCATTACTCCAGTCTTTAGTGTCACATGATCCTTCAGAAATCACTCTAATATGATGATTTGATACTCAAGAAACATTTATGATTATTATAAGTGTTGAAAACAGTTTTTTGTGGAAACCGTGATCATTTTTTGATGAACAGTAAGTTCAAAAGAACAGCATTTATTTGAAATGGAATCTTTTATAACATTATTAATGTCTTTCCTGACACAATTTAATGTGTTCTTTATATAAAAATGACATATTTTGCAATAATCTTCATATTTTTAACGCAGCTCACGGTCCGTCAGTTTGTGGAGAAACACTTCTCTGGGAAGGTATAATGTTCAAGTGAGGTCTATTTCAGTTTAGCTTGTGTCCCTGTTTGATTTGTTCTGCGATTGCCAATAAATCATGTTGACAGCCTTCCCAGAGACACACCGACATGGACGCTGCCTGTTACACCGGCTGAATATTCACTGTACGTTTCGTGTCTATTGAGATTGACAGAGCGATCTGGGATGTTCTTGCTGCTGCTTCTCCGCTTGCGTTTCATAGAAAAGAGGATAAGAAAAAGATCTGATTGATCGAGCAGAGAGAGCGAGAAGGAGAGAGAATCGGAACCGCAGTGCAATGTTACTCGATTAATTTTTTTAATATTAAAGGAAATATTCTGGGTTAAATAAATCTTAAGATCTATCAACAAAATCTGTGGCATGTTTATTATCACAGATCATACTTTCAACCCTCAGTTTATAGATTAACAAAAGTAAAATAAATGTAAAATACATTTATAGTGAGATAATTCGTAATTAAAAATTGCACTTGCAGTGATGAATTATAAGTTACATATTTTTAAACGTACACTATCATTCAAAAGTTTGGAGTAGGTTCGAGTTTTTGAACGAATTTAATGATATTACAAAATATTCTGCTCTCTTTTCATCAAAGATTCCTGATAAATTGTATCGCGGTTTCCACAGAAATATGAAGCAGCACAACTGTTTTCAACATTGATAATCATAAATGTTTCTTGAGCATCAAATCCTCATATTAGAGTGATTTCTGAAGGATCATGTGACACTGAAGACTGGAGTAATGATGCTGAAAATTCAGCTTTGATCACAGGAATAAATTACACTTTACTATATATTCACATAGAAAACAGCTGATTTAAATTGCAATAATATTTTACTTTTTTACTGTATTTACTGATCAAATAAATGCAGCTTTGATGAGCAGAAGAGACTTTTAAAAAACTCTTTCCAATCCCAAACATTTAAGCGTTTACTTCCATTTAAACTACATTATAGAAAGTGCTTTGGTTTGTTTTCACAAACTGACGAATACGTTTATTTTCTGTTATAATTGACAAAAAGGAATTTAAAAAGGAGTTTCTTTAACTGAATTTCACACAAAGCAGAAAAAGCCTACTTTTTAATGATAATGCAAGTAAAATACTTAAATGTGAAAATTGGTATTTTCCTGCTAATACATTTTCAGTCTGTTGCTTTTTTTAGTGCATTTCAGGCTTAAATGTGTTACTGTTAGTAATAATACATAGAAAATACAGACAAACTCCATTAAGCCTCTGCTTTGTTGATTGTGAATTATTTAGAAGTGAATATAAGTCTAACAATTCCTCACAGCTGCAATGCAGTCACCAATACAGTGATGTGATTATGGGTTGTGGTGATAACCCTGATACAGAGAGACTGAATGGTGCATGTTTACAGTGAATATTTTCTTTATTTATAGACAAACACTGATGACAATGAGTAGGGGTGTAGCGAGACCCTCATGTCACGATTCGATACATATCACGATACTGAACTCACGATACCATATTATTGTGAGACTCCAAAACATATGATAAAAGGTTAACAAAAAATGCACTGTTGATTTAAAATGCTAAATTTGATATTACATTGTGTGTGTAAATGAATAGGCTTGAAATGCTGGAAACCCAAAGCACAGGACAATAGAGACACCAGAATAACAATATTCATGATTCTGAAGCTGAAAACAGAATTATTTTAGATGAATATTCTTGCACTATAGATATATTTAAAATAATGTAGGCCACTTTTTTTTACACAAATATTCCCCCATTTTATTATTATACATTATATTCAACATTATATATAGCAGTTAAATGTAGTACTGAAACTAAAACTCTTAATTTAAAAAAAATAATAATTTAGATATAAATAAATATAGTAATATTAGTAATATTATTAGTAATAAATAGTCATTTTTATTTTGGGTGAATTATCCACGATACATATTGTTGCATTTTTGTATTGCGATATATTGATATATTGTGACACGATATTTGTTGATTGATAAGCTCAAACAATCCTGTATGAATCATAAACACCCGTCGCTGAAACACGAGTAGATGATTTCCTGATATGAAAGGAGTTCAGAGCTCGTGTTTCAAAGGCCTGTGCTCGTCTCAATATTAAAAAAGCACCAGGTCTCTAATGGGCAAGGGTTCAGTTCATTTAGCCTGAGTTAAGATGCCGCAAAGGTGAGATATAAAAGAAGCACGCAATCTTATCTCTTACACATAGCCAGGAGAGAGATGGTCTCCTTTGAGCTATTACACTCAAACCTGCTTCATTTCAATATGAAAGTGGACAGCTGCATCCAGAGCGTATCCCAGCTCCCATTGCACCAGTGGTCTGAATGGAAACGGCCCCTTCAGAAAGCATCCCATCATTCATGTCTTCTCTCCGGCGCTCGCTTGATAGCCCGCCTCATTAGCATTCCTCGCGTCAGAGCATGCAGGCTTTATTTGCTATTACTCGAGCTCCTGTGTGCAGCTCGAGATACGTCTCCACTGTTATTATTCAGAGCCATTTATTTATATATCGTGGATGACATCTTTGGCATTTATTTCCTAGGCAACTGCGTTTTCCACGTGCTCTTTAGCCCAAGGTCCTCATAGCCCGGCACACTCACTGCGCTTTAATGGCCCGACTGGAAGTGCGTTCACGAATCGATCTGCCCGAGGTGATGTCATCAGTGCACTAAAACACAGAACTGGAGAAACGAGGGAAAACTGGCCCGCAGCCATGATGCGAGAAGGACAATATTTACTGTCTGCGACGTGTGTGTGCGAGTCCTCCTTTGAATTGATGAGAAAAGAAAGCTTTTGTGGTTTGTGTTTGTTGCCTTGAGCTAGACGTCTTTCAGCGATCAGAGCCACCAGTGTTTCCGACAGTGGAGAAGCTCCTAAATACATTTTAACCAAAACAATATTATTTCTGTAATATATTTGAATGTTTTCCATAGCTAAAATAACATTCAATACAATAAGGTTCACCTTAGTTAACATGAACTATGAATGAACAATGCTTCTACAGCATTTATTAATCTCAACATTTACTAATACATTATTAAAATGATATTTAACATTAGTTAATGCACTGTGAACTAACATGAGCAAACAATGATCAGCAATAACAAACATTAATAAATATTAATAAATACAATAACAAATGTATTGCTCATTGTAAGTTCATGTGAGTTAATACGTTTACCAATTACCTTTATTATAACAAATTTCTTTCTGTGAATGTTTATCGTCAACAACGTCATCGCAATAAAAATTGTATCAATTTGTGATTCAGACATTAATTTAGTATCTACTCTGACAGAGTCTTTTTGATTGATTCATTAAAAGAATCTGCTCCTAAGAGTCATTTGTTTGTGAGTCTGCTGAACTGCTTTTATAGTGAACTGGGTTGTGTCCGAATCGCCCCCTATTCCCTCATTCCCTATCCCTACATTACTCCACTAATATAGTCCTTAAAGGAGGGAATGACAATGAGTGAGTGAATTCGACATAAACTATGTATAAACCTTAATTAAACAATTTAATAATCAATTAAAAATGTAATTTAAAGCTACTGTAGCCACATTGGACCAGCGGTTTGGAAAATTGATGGATGGATGATTCAGTTGCGGACGCGGCAATTCATTCGAGGCATGACTTTCACAGTGCATTATGGGTATTCTCTAGCCGTCAAGCTTACATCAGTTTTTACACTCTTTATTGCAGTGCGCTGTGGGATTGAATGAGTGCACTCGATGGTTTCAGACACTACAAATGGCTGTTCCCTAAAATAGTGCACTATTTAAGGCTATGAGGAGTGATTTCAGACAGAGCCCTGGTTCTTTTAAAGTCCCCCTGTAGTTAATAATTTTATCCCTTAAAACTCATCTTTGATCACCAAAATTACATAAAAGTTTTTTCCTTGAAAAATAAATAAAATAAATGTCTTCATGCCTTAAAATATCTTGAATGTAACTCGACACCCTTGCCTCATTTAGTATACGTGGTTCTATGAATATGCAAATGAGCCCCGCCTCCACTCACTCAGCTCAGAGATCCACTGGTTGACGATCACACGTTGATCTGATTGGTTACAAGGTAGTTTGTGACGTCAGAAACACCAGCGATTTCAAAGCGTGTTTTTGAGACTGTCTTTGGTTCACTGCAGTTTTAAGGAGGAAATACTCAGCAATGCTGTCGACTTATGAATTTACACATGCTTTGTCTTAAAGCAGATTAAAAACACCACATAGACACATAAACTACATTAAAAGCTGGATTTACATCACAAGGGGGACTTTAATGAATCATTCAAAAAATACTAACAAGTTATCTGGCAAACTTTACTGAATCAACACCTGACTCATATACTGAACTTTTGTTTATTAATGTCTGTGTCAAAATTACGTAGACTTTGTGTACTTCGTGTAAATTAAATAAATGAATTCTACATTAATAAAAAACATTAAATCGGACGGTCAGTATGATTTTACAGTCTCAGTCCTGAAGAGCACACACATTATAATTGTGTATTTGTGCCGTGTAAACATGCAACAGAAAAGCCCGGCTTCATTCATGCTAAGCCAAACATCACCACGGGAAACACAGTTCTGGCACACATGATAAACGGCTCTCAGTCAGAAGTAATTGGTTTTAATAGTGGAAAAATATCCACAGCATGTGTTTATCTTTCTGCAAGTTACCTAATCAGACCTGTTAAAACCTGCTGTCATTTAAAACCATATGAGATCTTTCTCATATACTGATGTTTGCTAGGTCAAGCATCAATATTAATATACTGCTCGTACTTATGGTTAAGCATTTGAACAAACCCCTAAATTATTTTAGTATGCTACATATTGGCATATAATTAATCTAATTCATGGAGAGGTGAAGCTGTTTTGAAAGAGGGATCCAAACCACATAGACCTGGATCTCTGTTTTAATAATAGGAATCAAACGCTTCAGATGTTTATTTCACTATTTATATGGCAAACATTGTCTTTTATTGGGTTATATGATGGTGACACACAATCTTTTATCTGTTTGTTGTGGTAGTTGCATATTTGTGGCCACTAGGGGGATGCAGTCTACAGCATGACCGTCTAAATCCTTATTACGGGTCATTCATTGCCATGTACCTTTGACATGCTTTCAAACGAAACAGTTTTCTATGTAAAGCTGCTGTCTTTATCCTGAAATGATGACGTGACATGCACTAAATGTGCTCCCTAATTTCTCCTGTTCATTCTGTACCTTTAGAGAGCAGAATTATTAGGACATGAAAGTGAATTTGTATGCATCAGCTGAGGTGAAGTCGTGCGTAGGCTGTCTGTCGGGCTAAAGTGCCCCGTTAAAAGCAAATAGGAGGCCTAATTACAAAAGAAGCCCGAAATAAATGGGACACAAGGAGGGACTGATGATTTTTTCACTCACTAATGTAAAAAAAAGTCTTGTCTAATGCTTCTCATAATGAGACCGGGACAATCAGCTGACACAGTTTCCTCAGAGTCAGTGTTTTTATGGTATAGGTCACTGTATTTGTGTTTCTTCGTTTGTTTGTGCTGCTTTACGGATAACTGCGTGTTAGCTCAGAATGCAAACACAAACAGCCTCTGTTTACCGTGAAATGTTGCGTTGCATAAATACATAAAGTCGGTGAAATTGTGCAGGGCACAACATGTTGTTTGTCTAGATATCCAGGGTGTATTAAGGGCTCTAACCTTTAAGAGCAGTGGGAATAATCACAATATTGAGATTACATAAGTTGTCTTATGGAAATGGATATATTTAACAGGAAAGCACTGAGTTTGAGTTGGGATGCAGATGTAAACAACAGTAACATCTGTAAGAAGTGTAAATGTTTATGGGGAAAATGTAAATGTTCTGACAGTGTGGCTGAGTTGGGAATCTCTACAGCGCTTGATTTTTACAACAAAATCATCATGCATTTGTAGATCCTGGTAGTTTTATTGTTGCTTTTGAGTATTTTTATATTGATATTGTGTGAAGTTGTATTGCCAATATTTGTTTTTATTAGAGATGCATGATATATATCGGCCACCATATCAGTATCGGCCGATATATATGATTTTTTTTTGAAAAATTTGGCCGATATCTTAAAGCTGATACATAATGTATTATTTCCTTCAGCTGAGACTCTTCAGATGCGCACTGTTCAACATGATGGTTCTGAATTGCTTAAAATATGATTGGAATCACTTCGAAAAGAAAAATACAGTTCAGTGCAACATGTGCAACGCAAGTCTGTCATATCGGATACATAAAACTATAATGAGAACATTATAATTGTGTGTTTGGGACATGGATTTAATGGTGAGACTTTTGGTTTTGTAATCAGGCTCTTAAAAATTTGGATTTAGATTCATCGGCCAATATATCGGTTATCGGCTTTCAAATATAAAGAATTTTCGGTATCGGCCAAAATGTTCATATCAGTGCTTAGTTTTTATGCTTGTGAAGCAATTTTGAGCTGCATTTCATGTGTGAAAAGTGCTATACAAATAAATGTTCATTATTTTATGGTAGTGCTCATCAATATGACTGTAAAATACCTAAATGGTTTAGTTATAATAGGGTATTTGTTATAAAAGACACATTTAATAATAATATAAATGCAAAAAACTGTAATATTCCATTACTCCTGT
This sequence comes from Squalius cephalus, assembly GCF_949319135.1. Classification (NCBI taxonomy): domain Eukaryota; kingdom Metazoa; phylum Chordata; class Actinopteri; order Cypriniformes; family Leuciscidae; genus Squalius; species Squalius cephalus. The sequence continues at coordinate 2,574,263 of NC_137145.1, forward strand.
AATACATTTAGTACATTATACATGACTATATTAATATACTAACATCCAATATGAATATACTACATTTCTGCCAAAATTCCATGATTACTGTTAGTGTTAGTATAGTAAATCCATGGTAAATGTTGGTGATTTGTGGATTGTAAAGCCTTCTAACAGGATCGTCAAACTGTTTTTGTTTGTTAGATGTTGACAATAGTGTCAGTTTTTACTGCATTAAGTGCATTTAATTGCATTAAGTAATAGTTGTCATTGACATGCCGCCCTAACTTTAAATGTTCAAATTTACAACCTTGTAGAAAACAGAATAATGATCATTTATGTGCTTCTTTTGAATCTATTATATTTGAATTGTTAATATTATTATTGTATTTGTCAGGCCACTGCCAGCAGTTGTTCCCATTTTTTATTGTGTTGTGGCTGTACAATGTGACCGTTACACCATTACACAAAACAAAGAGTCGTGTTCAGCATTAACTCTGTTACTATGGAGTTCGCCATGTGAGCGAGTGAGTGTTTGTAATCACATATCTGGCACCGACTAGGCATTTTAATATTGAATGTTGCCAAGAGACTGTCTTGTTTGCAATTTGACAGACATTGTGCATTGATATAACGCGTGTCCTATCGTAAATATCATAACATCATCCCTCTAGACAAGCAAACACTTGTGTACACATGGCGCAGTCTGCCAACAATCAAAAAAGCGTTAAAGCATGTGACATTTTCTGCACAGTTTGCTATAAACGCATCACAGACTCAAACTTTAACAGCGTCTTTGAACTCCAGATGTGTCTGAAAACTAATTTGCTATTCGTCAAATCACAGCTCTCGTAACGAATGCCACAGCACCAGATTCGGTTGCTTTAAACGTGCTCTAACCAAAATCAAGTATTAAAAGAGTTACGCCTCATTTATAAGAACTGGGTGAGAGGTTTACTGTCACCGTGTGGTTAGCATGCTAAAATGGATTTCATATTCTGTGGCTTAGCTTTGATCCGAGCTGTGCGTGGCATCTGGCCCGACCCATCCGACAGCGCTTTGGCTCTGTAAAGTTGTTTTAGACACTTAACGGCATGTTTTCTGACGCAAGCGGAGACCAGCATACACCAAACCTCATTATAAAGCTTGAAATAACAGTCAAGGTCGGCCCTGGTGAATATGCACATAAGCAATATCATGCATTAAAAATATGTTTGCAATTAGTTGTGGGCTCATAACGCTTTATGAGACACCTTAGAAAAGGATAGTGAAATTAAACGACACCCAAATTGGGACCTAGCTGACAATATCATTTTTCCACATTGGTTTGATATTTGTCAGTTTTATATTGCGAGAACATTCTTTTAGTTATAAACAAACAATTAAGAGAATTAATAAACAACTATATCCTAAAGGGGTCATGAACTGCATTGTTTTATTGTTTAAAAATGTTTCCTGGGGTGCACTTATAATGTTAGTATGATTTTTACTTCAACAATTGTCATAATTTAGAAATAAAAGGCATTTTTCCTAGCCTGATTTTAGCCTCTGATTTGAAGGGGCGTGTCTGCTGTGAGACTTCAGTGTAAATGCCCACTGCTGTGATTGGCTGCTGAGAGACTTCAGTGTAAATGCCCACTGCTGTGATTGGCTGCTGAGAGACTTCAGTGTAAACGCCCACTGCTGTGATTGGCTGCTGTGTGACTTCAGTGTAAATGCCCACTGCTGTGATTGGCTGCTGTGAGACTTCAGTGTAAACGCCCACTGCTGTGATTGGCTGCTGTGTGACTTCAGTGTAAACGCCCACTGCTGTGATTGGCTGCTGTGAGACTTCAGTGTAAACGCCCACTGCTGTGATTGGCTGCTGTGAGACTTCAATGTAAATGTACACTGCTGTGATTGGCTGCTGTGAGACTTCAATGCAAACGCCCACTGCTGTGATTGGCTGCTGTGAGACTTCAGTGTAAACGCCCACTGCTGTGATTGGCTGCTGTGAGACTTCAGTGTAAACGCCCACTGCTGTGATTGGCTGCTGTGAGACTTCAGTGTAAATGCCCACTGCTGTGATTGGCTGCTGTGAGACTTCAGTGTAAACGACCACTGCTGTGATTGGCTGCTGAGAGATTTCAGTGTAAACGCCCACTGCTGTGATTGGCTGCTGTGTGACTTCAGTGTAAACGCCCACTGCTGTGATTGGCTGCTGTGAGACTTCAGTGTAAACGCCCACTGCTGTGATTGGCTGCTGTGAGACTTCAGTGTAAATGCCCACTGCTGTGATTGGCTGCTGTGAGACTTCAGTGTAAACGCCCACTGCTGTGATTGGCTGCTGTGAGACTTCAGTGTAAATGCCCACTGCTGTGATTGGCTGCTGTGAGACTTCAGTGTAAACGACCACTGCTGTGATTGGCTGCTGAGAGATTTCAGTGTAAACGCCCACTGCTGTGATTGGCTGCTGTGAGACTTCAATGCAAACGCCCACTGCTGTGATTGGCTGCTGAGAGACTTCAGTGTAAACGCCCACTGCTGTGATTGGCTGCTGTGTGACTTCAGTGTAAACACCCACTGCTGTGATTGGCTGCTGTGAGACTTCAATGTAAACGCCCACTGCTGTGATTGGCTGCTGTGAGACTTCAGTGTAAATGCCCACTGCTGTGATTGGCTGCTGAGAGACTTCAGTGTAAACGGCCACTACTGTGATTGGCTGCTGAGAGACTTCAGTGTAAACGCCCACTGCTGTGATTGGCTGCTGTGAGACTTCAATGTAAACTCCCACTGCTGTGATTGGCTGCTGTGAGACTTCAGTGTAAATGCCCACTGCTGTGATTGGCTGCTGAGAGACTTCAGTGTAAACGGCCACTACTGTGATTGGCTGCTGTGTGACTTCAGTGTAAACACCCACTGCTGTGATTGGCTGCTGTGAGACTTCAATGTAAACGCCCACTGCTGTGATTGGCTGCTGTGAGACTTCAGTGTAAATGCCCACTGCTGTGATTGGCTGCTGAGAGACTTCAGTGTAAACGCCCACTGCTGTGATTGGCTGCTGAGAGACTTCAGTGTAAACGGCCACTACTGTGATTGGCTGCTGTGTGACTTCAGTGTAAACACCCACTGCTGTGATTGGCTGCTGTGAGACTTCAATGTAAACGCCCACTGCTGTGATTGGCTGCTGTGAGACTTCAGTGTAAATGCCCACTGCTGTGATTGGCTGCTGTGAGACTTCAGTGTAAACGCCCACTGCTGTGATTGGCTGACAGCTTTGCAAATGAAATAGCTAGTATTACATGTGGAACTCTCTCGAAAACTTTAGCACGTTTTTACTATTACAGCTCTCAATGTTAACTACTCGTGAAAAGTGATGAGCATAGCCGATCACAGACATGTATGCAGTGATCTCGTCATTGTAACTTGATTTTCTTCTGCAGAGGCGGTCTTTCACTACCTTTATTACATCATAAAGAGGCACATTCATTTTGAACTAACAGGGAAGTTTTCAGTTCTGAAACTCTTATATTCTATTCTTATAATATGATGACCTCTTATATGTCAAAACCTCAAGGGAAATTTTTCTTGTTCTCAGTTCTATTTCTCAGTTCATGACCCCATTAAGCTAAATATATATATATATATATATATATATATACAGAGTTACATTTGTAAGTTTTATATTGTGAAAATATTAACAAGAAAATATTAACAAGAATAGTATAATATTCTTTTTGTACTAAGTACTTTTAGTTTTTTGTTTAAACAAACAAACAATAAAATAAAATAATAATTCTTAAATTATTTTATAACTATTAAATAAATGTAATACATTTACAGTAGTTTATACTTGTTTTTTAAAGAAAAAAAATATATATACAGTATATATAATATTTTTTTACATTTATTAAAATATAATATAATGTCTGTTATATTCACTTTAGTGACTGACCCTCTGGTAGGAAGCATTGGCACTTTCCTCAGATCTGAATGTCGCGGGCCATTACAATCTTTCAGACTGTGATTGGTGCATTATTGCATGCTTAGCGTGAAAATCCGAGTTTTTTAATTAACCCTGGCGGGCTATGAAAGGCCTATTAAAACGCACCAATCCATGTCTGGAAAGTCATTTCAATCCGCTCCGACAGCTCTTTGTTTTCTGGCATGCGAGAGCGGCTTAGCCCAGCCTCCCACCGCACCGCAGACGGAGAGAGAGGGAACGTGCAAGGGAATTATTGGGAGCAGCCGGGATGCCGGGACTCGACTGACGCATGCAGGGCATCTGATGACGTGTGGAGCGAGAGACTCCCGAACCTCTGCGCTCCTTCTTCTTCTTACACATCAGTGTTTTATCCCTCCCTTCACACTAACCCTGCCAGCCTGTTCATTAGGAGATATTTTTCTGCTGAAATTCAGACGTCATCACTCAGCACATTGTCAGATGGAGCATTTGTCTTTAATTCTCCCGCATTCGCTGTGGATTCAGAGGTTTATTTGTTTTCATAAGCCACCGTCAGCATTCACAGATCAACCAGAAGAGAAGTTATTTGTACTTAAAAGTATCTGTGTAAATATTCTATCTACAGTATATCATGTATGTGTATAATATATATATATATATATATATATATGTATATATATATATATATATATATAATGAATTGCAGTTAGAACTCTATACGAATGACCTTTTATTGGACAAATAACTAAATAATTATCAATTTAATGCAGTTCAATCCAATTCACATTTATTTGTATAGCGGTTTTCACAATACACATCGTTTCAAAGCAGCTTTGCAGAAAATGCACATTACAATTTAAGGTAACTGTCCAAGTTATGTATTTCAGAAATATACACATACAAATCACAGTTAGCTAAAAATGTATTAATTTAAACAATGTAATAATTTAAGGATGAAACAATGAGCTCATTGAAGTAATGAAGACTTGTTTGTTAACAAATGATTAGGACATTAATGCCATTACTATCTGCTATTCAACACCGGGGACATATTGGTGATGATTTCCATTTTTTTGTCCCGGAATTGGATGGTGAAATTGAGACATTGAAAAAGTTAATAATTGATGATAAAAATGCAAGTTTGTTTTATAATGAAGTTCCAGATGTACTTATATTTTTATGTTTTTAATGAAGGTAACTCATCAACTACCCTTTAATCGGACAGTCATTTGAGTAATTCTGGAGAATATTTGTTTTGCACGCGGTGTTCTTGGTTGCATGGTGAAATAGTTAGTGTTTAAACAGGAAGAAATTCTTTGGAGTATAAATGTGTGTTTGTGTAAAGTGACAAGTGATGTATGCTCAAGGAAACGCTGTTGGGTTTACTATTCGGGCGTGACACACTCTCATGTATGCACACACACACACACACACACACACACAGCTGGCAAAGATAAACGTCCTCACTTTCAGGATTGTCTCACTCACTTGAGTCTGTTTCAGTCACTTTGTTGCCAAACGCTTATGAATTAGCATAAGAACTGATGCCGTCCAGGGCATTGATGTGCTATAGAGTGGTTGTTAGTGGATTAGTATTCGGCAGGGCTGCACGATATCGAAGAAAAATAACTCCTTAAATAATGCGATATTCAATATGCAATACGATAACGCTTTAAGTGTGTAAAATTATTTTAAAAAACTGCAAATGAACCAACATGCATTATTTTTGTTAGAAAAGAGCGTTCCTACAACTTCTGAAAGTGAACAGCAGTGTCTTACTGTAGCATTACATAAAAAGTAAGTGTCATTTTAACGTTGGTGTAAATCAGGGGAGTTTAGGGTTTCAGGTAGGCCTACATTAGGTTTATTTATCACCAGCAATTGAATAATCAAATGTACGAATAACACACTGCTTTGTCTTTACTGTTTAAATCAAAGGTGCTCTAAGCGATGTTGGATGACGTCACTTCTTGTTGATGTTCGAAGTATTGTCAAACAAAATGGAGGCTAGCGCCCTCCCTCCTCCTCATCCCGTCCCCTCCCCCTCCCCCTCCCTTCCCTGCTTCCTGAAACACTCATGAACCATTTAGAAAAACCAAACTGGATTTACCCTCCTGTCCATCAAAAACAGAGCCTCCTGAATGTCGGATTGGAAGCCCTTCTGCCGGCGGAGTTCTCGCCACCTTTTGAACGCTTTTCCGATGTAAATTCGGGACTTCACGTTCCTTCTCCCTTTCCCTCTTCATTGTTATTTGTTCATCGGAACGTCGTCTCTTTGGTCGTGTGTCGGCCATATCAAAATTCAACGTTAGCCGTTGCTAGGACATCTCTCCTCTAGCTAACATCCCTCTTCATGCTTCCCCCCCCCTCATGTGCACAGGCACTAACCCCCCCACCCCCAACCCTAAATCATTCATGTCCGTGATTGGCTGGAACACTGTTATGTTTCGTGGTCCAGGCTGGGCCAGTTTGTTTTTCTTGCCGTTTGTGTAGCCTGGGCTGTCTACAGAGACCGCGTTTTTTCACAGTGTGTTCAGGGGACAGGCAGCTAGCGGATAGTGAGGAGATGTTTGCTGGATGTGACAAAAAAAGTTTTGACCTAAAAAGTGACATTGCTTAGAGCACCTTTAAACATATACTGTTTCTTATTAAAACTACAAAAGTTATTTTATCTTTGTCTTTTGTTGTTTGATTAGCATTAAGCACTCAAACAGCTGCAGGTTTATTAGGCTGCTGTCACTTTAAGAGCTACACAGATCCAATATATTGTTACGCGTGTGCGTTCACTTAAGACTGTTCTTTTAAAGAATTATGAACATATGTACTGTATGTACAGTTTCCACAAAAATGTTCAACATTGATAATAATCATAAATGTTTCTCGAACAGCAAATCATCATATTAGAGTGATTTCTGAAGGATCATGTGACACTGAAGACTGGAGTAATGATGCTGAAAATTCAGCTTTGATCACAGGAATAAATTACACTTTACTAGATATTCACATAGAAAACAGCTATTTTAAACTGTAAAATTATTTCACAATATTACTGTTTTTATTGTATTTTTTATCAAATAAATGCAGCCTTGATAAGCAGAAGAGACTTCTTTATAAATACATAAAAAAATCATAAACATTAGTGTGGGTCAAAGATTGATTTTTTAATCCAGAGTACGTGGAAAAGGTGGTGGCTTTATGCATCCTGGTGCAGGACTTTCATTAGATGAGCAAGACATTCATTAAAGATGAGGAGAATCCACCGGCCTGACGCTGATGGTGCATGTGTGTTTAATGGAGAGGACATGTATGACGCACACACATGCCTTTTATTCACACAAGAGGCTTTGCTCATCATGTCAGCGGCGCTCGAGTGTAAAGACCAAACCCCTGCGCCGCGCTGTTCACATCCTAACCATTATTCAATGTTTATTTCAGAGTTTATAATTCACAGAGAGATAGAAAGCGCAAGTCCAACCCCGATGGTCCATAATACTGATCCCAGTGTATTTATTAGGGCTGGGTAAAAAATATCGATTCTCATTTTTACGAACCGATATTGATTCTTAAATCCCAAGAATCGATTTGGCTAGTCATCTTGTTTTCAGCTGATGAATGAATGGAACATCCCATCCAATAAATCGCAATAATCTTTGTGCTTTTTTACTATTGATATGAAACAAAGTCTCAGATTTCAAATTTCGTCCATTTTCTTCGAAATTCCAAAACATAAATACCGTTTTGGCGCTGTGGCGTGAGATCGCTCAAGAGAAGCACATGATCTTCTCTTCCGCCTTAATAACACCTGTTACAGCGTGAAATAAACATGAATGAGCATCTGAAAGTGTGTTAAAAGATAGAGCGCAACTTATCAAAATCTGTATCATGTCACATGCTCAATCAGTGTTTCAACCGTGGAAAGACGTCAGTAAAACAGCTTGTAAACAATGTCACATTTACCAAACCATATCCAGTGACCATAAACTCATTAGTCAGCTAGAAAAATTAACTCTAGAGAGGAGAATCATATTACATATTCATTATAATTTTTAATGTTCTTCAATGTTTAATGCATGTTTGAATAAATCTGGCAAGTTTTTATGACAGGCACCATTGAAATGTTTATATTTCATATAACTTTATTATTATAAAAATAAATAAAAGTGTAATTTAAGTGTTTGTATACAAATCAGTTCATTTTTACCTTCAATAATACTAGGCTAATGAAGCCTATAGACTGACTCCCATAGTTTACAGCATTAGTTAAGAGATTTGTTTTACTTGAGAAAATGTGCCATGTATCGTCCCTGATATCCAAAGTAATCAATATTGAATCGAATCGAATTGTGAAATTTGTGCCAATACCCAGCCCTAGGCGTTTGATTGTGGAGGGTTTGTTCTTGGCAGCAGATTGTGGACTGTTTGCTCAGCACTGTGATCTGTTTTTATTCTTAGCCTCACATGCTCATTACGCTCAAATCACTTGCTGAGTTGAAAGCGAGAGCGGTTCGCGAAGTGAACAGCTGATTAATTTAGCATTAAGAATATTATGTGTGGTAATGATGTGGAATGGGTTGGGGAACATGAGCGCGATCCAGACTATTGACGTCAGCGCACCGCGAGTCTGGGTCCTGTGGAATCCAACAGTTTTTCTTTTCTTTGAGGGAGTGTAACAACTTGTTTTGACATGCTTTTCTCTTCTTTTTTGTTGGACTCACGCTGCTTTTTTAGCAGGTTTAATAATTGTAGATTTAACAGAAGTTGGCTTAACGTTTGACAAATGAATAAACGTGAACTGAAAACTTACTTCATCGTATTATCATTAAAACAAATCTCAGGAAAAAAAAAAATCACATCTAAGTCATTCTTGGAAAGCTGTGGAAATCAGGGATCCCTGTGGATGTTTAATTAGATTTTTTTATCCATACCCGCACATAACTCAAACAAAAGATGCAGGCGATTACCTTGCATTTATGTAACACGAATCACAAATGAAGCTTACGTAAGAAACGGTGAGTTGAAAGACAAAGAGGCTTTTCATTTCAAGCATTAATTTTTGGGGATTTACGCAGGACCGGCTCCGAGTTTCACCTGGGATGCTGGATTCCTTCCGTAATTAAATATGGGATTTTAAAGGCATCACCTCTGTCATATATTAAATGTCATTATTATTTACCAGTTATATATGCATATACACTGAAAAAACATTTGGTGTATTTATTTTGAAATAATGTTCATTAAGAAATAACGCAAGTAATTACAAAGTAATTACACTACATTAAGTAGCACTACATTAAATCTGAAATTTTTAAGTACTAATTTTCAATCTATTTTTAACTTCGAAAACTCTCTTTTCTCCCTCACTTTATTTTGAGTTTCTCCACATAAACAAAATAACAATACAACAAATAGAAACAGAACAAGGTTAATTCTAGAGGAGAGCAAGTTATTCAATAATGGTTTAGGGTTTGGGTTAACCATTTTTACATTTTCACAATACATTTTGTCCCCATAATAGAGTTTACCAGGTCACACGCACACACACACACACACACACACACACACACACACACACACACACACACACACACACACACACACACACACAACAAACCTACCCAAAACTTTCTGCATTTTTACATTTTCACAATACATTTTGTCCACATAATACACACACACACACACACACACACACACACACACACACACACACACACACACACACACACACACACACACACACACACACACAAACAAACCTACCCAAAACTTTCTGCATTTTTACATTTTCACAATACATTTTGTCCCCATAATACACACACACACACACACACACACACACACACACACACACACACAAACAAACCTACCCAAAACTTTCTGCATTTTTACATTTTCACAATACATTTTGTCTCCATAATGTACACACACAGACACACACACAGACACACACACACAGACACACACACACACACACACACACACACACACACACACACACACACACACACACACACACACACACACAAACAAACAAACCTACCCAAAACTTTCTGCATTTTTACATTTTCACAATACATTTTGTCCCCATAATACACACACACTCACACACACACACACACACACACACACACACACACACACACACACACACACACACACACAAACAAACCTACCCAAAACTTTCTGCATTTTTACATTTTCACAATACATTTTGTCCCCATAATACACACACACACACACACACACACACACAAACAAACCTACCCAAAACTTTCTGCATTTTTACATTTTCACAATACATTTTGTCCCCATAATACACACACACACACACACACACATACACACACACACACACACACACACACACACACACACACACACACACACACACACACAAACCTACCCAAAACTTTCTGCATTTTTTAATTTTCACAATACATTTTGTCTCCATAATGTACACACACACACACACACACACACACACACACACACATACACACACACACACACACACACACACACACACACACACACACACACACACACAAACCTACCCAAAACTTTCTGCATTTTTTAATTTTCACAATACATTTTGTCCCCATAATACACACACACACACACACACACACACACACACACAAACAAACAAACAAACAAACCTACCCAAAACTTTCTGCATTTTTACATTTTCAAAATACCTTTTGTCCCCATAATGTAGAGTTTACCAGGTCTCTCTCTCTCACACACACACACACACACACACAAACAAACCTACCCAAAACTTTCTGCATTTTTACATTTTCAAAATACATTTCGTCTCCATAATGTAGAGTTTACAAGACAGCCCCACCCCCCCCCCCCCTCCATTTTACTATTTATTAGTAAAATAAATAGTTCAATGAATAAATAGGGGCAAAAAATCCCCCTTTTCACATAGTGTCTAAAGCCTGTAGGATCTCGAGGCTGATGATGTAAAGCAAGAGCTGTAATGGAGGGTGTTTCTGAGTTCAGGGGAGATGAGCACATATTCAGCCCTCGATAAAAGACCTTTTAGAGCCTCGATGCATTATTGAAGAGATGCGTCTGCAGAGCGTTCCTCACAGCGCTCTGCTTCAGAAGAAGTAGACAGGCAGTGCTAAGAGGACAGCAAAGGGGGATTTGCTCAAACTGATGGCGTCATGCATTGCTGCCTGCATTATTATAGCACATTTTAAACAACTATTTAACTATCCACACGCGGGCAGTATTTTAATTAATGTATTTGAAATACGTATTTAATTACTTTAGGGTATTTTGTCATTTGTATTTTCCTTAACAAAAATAAATGAAATGAAATGTGTAATTAAATACTTTTGAGAGACTGTAATTTGTATTTAAAATACTTATTTAAATATATCGTTTTATTCTGCATATATTAACTTTCATCACCAGGCTTAATAGGACCATAGACATATGAAATACAAATAGGACTACCAGATTGTCTATCAAAGTTTAAGAAAATCACGTGACGTGACACATCCCATTGACCCTGTTCACATTTCCGGGTTTCTCAGAAGTGGAAGGCGTCATAGTTGGGTAAACTTCTATAACAGTGAATTAGAGACTACATTAAATATATATTTTTTGTGTTCCCATTTGCTCAAATAGCAAAAGAAAAACGCCACAACAGTGTTTCCACAACTTCCAAAAACAGAAAAAAAAAAAATATATATATCGAGAGATTGATGATGGCAGTCGGAAGAGAGACAGATGTGAACTTCGTCACAGCCGCTGTGTTAGAAACACCCTCACAGCAGCGTTACCTAGTTTTGTTGTAATATAATACAAATATATTGTTATAGGCGTAATGGTCTTTTATTATGACAGTATGCGGCAACATGTACGTCTTCTGCACTAAACGATGATATTCTGATATTCTATACTCTTACGTGCATCTAAATCCACAGTTACTCTCGCACTTCAAAAGACTGTACATTTTGTTTGTATTTTTATATTGTATTTTAATTAAATACTTTTTTTCACAGCAGTATTTTTGTATTTTATTTAAATACATTTGACGAGTAAGTATTTGTAATTTGTAATTAAATACTTTTTGATGTATTTGTGCCCATCTCTGATTATCCATGTGCACGAATCACAAGACCAAATACAATGTTAAATATCACATGTCCATCACTGTTATGACTGGAATGTCTTTGCATATTTACACCGTGGTTCAAACGTTTGGGGTCTGTAAGATTTTGTAATGTTTTTGAAAGAAGTCTCTTCTGTCTATAAATGTTATCGTTTCCATAATTAATTCACATGAGTGAAAATGTGATGTGAAAATGAAGTGTTCTAGCCCCAGACACTAACGCTGGTGCTGTGTGTGTGTGTGTGTGTGTGTGTGTGTGTGTGTGTGTGTGTGTGTGTGTGTGTGTGTGTGTCATTAATTACGTGCAAAGACTGCGAGTAACACTCTATAAATAGAGCCGTCTGAAGGGCTCAGGAGAGACAGACCGACAGAGAGAAGGACAGAAACAGATTATTAGAGAGAGGAGAGTGCTTGTGTGTGTCTTGTTACACATTATCGGGTCATTTCAAAGTATTCCGCACTGCTGTGTGTGTGTGTGTGTGAAAGCTTTATTTAAACGGGTCCTATTTTGTCCTTTTCAAAGTCTTGATGTTGTTTTTGGGCTCTAATAGGTTGTCATCTTTGAATGTTCTTTTTTTTATTTATAGAAATGACACACTAAAGAAAGTTAAACGTAACCGTTTCAGTCCACATCATTGACAGTGTTTTCTCTTGTCTTCTTCTGTTTTAGGTAAGTAACACTGGTGAAGACACACACGCTGTCACTGCTGACGATGGTCAAACACTGTTTCAGTTTTACACAGTGAGTTCAGGCCGACTGACACTGTCTGCACTCATCTGGAATAATGCATTTGCTTTTTGCCTTATTAAATGGAAGGAATGTTTGTTTGGTCAAAAAATTTTTTTTTGTTTATTTATTTAATTTATATTCAATTATCAGTTTGTTTGTTTGCTATAGGCAGTATTGACTTCTCTAAAACATTATAGCTTAAAAATACAGACTTTGTTTTTGTGATCAGTTTTTCAGCTTAGGAATGGCATCTCTCTTTGGTTTTTCCCCACTTTTATAAACCTTTTTAAAAAGAAATTTAGTGTGCATGTTGTCATGCACATCATAGTTAAAGTTCAGTTTATTTTTAGTGCTCATAATAGTTGATAGTTTAGTTCTTACGTTTTTTTTTTTTGGTAAATATAGTTAAATATAATATAATATTATTTTGTAGGGTTTTTATTTTTGTTTTATTAGGTACTCGGGGACGGATGGGGCATGTCCATCATGGTGATATATAAAATATTTTAATTAAAACACTGTTACGAAAATTAATGTTGACGAATAAAAATATGTCTATCAAAATATGAAAGTAAAATATATGCATCAATGTTTTGGAAAAAGAAACTTCTAAAGGATCATCTGCATGAGGTGAAGCTGAAGAGTGAATGAACAGCAGTAAATCTCATATCCGACACACACATCCTATATGAGATTAATCAGATATCCTAGATATGCACAACATGCATGTTTGAGCTGTTTTAACTGAAAGCAACTTGCACTGATATATCTTAAAAAATGTTTTGTCTCAAGATGCACATCAGTAATGTTTTTTGTTTTGTTGCTAAGGCACATTTAGGCCGTGTGTTCACCAAAGTGTTTTTAGCCAGCTGAAAACGCCTAGCTATGGGCGCTTGAGAGCGTTTTGGCAGCGTTGCGGTTTTTTTTTTCAGTTGAGACGCTTTGCTTGTTATGATACGGAACATCCGCGAAAGTGTTGCTAGTTTCTCATTTCACACATATTTTGTTTCTGTGTTGATTCTATATTAAAATGTCGATACAATGTAACGTATTTTCTCTGGCTCTTGTTTAAATGTTTTTGTTCCGTTATTATGCTAGTTGTTGTCGTCTGTTGACGTTGTACAAGCTGAATGTGTCGGTTGGTCGGTGTGGTATTAGTCCCGCCCCTCCTCCACTGTGATTGGACGGTTGGGTAAAAAGTGACAGTGATGAGCGCTGCGTTTTACCCAAAGTTGAACATTCTTCAACTCTCGGCGACCTGTACGCTCAGCGCTTCAGCACGAAAAAGACACTCAGCTACGCTCATGGCGTTTTAAAAATGTGGCGCTCCCACTGAAAACAATTGAAAAAATATGCCAGCCGTGTGAAAAAACGCTTTGGTGGACACACGGCCTTATAAAAGCTACTTAAATGTCCTAATTGAACTAAGGCCTAATCATCTCATTATAATGTCATGTATATGGCAGATTGGCGCTGCACATCATGTACTTAACTGTATTTTCATGATCAAAGTGATAACAGGCATCGCTGCGCACTTTCAAATCAAGTTTTACTTTAATTCGCCGTTTTCAGCTTTCTTTTTGTTATAAAAGATCATTAAAATGGACTTGTGAACCTTTTTCATATGCTGCAATAATTTATTTAGCTACTTTTGTATAGATGATTATTGTTTTACCCAGTTTTTCCATCTTAAATTATGAAAATCCATTATACAAATATCAATTATTTACATTTAAAATTATATGCAAATGTTATAAAATTTGGGTCAATATTAGGATTGTTTTAATGTTTTAAAGAAATCTCTTTTGCTCACCAAAAATGGAATTGATTTAATTAAAAATATCTTCTTCTTCTTCTTCTAGAACTTTAAAAATAGCATTTATATGAGATAGAAATTGTTGTATATGATATAACATATATACCTTTTTTACGAAAATCTAAATATATATATATATTTAGCTTTTCGTAAACAAGGAAACATTAATAACAATCACAATATGTTCTACAATAAGTGTCAGAAACAAAACCTCCCCCCTGCCCTCATTCATAGATGTTATAAGTACAAGTCATACATATTGTACTCCAAGAAACTTAATGAGTATGTGACCGACTGCGTAAATATAATAAATATATGAATATATAAACATATGAGGAAAAATAAAGTAAACAAAAATGAATGAATGAAATCACTTTGATAATGCATACTAGTAATATATACATATCATACATGTATATACACCTATAATTAAAGAAAACTATATATACCTACATAATTATACATATAAGTGCATTACATACATTTACACACCCCTTATACCCATACAAACACAGGTATATTTTGACAGCACATTTTTGACCCGTCTTTTTACCTTCAACAATTTTACTATCGACTTTGTATTGGCACTTTTGTCATCGTTTTGGTTTGTATCTTTCACTTGAATTACGTTACGTTCTTGCCAGAAAGTGTTTCTTCTGTTGCGGATGTGCTCTTCCTGTAACAACATGCTGAAACACGGGCAACTAAAGCACAAATAATTCACAACATTCTTCAGTGTTCTCATTGTAATGTTATGTATATGGCACTTTTGACATCTTCTTGTTTTTTACTCTCTCTCACACACAGACACACACACCTCCATTAGCAGCTGCTCAATCTCTGAAATAATTGATGAATGGTAAATACTGTAGGTTATGTTTTGGCTCTTATTTAATTTCTCAGATCAATGCGGCTCAAGAAGAGTAAGATGCCACAGGACGGGGTTTATCTTAAGGTTACTGCAAAAATCAGACATTTTCAAGCCCTCGGCAAACGTCGATTTCCTGCAGACGGATTATTGATCTTTAAACATAAAGCCTCAGGCTGGCGTTTCAGAAAGAGGGAGGAATAGATCTGTCATAGTTCATTCAGTCTCTTCAACTCGTTGTACCGTCGAGTCAAAAGTCAAATCTCATGTTTAAATCTCTTTTTATACATTCGAAATTTATGGAAAGATGTTTTTTTTTTTTTTTTTTTTTTTGCTGATGCTTCTTTGAGGGAAGATTATAATTAGATTGTTCTTTTTAATATTTTATTAGAATGAAATTGTGATGAAATTATGAAATTATCAACAGTGATGAAATTATGATTATATAGTGAATTTTTGTATGTATGATGTATGTATGTATGATGTATGTATGTATGTATGATGTATGTATGATGTATGTATGTATGTATGTATGTATGATGTATGATGTATGTATGATGTATGTATGTATGATGTATGATGTATGTATGTATGATGTATGTATGTATGTATGTATGTATGTATGTATGTATGTATGATGTATGATGTATGATGTATGTATGATGTATGTATGTATGATGTATGATGGATGTATGTATGTATGTATGTATGATGTATGTATGTATTATGTATGTATGATGTATGTATGTATGTATGTATGTATGTATGTATGTATGATGTATGTATGTATGATGTATGATGTATGTATGATGTATGTATGTATGTATGTATGATGTATGATGTATGTATGTATGATGTATGTATGATGTATGTATGTATGTATGTATGATGTATGTATGATGTATGTATGTATGTATGATGTATGTATGATGTATGTATGTATGTATGTATGATGTATGTATGATGTATGTATGATGTATGTATGTATGTATGTATGTATGTATGTATGTATGTGTGATGTATGTATGTGTGATGTATGTATGTATGATGTATGTATGTATGATGTATGTATGATGTATGTATGTATGTATGTATGTATGTATGTATGTATGTATGATGTATGTATGTGTGATGTATGTATGTATGATGTATGTATGATGTATGTATGATGTATGTATGTATGTATGTATGTATGATGTATGTATGTGTGATGTATGTATGTATGTATGATGTATGTATGATGTATGTATGTATGTATGTATGATGTATGTATGTATGTATGTATGTATGTATGTATGTGTGATGTATGTATGTGTGATGTATGTATGTATGATGTATGTATGTATGATGTATGTATGATGTATGTATGTATGTATGTATGTATGTATGTATGTATGATGTATGTATGTGTGATGTATGTATGTATGATGTATGTATGATGTATGTATGTATGTATGTATGATGTATGTATGATGTATGAATGTGTGATGTATGATGTATGTATGATGTATGTATGTATGTATGTATGTATGTATGTATGATGTATGTATGTATGTATGTATGTATGTATGTATGTATGATGTATGTATGATGTATGTATGTATGTATGTATGATGTATGTATGATGTATGTATGTGTGATGTATGATGTATGTATGTATGTATGTATGATGTATGTATGATGTATGTATGTATGTATGTATGTATGATGTATGTATGATGTATGTATGTATGTATGATGTATGTATGATGTATGTATGTATGTATGTATGATGTATGTATGATGTATGTATGATGTATGTATGTATGTATGTATGTATGTATGTATGTATGTATGTGTGATGTATGTATGTGTGATGTATGTATGTATGATGTATGTATGTATGATGTATGTATGATGTATGTATGTATGTATGTATGTATGTATGTATGTATGTATGATGTATGTATGTGTGATGTATGTATGTATGATGTATGTATGATGTATGTATGTATGTATGTATGTATGATGTATGTATGTGTGATGTATGTATGTATGTATGATGTATGTATGATGTATGTATGTATGTATGTATGATGTATGTATGTATGTATGTATGTATGTATGTATGTGTGATGTATGTATGTGTGATGTATGTATGTATGATGTATGTATGTATGATGTATGTATGATGTATGTATGTATGTATGTATGTATGTATGTATGTATGTATGATGTATGTATGTGTGATGTATGTATGTATGATGTATGTATGATGTATGTATGTATGTATGTATGATGTATGTATGATGTATGTATGTGTGATGTATGATGTATGTATGATGTATGTATGTATGTATGTATGTATGTATGTATGATGTATGTATGTATGTATGTATGTATGTATGATGTATGTATGATGTATGTATGTATGTATGTATGATGTATGTATGATGTATGTATGTGTGATGTATGATGTATGTATGATGTATGTATGTATGTATGTATGTATGTATGTATGATGTATGTATGTATGTATGATGTATGTATGTATGTATGATGTATGTATGATGTATGTATGTATGATGTATGTATGATGTATGTATGTATGTATGTATGTATGATGTATGTATGTATGTATGTATGTATGTATGATGTATGTATGATGTATGTATGTATGTATGATGTATGTATGATGTATGTATGTATGTATGATGTATGTATGATGTATGTATGTATGTATGATGTATGTATGATGTATGTATGTATGTATGTATGTATGTATGATGTATGTATGTATGTATGTATGTATGTATGATGTATGTATGATGTATGTATGTATGTATGATGTATGTATGATGTATGTATGTATGTATGTATGTATGTATGTGTGATGTATGTATGTGTGATGTATGTATGTATGATGTATGTATGTATGATGTATGTATGTATGTATGTATGTATGATGTATGTATGTGTGATGTATGTATGTATGATGTATGTATGATGTATGTATGATGTATGTATGATGTATGTATGATGTATGTATGTGTGATGTATGTATGATGTGTGATGTATGTATGTATGATGTATGTATGATGTATGTATGTATGTATGTATGTATGATGTATGTATGTGTGATGTATGTATGTATGATGTATGTATGATGTATGTATGATGTATGTATGTATGTATGTATGTATGTATGATGTATGCATGATGTATGTATGATGTATGTATGTATGATGTATGTATGTATGTATGTATGTATGTATGTATGTATGTATGTATGTATGATGTATGTATGTATGTATGTATGGTGTATGTATGTATGTATGATGTATGTATGTATGTATGTATGTATGTATGTATGATGTATGGATGTATGTATGTATGTATGATGTATGTATGTATGTATGTATGATGTATGTACAGTTTTATGCACAAGTTTGGGCACCCCTCTGAGGTTGCATGATAATTTGCTCTGTCTTTTAAAAAAAAGATCGTAGTGATATGCCATTCAGTTTCTAGAGAAAGCTGAATAATGTGATGTTTTTCAGACAGAGCTTCTTAGTGTAGCAGTATTGAGTTGTATGAAATAAAATCAAATGTGAAAAATAGGCTGTGAAAAAATTTGGGCACCCTTTCAATTGTGTTGATTTGAATACCTGTAATCACTAAATGCTGATTGATTGCAACGCATACTTAATTTAATTGGCTCAATGAACAGTAGACTGAAAACACAGGTGCAAACCAAGGTAGCTAATTGCTAGTTGTGTTTCTTTTTAATTCTCTACTGGAAAGTAGCAACATGGGAACCTCAAAATAACTCTCTAATGACTTAAAAACTAGGATAATTCATCAATATGAATTAGGAGAAGGGTACAAAAAGTAAACAAAGGTTTAACCCCTTCATATTGATTATATAAGGTGCAAATTGAATATACATTTGCATAATTTAGATAAAAAGTGGGCTCTAATCGGTTAGCCATGCCCGTCTCAATCAGATCAAGTTATGGGTCACATCTTCATTGTGATTAGTTGATCAGGGTATTACTCACATTATACACTTTTATTGGTTTACACAAAAAAACAAGTGATGTCCATTTCAGCAGGGCTTGAAGGGGTTACAGTCTCTTGTCTCCACAGTCAGAAATATAGTTAGAAAATGGAGGGCCGCAAGAACATTCCTTGTGAAGGAAAGAAGTGGTAGGCCAAGAAAAATATCTGAAAGGCAAAGGCGAAGAATGGTCACAGATGAACCACAGACCACCTCCAAGGAGCTCCAAGAACATCTCGCTGCTGATGTGTGTCGTTGTACATCGCTCCACTGTCCAGCGCACTTTAGACAAGGAACAGCTCAATGGAAGAGTGATGTGGGAAAGCCTTTTCTGCGTACTGCCAACAAGCAGAGTCGTTTGAGGAATGCAAAGGCTCATCTGGACAAGCCAGAAATATTTTGAAATAATGTGCTGTGGACAGATGAGACTAAGATAGAGTTATTTGGTCACAACCAGAAGCGGAAAAATAACACAGGACAATGATCCAAAGCACTGTTCCAAATCTACCAAGGAGTTCATGCACAGACACAGACACAGTGTTCTGGAATGGCCATCACAGTCCCCAGACTTGAACATCATCGAAAATCTATGGGATGATTTGGAAAATTTGGAGAATTTTGGACCTTTCTTCCTTGCAAAATGTCTCCAGTTCAGTCAGGTTTGATGGTTTCATCAAACCTGACTGAACTGGAGACATTTTGCAAGGAAGAATGGTCCAAAATTCCTGCAGCCAGAATTCAGGGACTTATCAGTGGCTTTAAGAAGCGACGACAGGCTGTTATTTCTCTAGTAAATATTGATGTGGTAACTCCACTGGGGTGGCCAAGTTTTTGGACCTGCCTGTTTTTGTTATGACTCGCATTGTGTTGTTTCTGTTGATTCAATACATGTTATTACAGAACTGAAATCTTAAATTATATCCAAATGAAGTTGCTGCTTCGAAAGACCAGCAGATTATAAACTGAAATTATGATAATTATCAGGGATGGCCAAACTTTTGCATAAAACTGTATGTATGATGTATGTATGTATGATTTATGTATATACATATGTATGTATGGATGTATGATGTATGTATGTATGTATGATTTATGTATACGTATTATGTATGTATGTATGATGCATCATACATACATACATAATACGTATATACATAAATCATACATTTAACATCACAAAAGTTTGGGAGCAATATATTCACATACAGACATCATACATACTGTACATGTATGTATGATGTCTGTATGTTGAATATATTACAATTATAGTCTTTAAAGTTTTTTTGTGTTTTGGTTTGACTGCACTTGAGGAATAGAGTGACTAAAAATGCACTCATGCAAAGAGGTTTTTCTTCTTCTGCTTGACAAGCATTCATCATATGCCCATTCACACTATTTTTAGCTTTATTAGTATTTAGTTAATGTGATGTCATGAGAAGGAGTCATTTTGTGAGCACTGTGGCCTAATTTTATGAATGTAAATATATTCACTCAACCGGCCTTCACGTTTCTCAGGCTGTCTGTTCTTGTTGTTAAAACAATCCCCGTTTCCTCTGTCTTTTTTGGGAATCGGTCTCATCGTTATTGGGCCTGCAGGATTTCATGGATTTATGTGTGTGTGTGTGTGTGTGTGTGTGGGAAAGAGATGTTTTAGAAGAAAATGGCAGGCTGCGTTTTCCCATGATTCTGACCAGACCACAGTAGCCTCACCCACACCGAGAGCTGAAGATGTTCATAAATAAACACAAGTGGGATACCCATGAAAGAATGACGTAGACTCTTGAACCTCATAGACCCGCTTCATCTAGAATAAGCTGAAGAGACGTCAACCCTGCTTTACAGTAGAGCTTGAAAATTTGGTGTGCAAAATCTCCTTAAAGTCCCCCTGTGGTGAAAATCCAGCTTTTAATGTTGTTTATGTGTCTATGTGGTGTTTTTAATATGCTTTAAGACAAACCATGTGTAAATTCATAAGTCGACACCATTGCTGAGTATTTCCTCCTTAAAACTGCAGTGAACCAAAGACAGTCTCAAAAACACGCTTTGAAATCGCTGGTGTTTCTGACGTCACAAACGTCTGAGCTGAGTGAGTGAGTGGAGGCGGGGCTCATTTGCATATTCATAGAGCTGCGTATACTAAATGAGGCAAGGGTGTCGAGTTACATTCAAGCTATTTTTTTCAAGGAAAAACGCTTAAATATGTAATTCTGGGGATCAAAGATGAGTTTTAAGGGATTAAATTCAAAATGTGATTTCAATTTTAAAAAGAGATGCTGAATTCACAACCCACAATCCTAAAGTGAGATCTAGGGATGGGCGACACGGCCAAAAAATGGCCATTCCAACTCAGTTTGATATTGAAAGATTTCACGATAAATGTCACATCTTTATTTCTTTTTCATGTTCAGTGTGTACTGTTGATCACTAGTGTGGATCTGCAGCATTGAGGGAACTGTGGGCTGTAAATGAACAGGTAGATGCTTTTCCATTTTCTGTGCAGTGAGTGATGCTGTGGATGCAGTTCTGAGATCAGCCCTGAATGATTGATGATGACAAAGTGCTGCTTTAGTGCTGGTGAAAATGGCAGGACTTGCAGGGGTTTTCTCCAGTCCACCTGTTGTTCCGGCCCTTTAATGGCAGTGCATTGTGGGAAGCGTCTTGCATATCCCATGAGTTTCGCTGCTGTGTTAAAATGGCCCTACATCTGTTAAGACACTCTTCCCAGCAATGAACTAACATGTTAAATCTCACATAATTGACTTAGCATACAGTATATTGATACCAATCAGGGGCCGTATTCACAAAGAATTTTAAGGCTAAAAGTAGCTCCTAACTGGTGAATTTAGGAGCAACTCCTAAAAATAATGGGCGTGTCACTCGTAACTTTAGGACTCCTAATTTTTTTGACTAAGAGTAATTCACGAAGCATTTTAGCCCTAAAAGTAGCACCTAAGCCTGGGACAGCTTAAAAGAAGTCGAGAGGACTCCTAACTCACTAAGACCTTCACAAACCGCTTTTTGTGGCATTTCACGTTGCAATGTTTTGAAATGCGTATGCGGCGCTACAGGAGCTTCCAATCGCGAGGGAACAATTCTGCATTGTAGGCATAACTAGGGATGCAATAACGCCACCAACAACAACCAAAACTAGGCTACTCATTGCATGTAAACTAATTGTAACGTTTCATTGTGAATCAAATTAAAATATTCTTCTCTTTGCAAACGTAGGCAGAGGCATATAGTGACAGATTAATTCAATAATGTTGCAAAGATATTGCATCAATCCATATGTTTCATTAGGCTATAGGCTATTTGTTTTGCCTTACTCTTTATTCATTTAGGCTATTTATTCAGTTATTCATCATCTTCCGTCCTTCGCACTACTTGTGTAGCGCACGCATTCTCAGACCTGTCACCTGTCACTCATCATCGTAGGGGAGGAGTCTGGAATCATTCCCACGTTACAATCATCAGCCAATCAAGGTGGTCACTTCAGTCAAGCTCGTGCATGAGTAATGACGTCATCCATAGCAACGAAGACTCACTCTTAGTTTAGGAGTTGTCATTTTTCTTTACTAAGAGTAGGTCTGAAAGGCGTTGTGAATAACTTTTAAGAGAAAACTCCTAGCTAAAATCTTTTAGTGCGATTTAGGAGTACTCCTAGTGGTAAGATAAAATGCTTTGTGAATACGGCCCCAGTACTAATCAATTTATTTCTAATTTATACTAACTTATTTATTCACAACCATGCATCCGTGAAGTGGCATATTGGCAAGTGGAAGGATTTAGCAAGAAAAATGAAGGGAGGATGATGGTCAAAAGTGTCAGAAAACAGTAAATAATGTTTATACTGGTCAAAGTTTTGGAGTCGATTAAGATATTTTAATGTTTTTTCTGCTCACCAATGCTGCAGTTATTTGATCAAAAATACATTAAAAACAGTAAAACATTATTACAATTTTAAATAAATTCTATGTGAATATATTGTAAAATGTATTTTATTTCTTCAGTGTCACATGATCCTTCAGAAATCATTATAATATGATGATTTGATGCTCAAGAAACATTTATGATTATTATCAATGTTGAAAACAGTTTCATATTTTTATGGAAACCATGATTTATTTTATTTTTCAGGATTCTTTAATAAGAAACTTCAAAAGAACAGCATTTATTGTAACATTGTAAATGTCTTTACTGTCACTTTTGATCAGTTTAATGCATCCTTGCTGAATATAAAAAAATAAGTTGTTTCAGAGCAAGCCCAAGTTCCTATATTTACATGAATTTTTTTGCATTAGTCCGGTACACAGTGTCCATTTTGATTCCATGTTGAGTTTAATCCATCTTTAAATCATGGTGTCTTGTGTGTTGTAGTTTTGGAGAGTGTCCTCCTGATCTGACTGTAATGTGTTTGTTCCAGTGAGTTGTGCAGGTGTTGGCCTGCGGGTCAGTGTGTAAATGGTGAGTCAGAGAACAGTTTTCTTTTGCTTTCATCTTCTTCATGCAGCTGAGTGCCGTTGAACCAGATGTGTTATTAAACGGCTCTTACTCTGAGAGGAAGTCTCTCTTTGTGTTACTCCTGATAATAGACTCGAGGCTCTTGACACGCGGCACAGAAAACACACTACCATTTTGCTAAAATAGCTCTCGTTTGTCTGTTTGTGTTCATTTGTCATGGGAAACAAGCATTATTTTGTCTCCGAAAACTCATGTTTATTCTTGTTTGAGAACTTTATGTGTGTGTGGGATTTTTCCCATGCCGGTTTCATCATCCGTGTTCAACTGCTCGAAGGCTTTTTTGGTTTTCCAGCTCTGATCATGACTAGGCCCACACAAAATATGCACATTTTCTACCATGATTTGCGGGGGACATTTGCAGAACGGTACATGTGTTAATAACTGATTATGTTGTAGTCAATGTGAGCTTTTTGCAATTTTATGCTTTTTTTTTTTTGCATAGCAAAACAAAACCTGTTGCTGTAGTTTGCCTTTTTGCCAAATAATTTAATCAGATAAATACCTAAACCAAGTTTAGTGGTTTGTTCTTCTTCTCTCATATTTAAAATATTTCCCTCATATTTTGATGGTTTAATCGAACTTGTAGAGTCATTAAAAACAAATATCCCCTCCGGACATCGCTTTCGCCCACTACTGTGGTTTGTTTTTCATCTAAAATTGATATTTTATTCTACTTTATTTCAATCAACAAAAATGCCTTAATAGTTTTAGTGTTAGTTAACGATAATAACTAGGGCTGGGTATTGACACAGATTTCACAATTCGATTCGATTTCGATTCACAAGCTTTCGATTCGATTTTGATTACGATTCGATTCAATATCGATTATTTTGGATATCAGGTACAATACATTGCAAATTTTCTCAAGGAAAACTGGAAAAAAAGGGGAAAAAAATATTGTAAACTATCGGAGTCAGTTGTAGCCTATAGGCTTCATTAGCCTACTATAATATTGAAGGTAAAAATGAACTGATTTGTATACAAACACTTAAAATACACTTATTTATTTTTATAATAATAAAGTTATATGAAATTATATAAAAATTTAAATGGTGGCTGTCATAAAAACTTTCCAAATTAATTCAAACATGCATTAAATATTGAAGAACATTAAACATTATAATGAATATGTAATATGGTGCATATATTTAACAAAATTCTCCTCTTTTTTTAATTTTTCTAGCTGACTAACGAGTTTATGGTCACTGGATATGTTTTTCTGAGGTAAATGTGACGTTACATGACATTGTTTACTAACGTCTTTGCACGGTTGAAACACTGATTGGGAGATTCCATGTGACATGATACGGACTTCGATTAGTTGTACTCGATCTTTTAACACACTTTCAGATGCTCATTCATGTTTATTTCGCGCTGTAACTGGTGTTATTAAGGCGGAAGAGAAGATCATGTGCTGCTTCTCTTGCCAGAGCGATCTCACGCCACAGTGCCAAAATGGTAATTATGTTTTTGAATTTCGTAAGAAAATGGACGTAATTTGAAATCTGAGACTTTGTTTCATATCAATAATAACAAAGCACAAAGATTATTGCGATTTATTGGATGGGATGCGCGCAACAATGATCCATTAATTCATCTACTGAAAACAGGATGACTAATCGATTCTTGGGATTTAAGAATCGATATCGTTTCGTAAAAATGAGAATCGATTAAAATCGAGAAATCGATATTTTTTACCCAGCCCTAATAATAACCCCGCTTTAGCATTGTATTTTAAGAACAAAATATAGTGTATTTCTGTCAAGATCAACTGTTGGAACAAGTTAATTCTGATTTCATGTCAACTTGAAGCGTGGGACATTTACAGCAGAAATCTGTTCCACTTTTATTGTACAGTATATTTCTTTTCCAGGCCCTAATCGTGACTGACAGCCTTGACTTGAGATCAGCAAACTGCCATTTGCTTGTGTCAGGCTGAGTGAGAGAGATTTACATACACGTTCTCTCTCACAAAGGCCACCAAAGTGCAAAGGTTCAGCGTGACGGGCTTCTGAGCAGCAGCGGAGGGTTCTGGAGGGGGTTATTTGACATCTTAATTGCTGGAAGGTTCACGTCTCCAAACTGCCAGTGCTCCGGTGCCAGCAGAAGCGGTGCATGCTAATGAGTCACGGTGAAGTGATCGGTGTGCGTAAATGTCACTCACGGCGCTGAAACGCAGACCTCACTGACGTCAAGTGGTTCTGCACGTGTCTTTGTGGTGCTTTGAGTTCCCCACACACATCAAGCATGCGTGTCGTGGCCTGCGGAGGCATGCAGGTCTCTGGCTCGTCTTACTAGGGTATAGGTGCCGTCTGTGACGACGTGCGAAGAGAAGCCGTGATCCGATATCATGACATTTGAGAACTTATTTTCCGTGTAAAACGACTTACACTGTCCTACTGTAACTCCAATTAAATATATATATAAATAACACTGGATAGTCGTCATAGTAAAAATTAAATACAGATTAAAGTTACAAGAGCATTTAGTCTTTTGTTCTTTGATTAGCATGACAGACAGCAGCTGGAATATTAGGCTGCTGTCACTTTAAGACAGTGGTCTTCACTATATTTTTCATGCGAGCCGCACTGATAGGACAAAGTCAGTAGGAGAGCCATTTTACCGCAAAGTATAAAAAGTTACATCCAGTCATAAATACCATGTCTGCCTATCAATCTGTCACCCCTGAACAATACAATATGCAATGCAATAAATACAAAAGGGTGAAAAAAAATAATTATTTATGATTTATCATGATTTATCAGTCAAATTTGTAACTGAGACAATGATTTCCTTTAATGAAAAAAAAAGAACACAAAAAAAGGGATTTCCAGAAAATATTCATCCCAGAATGACCTTAAGCTATTTTTTTTCTACATTAGTCCATCTTGTAGGCCTATCTAATTAACCAAGAGCACATGCAGCGTTAAGAGCTGGAAAGACCGCCATATAACTGGCATCTCTGCAGAGACTGGATATTTACATGCACAACTTTTGTTTCAGTCGGACTGAATTCATTCCGATTGATGAATCTGAATGTATTGTAGTTTACATGAACGCTAAACATCGTGATGTGATACATGATCGGGTTGATGTGCGTGTTTATAAGTCAAAAGATTCAAATCGGAATATGAACCGTTGTGCCGTGCTGTTTGTATTTATCACGCAGTAAAAATGCCCAAAACCAGTCGTCTGTATGATAATCTGAAACAAGGACTGGTGAGCCGTTGTCCTGCTTCACTTCACAGATGCTGAGTGAAAGGAGAATTATAGAATGACAGGACACTCATTTATGTGACACTTTATTCATCAGGAGAACAGCTCGTTCGGTGCGTCATATACGTCGTCCTTTCAGTTTCGGTTTTCAGTCGATCAAGTTTTTTCACGTTCTCTCGATAAACCACCCCTTTCAATCCGATCGAAATTATTTGTAATAGAGCTGACACTTTTAGTTTTTAAAGGGTTATGTTAAAGCCCTACTTGTTATTAATGGTTTTATGAAATATCTCTAGTGAATGCATTATCATATCAACGTATTATATTTACCGCCATGCGAGCCACAAATTAAAGCTTGGCGAGCCGCATGAGGCTCGCGAGCCGCGCAATGAGTAACACTGGTTTAAGAGCTAACGCACGGATCCAATATACTGTTACACAACATGCGCTTTCTTTCTCAACTTTTTGCATTCCAAAACTGACTGTATTTACCTGAATACTCAGCAAGACAGGCATTTTGTCATAATTTTGAATGCATTTGGCCGTTTAAGCGCAATAAGCCACGAAAAACAACTAAATTTGGCACTCGCGAGTTTTTTGAGAGGTGGCTTTATGTGCGCGCCACTTATATAGATCGGTGGTGCGTGTGCTTTTGGTGTGGATGCGAATGAGACGAATGAATGAATGAATGAATGAAGGAAGGGGGGGGGCAAACTGAAGAGAGAGTGAAAGACGCAGCTGGTATCGATACATATCGAAAAAAAAAAAATTCTGACAATGCTACTTTATGTCTGGTTGTATAAATGTTGATCTGAGATTGAATCAGATATCCACTGCTTTGATTAAATTATAATACAATAAATTATGTAACTCCACTTACTTCCAGCTGCGGTTCTCAAGGTACTCGTCTCCTCAGTGACGGTGTTTGATGAGATTAGAGCAACAGTGTGTATTATAGACACTTCAGATGAAAATGACTTCTCTTCAGCCGTCTTTCGTTTGCTGTCTTCCACTGAGACACTGATGAGTGTTCTTCCTATTTCACCACACTATCCACTTTTTTAGTCTGCGCTACAATTGTAAGACGCTGGATGAGTTTAACTAGTATAACCGTTTTCGATGTTTTGTCAAAACTTGCAGTCATCCATAAGAATCACTGTCAGACCCAGATTCCTAAAAATTAGTACGTACTGTTTCAGATTATGTAACTCCAGATTAATCACACTTTATTCACAGACATGCCTAGCACCCTAATTCACCAAGAACTCGTGAGGAACATCCCGTCCAGTTGGACCTGCTTTCTGATTTCTTTTTTTTTTGTTTTTTTTTGACAGATGGTGTTGGATTTTGCTTGCAGTAATTCACAATGTATCTGTAATTGCTCCATCTGTTGTGAGGCTGGGTTAATAAAACCATTCATCACTATTCCTCCTGATGCGTGAGGCCTTTCCTCCCACATTCCTTGTTTCGCTGTAATGCCGAAAGCATTGTAAATACTATTTACATTTACATTTACTTTTATTCATTTAGCAGACGCTTTTATCCAAAGCGACTTACAAATGAGAACAATAGAAGCAGTTAAACTAGCAGTAGGACAACAAAATGCAAGTGCTATGACCCTTCTCAGTTTAATTCAACGCATTTTTTTTTTTTTTTTTTTTTTTTTATAGAACAGAATAGAGTAGTAGAGAGAAAGTGTTAGTATTACTGGATCAAGTGCTGTACTATAGATCAAGTTTCCCAAACGGGTGCTCGTGAGTTGATGAAATACATCTTTTAATTAAATTAAATTAAATGCATTCAATAAATAAACAAATGGAGCTACAACTAACCGAAATAAAACTGAAATAAAGAAATCAAATTGCTATGATCAAATCAAAGGCTGTGGTTTAATTAAAGTCGTCTACAGTGTAAAAATGTTTTTTGAATTTGTAAATAAGATTACTGGATTACGTTTTACAAGAAAATACTATTTCAGTCTTGCTACTTCAAAATTTCCCATTTGATTCAGTGTGTACTTGATGTTTCTCTGTCTTTATTTGTGAAAATGCTATTTTTCCCCAAATTTTTTAAAGGAGTGAAAAATTGTCACCAGATTTTTTGCCACTGTGTTCATTTACACGTGTCTAGCTTGTAATATCGCACAAGTTTTGAGTTTAACATGCATTTGGAAACCCAATGTGAACTACTTTCATTTACATTCACATTTGCATAATTACCAACTTTTTTTTGGACTGAAGTTTACAGCATTTTACCAATATTCTACCAAAATAAAACTTGAAGGTTTGAACGTTTGAAAGTGAAGATTTTAAGACACAAAGGACCAGATGTACTAAACAAGGCAATTTAATGTGAGAACGCAATAGCATTAAAGCATCGATGAGAGTGGAAAGTTCTATCAAAAGCGGTGCAAATTGAAAATAACGTTCCTTGTATGTTCGGATAATGTCTTCCTCTGGCTATAAATAAAGACGAATAGAGAGATTTCTAAGTTTTAATTGAGGGTTTCTCCTCCTACAGCAGCTATCCCAGAATGTCAATCGCAAAATGGGTTAAGACATGCTTTTTTGGGGCGTTAAATAATGCAGCGAATACCAGTAAGTTGACTAGCGCAAACCTTAGTAAATCAGGTTTTTAAAATTTTGCTTTTGAAATGGAAACTCCTACAAATGCATATGCAATACGGTCAGCTGCAAAAAATAACCATGTCCACACCTTTTCAGTGCTAATTTTTCACTTGCGTGTCTTTAGTAAATCCTGACATTCGTTTTTTAACACCAAAAGAGGGTTTGCGCTGGCGCAAGCTGTTACTTGTATATGTATTGTCAATTGTAGGGTTAGTTGGTTCTTATAAAGAGTGAACACCCTTAAAAGTAACTAAACACTAAAGACTGGATATTTTATCGGTGTACTTGCATGTCATGTGACCATTAACCGATATCAGAGAACAATGAACATACGAATGTGTCGTTAATTTATTGAGAGATTAACTTACAATCTAAGGTGTTTATTTCATGTCTAAGAGGCTAACAAAATTGGAAACCCCTGCTATATATGCGACTGTCCGCTGGCGTCATGTGTTTATAGTTGACATGCTCGATGCTTTGCTATTTTCTGAATCAATAGGGGGTTGTTTGTAGAAAAAATTCTCTAAACCAAGAGAAAGTAGTGGTGAGAAGTAGTTTGGCGGAACAATGTCAGATCATACAGCCGAAATTTAAATCTAGTTGCATGTCAAGCATATTCTGGAAGATTTAAAGATTGTTTTGGAAGGATGTGGATACTTATATTGAGGATGAGGATGTAAAATATATACATTTTAGTGCAATATATAGTGCAGTTAATAATTCTCCTGGGAAAATACCATATGCACAAGAAAATTTGGTTCTTTGTTAACAATAATTGTATGACACTTCTATTTCTATTTATTTAAGTTCTTTTGGTCCGTAAACTCAAAAACAATGGCATAATGGTATTGATGTGATTGATAACATAATTAGCTTCCATGCATGATGAACTGCACTGTTTATGGTTGCTTTCAAATTGCTGTAAATGCTATAATTGTGTGGCCTGTGCTACAAAACCTTCAACATCTGTAGAACCAGTGCTGTTCAAAAACATTGAATTGAAGCCCTTCCTGTCACACAGGCTCTTGTATTGTGTTTGCAGAGGTTTCGGGATTACGTCATACAGTCTGACATGTGTTAACAAGGAGAATGAGACCGAGTACTGCAGAAAGCATGTCAGCGGGGAGTCGATGGCAGACGGTATAGCCTTCCGACTGCTTTTCCAAGAGCCTCCCACGCTTGCACAGTCAGCGCATTGCATTGAACGAACATCTACATCTGCAGAGACACAGTACAGTGTGAAGTAATCCACATCTGTACCTGCTGGATCGCATTCAGATGCATGTACAAGGTGGTCACACACTTGGAGCGCTGTGGGCTTTGCTCAGCAGGGGTCGGGATGTGACCTTGCACAACGCCGAAGCTTATACCTGCCCTGGCTGTGCTTGACATTTCCCGTTTTAGCCAGCCAGGCATCCCAGAACAACCAGTGACAAGCCCTCGCTGCAGTAACACACACGCAAACCAACACACACACTCTTCATTGGCCTTTCCAGCCTGTCTGGCTTACATAACTCCTGACCACTGCTATTTTTAACATGCAAGATCAAGCATCTGATATTTTGGCAACAGGGAGATAAGATGTGAATATATGCATGAGCTATATGAGTCAAAACATTCCCAGAATTCTTTTTTTTTCTTAAAAAAATAACATGAATTTTGAATCTATTTGAATGTGATTTATTAAAAGAATCAACTTCAGTCAATTTGAATCGGATTCATTAAAAGAATTGGCTCATAAGAGTAATTCATTTGTGAATCAAATTAACATAAGTTGCATTATATGTTTGTTTCTTTGCGTGCAGCCAAGAATTTTTTTGTATTCAGGTTGTTAATGTAAATAAGATAAAATAATGTATTTAGCCTTTAGCTCTGCTGGTGAAGTAGATTCAGGAAACACTGGCTCAGAAAGAAGGTGGTTGAAATGTGTTAAAGTGTGAGATGATAAACTAAATCTCTGTTTGTTCTCATTTACAGTCTTGATTTTGCAATGTGTTCATAATTTTCAAAAGTTTGGGGTCAGTAAGTTTTAAAATAAAACTAAATGAATACTTTTCAGCAAGGACACATTAAATTAATCACAAGTAACCGTAAAGACTTTTATTATGTTATTAAAAAGGCTTTCTATCCATCAAAGAATCCTGAAAAAGAAAAAAAATCAATCCTTGTTTTCACAAAAATGTAAAGCAGCACGACTGTTTTCAACATTGATAATAATCATAAATGTTTCTTCAGCATAAAATCATCATATTAGAGTGATTTCTGATCATGTGACACTAAAGACTGGAGTAATGATGCTGAAAATTCAGCTTTGATCACAGGAATAAATTACACTTTACTAGATATTCACATAGAAAACAGTTAAATTAAACTGTAATAATATTTCACAATATTTCTGTTTTTACTGTATTTTTGATCGAATAAATGCATCCTTGGTGAGCATACGAGTCAAAACTTTTTTAACAAAATCCTACCGACCCCAAACTTTTAAAGGGTAGTGTATATTCCACACTGTATGAAAACTGCAAGTCGCTCCCATAGAGAGTCAGAGAGGAAATGTGAGTAGTTTAGCTGATGGGTGTGTGTGTGTGTGTGTGCTTGTGTGTGGTTGTGTTATCAGCTCGTGTTCCTGCAGGCAGAGGCCCGACTGAGGGCGGCAGATTGTAGACGTACTACAGCAGGAGATAGAGCCACGAGGGCCTTCGAGAGGAAATATGTTCATCTTTATCTTCAGTCCTTCAGCCCAGGGGGATTGTTCTCAGGGCCCTGAGGAAGGACAGGAGAGGTGGATAATGTCTATTACAAGTTTCACCCGAGGACACATGCAGTTCCTCAACTTAAAAACGCACATTTTAGCAATTCGTCAAGTATTTCCTGTGAACTTAGACAAATATTTAGCCAAATTAGGCATGCACTGAAATAGAAATTGGACAAGTCTTGATTTATTTAAGCAGATTTGTTTGTTCAGAAAACTCACTTCTATGAACCAATTCTTTTGAAACCCTCTTTTTTTGTTTTTATATGAATTATTAGTTCCCTTAAATAGTTTTAAAGAGGACCTATATATCTATTTACAAAGTCTTGATGTTGTTTTCAGACTCTACTAGAACAGGTTTTCCTGCTTGAATGTTGATTATTCTCCTCATATTCTCCATTGTTGCGGCTCCTCTCTTCCCAGTCTGTCAGTAACGCTCTGTTTAGTTCCTGTCTCTATGAAGCCCCTCCTTCTGAAAAGCACACTGTGCTCTGATTGGTCGGCTGGATCAGTGTGTTGTGATTGGTCGAGCGTTTCGAGTGTGTTTGGGAAATGTCCCGCCCCTTACCATAACCGCCAGTTTAACACACTACTAACTAACTCAACCAGGCCCCGCCCCTTTATTCTGCATATTAATTATTATAATGAGGAATATTGTGACGTGTTCGTTCCCGGAAGAAACTCAAGAATACAATGGAGGCGTTTCAGGGAGTTCAGAAACACTGATCTATAGAATAACTTTGCAGAGCTTTTTCATTCTCAAACAGCAACATTACACACTAAAGAAAGATGATTTTTGTAAGTTGTAGTGGAGCTAACCACTTTTTATATTAGCTAGCTTGACTGTAGTTTAATGACTTCAAGCTACAGTTAAGTACAGTGCAAGATAAGTTTCTTAGCATAAGCAGGTATTAGCCTGTGGCTCTGTTCCTGGAGACGGGTTAGCATGAGAGATGAAGGAAAGCTTCTCTGTGTGTTGGTAAGACGGGGTCACTGTGGCTCTCCGGGCGCCTCTGTGCCGTTTGCATGTTCACATTGATCTGAAGTGACTGTGGGCATCAGGCTCTCGCTTGACTGCACAAAACACAAAGTGACATTTATGCCCAGCGCTGAGCTACACAGAGGTTTTAATAAGTAAATACTGAGCCTCTGCTGTGTGTAATATAAGGCCACGCTGAAGTGAACGCAGCTTATGTAACAAATCTCAGCTCAAGTGAATATTCGTGAAGAGAGATGTTGATGACTGAATTGGTGCTCAAAGAAAACTGTCATGTTGTATCTATCCATCCATCCATCCATCCATCCATCCATCCATCCATCCATTTGCTGTGCTGAAAATGTGGTTTCTTCATTATTATTTTTTATTGAGGTTTCACTTTTTTCTGCATCTTTTATTGATAAGTACAGTATGAAGAGGCCATGGTTGTGGATGTGTTTTATCAGTGCCCTGTTTTCTGTTGAACTTAGAGCTGCACGATTAATCGTTAAAAGATCGCAATCTTTATTTAAACACCCAAGCGATCTTATTCCTAAATGACAACGATTCGCCTGTGTCTATTAAAACAAAATCATACCAGAACATTCAGATCAGTGTTAGTGCTGCCGCTGATATAGAGAGAGACGTTATCATGTATAGTAGGGGTGTAACGATTCATTTTAACAACGATTCGATTCGTATCGCGATTCGTGGTTGTCGATACGATTCAAGGACGATATTGGTTCATTTAGAACGATTCGATCCGAAACGATTCAGTGACTTTTTAGCCAAAAATTCTTGTAAGGGAATCAGTTATCAATTAATTATGGATATAAACAAACAAGTAAACAACAATTAATGTCAAATGCATTCACATTTTATTTGAATAAAGTAAGGCTGCATGATTATGACAAAAATCATAATTGTCGATTATTCCCTTGAAATTGTAATTGCGATTATTAATTACGCTTATCACAACATTGAATGATGTTTTGAATAGTTTGGCCACATTTCCCCATGGTCATCAAGCCGCGACCCACCTTTTTAGGAATTATATAGGCCTATTATAATACATTTGTTTACACAGAAATTGTTGACACACAAGTTCTGTCCCCCTTAACATACAAAAAAAATTGTAAGAATATGACAAATACTGATAAACAGTAGGCACAGCGAGGTTAAGCTATTAAATAGCAGTCCCAAACTAGTTTTTGTTAATACAATCTTGGTATGAGCCACCACAGTCATATAAAAAAATACAAAATAACCAGTAAGTGGCATTTTGTTATGGAAACAAACAACAATTAGGCTACCATGATACACAATACTTAGAAGAACTGGTAAAGAAACATGGAAACTGCTCCTGATAAATAGCAACACACATGACGTACCAATAACGTGGTATTTTACTTTTATTTCTCAACTTACTAATTTACGACATTGCATGCTCGTATTTCTTTTGCGCTTTAGTGAGGTGATACAGCGCGCGCCGGCGCATTTGCTCGTGCAATTAAAGAGTGCACGCTACGAGCACAGGACATGAAATTTCGTTTTTCTGAGGTGAGAGACTTTATTTCGTTACAAGTTATGAAAATAATGATCGAATAATGACACGGACATATAGCCTGACAACATCATCTGACCGCAGATACTGAATCTGGACAACACGGTTTTTTTTTCTAATTTAAAACGTAACGACGTTGCATGCTTGTAGTTTATTTTGTGCTTTATATATAGTGAAGCGATATAGGCCTACAGCGCGCGCCGCCGCATTTGCGCGTGCAATTGAAGAGTGCGTGCTACTGCAGTATAGCGGCTGAGAGGACAGGAGAGTCCGTCTTTCTGAGGTGAGAGACTTTGCTCTGCTTGTTGTCTTTGCGCTGCTACTGGCGCGTCACGCATGGCGATCACGTCACAGATAGGCAGACTGAATCGAGTAACGTTTAACGCCTTTATCATTAAAAGTGCTAAGAAAAAACATCCATATAAAGTCTGACGTGCTTAAATCCAATGCGTTATTTCCTAGTGTCGATACAATCGATTGATTACCTTTTAAAACGATGTTAGATCGATATATGTCATCCGGAAGGCCAACTTGCCGAGCACAGATTGATGTAGTTGGATCATAGGAATATAAATCGATACATCGATGTAGTTGACGAATCGTTACACCCCTAATGTATAGGTATTGAACAGCTTCACAAACAGTCTTTTCAATCACACAGTATCATTATTTCTGTTACAAATATTCAGATTATCACAGAAGTACTGGCATATAAGTTTATAGTTCTTATAAACACTGACGTCTTTAGCGATCAAAATAGAGCAAATCATCTTTTAAAAGTAACTTGGTGCTTCAAAGAAGGATTTTATCGATTACATCGTTACACCAGTAGGTGGCGACAAGTGACTGTTAAAAATGTATTTGCCATTGAATCATTCACTCGAAAATGCTGATTCATCCAGTAATGAAACAAGTGAAGTGTTTATGAATGAGTTATTGAATCATTCACTCATTAAAATTTTTTATCGTAATATTTGTTTGAGAAAAATCATGATTCTCAATTTATGAAGAATCATGCAGCTCTTATGTCAAAGTCTGTTTATTAACTCAAACTCAATTTTTTTGCACCTGATAGTGTCGATTCAGATGTGCATTTGTACTCAACACACATGAACAAACCAAGACATAAATCATGTTAGACGCATTTAAAACACTCTCTCATGAACTATTTTGTAATGGCATCTTGATCCTGAATGATATTTTTGAGTTATGTGCGGGTATTACGCTGTGTTAGGACCTGCATAAAAACATCAGTCAGATTTAGAGGTGAAATTGAATTATGTCACAGGGAATGATCTGTCTGGATTTTTTTCCCCCTGGTTATAAAATTGAACGAGAAGCAAAATTGAAGGTATGTAGTCGGACAAGATGCGTAATTCTTTAAGACAGGCATCACTGCAAAGTTGTCTGTTCGCAATTTTCTCTTTGTCCTAAAATGGCATCAGCCAGAAACGTTTGGGGAACCCTGAGGGTCATGAGCGACGACACAGTTTGTGCTCGGTGTTTCTCCTAAAACAGACTTTAATGAATCAGCTGTTGACATACAGAAAGAGTACTTTAGAGGTTTATAGCAGCTCATATAATTTGATCTTGGCTGAAATTGATAAGAAATATTTGAGGTCTGAACCTGACATGATTATCAAGATCTCTTTATAGGAGAAACAAGAGATCCTTTTCCTCAGGATTTGCAGGATCAGTTCCATCGAGGAGAAACTCTAGAGATATAAAAGAGATCTCCTTTATGATTTTTCTTTCCCATGAGGCATTTCTAATTCAAACATGGTGTTTTGTTCTCGTACCTTATAGCCTAAGCAGTGAGTTTTGTAGGACTGTATTGTCTCACAGTCATTATCATTGTCATTGCTCCTGACCTTTGAGATATTATCATCCGCTTTAATTCCGTGCTGCAGAAACAGGCTCTTCCAGCTGTCAGGCGTGTGCTTTATTTAGCGCTGTGCGTCGTCGGCCGGTCAGAGTTTCCCTCGTAGGGCCCCTTGACGCTCACACACAGACAGCGAGTCACAGTCTTTCCCCAAACACACACACACACACACACACACACACACCCTGTACAGCCCAGAGCCGGCGCTGCAGCAGAGCGACAGAGAGCGAGAAGAACCGGGAAACTGAGTGAGTGAGACAGAGAGAGAAAGAGAAGAGTAAAGCTAGCGTGGTTGTCGAGAGGTTTAGCACACGTTCTGCTTTCACTGTTTTAATTTGCTTCTTTCGGCACCTTGTCAACGCCTGCCAAATCTGATGAGAGAGTCGGGATCAGACGGCTGAGACGGGAACACACAGGAATGCAGACAACCCTGAGGTGACACTCGGTGTGTTTTCTCCTCTCCATCTCATCCTCCACGGCTACTCCACCCATTCTTTCAGCAAACACCACTGAATTAATCACAGCTAAGAGGATCAATAGAGGTGTTTGACAGGAGCGGAGCGCTTACTCGTTTTTTGGGGGGGGCGAACCAACATTTTCAGGGCTTACTGAGGACAACAAAGCCCAATCGGAACGAATCGGACCCGTCATCCGTCTCTCCATGGCATCTGGGCTGTTTGCACCAGGAATATCTCGGAGAAGGGACGGCATGCATCTCCGGGTTTCAATGGGGAAGCATCTCCGATGGCCAAATGAAGCATTTTCCTCAAACAGTTATTAATGTGGAGAATTCACGATGAGGATGTACCACAGTGAGTTTCAAATCCCACACAAACGGCAGCGGAAAGACCCTCGTTCTGCTCTTTGTTTGTTATTTTTGCTCTACTACTATGGAACAACCACTTAACCATCCAGACTGTGTTTCTGTGTAATATGCTTGCCGTTTTGTTGCCTTAAAATTTGATTTACGCACACTTGTCGACGTTTTTAAATGGATGGAGTGTCTTCTCAGGACTCTTCTATGGAATAGCACACAGTAAGAAGATGTAATCTCCGTTGCTCCAGGTGGATTTCTTCTTGTTTTTGAGTTGCTTGGAGCACGTTTCAGTGGAGACATGTAAGCAGGGTGTATAATGGCTATCCCAAGGCCGGCATAAGAGTTATTTATTTCTGAGAGCGAGAGGAGCCAACCCGAACCACACCTTCGCGTAAATGAAGACTGGCCGCAGTAACACAGGAAGGGAGAAAAAAATGATGCACGTCAACAATTTCCCGTTCCGAAGGCATTCCTGGATATGGTGAGTCGGGGGAAAAATGGTTTGCAGAAGGAAACTGAACAGTTAGTGGTCAACGGTGATGTCCGGCCTAGGAAAATTGACTGTCAAATATTATTCAAAATAGATTTCTTGGAGTCAATTGTTTTATTTGTGATTATAACGCAATGAAACATGACAAATTGTGCCATTTTTGCCAGGTTGTCATACAAATAAATTATGAACACATGCAAAAACAAGAGAGAGCCAACTAAATATTAATAACTTATTATGTTGAAGTCAATATGAGCTTTTTGTTTTTCTATGCTTTTTTTTTTTGCATAGTAAAATAAAGCCTGTAGCCTCTAGTTTGCCTTTTTTTGACAAATGATTTTGTCAGATAAATACCTTAACCTTAATACTTATGTTCTTACATCATATTTACAGAAATCTAGAATATTCTCCTCATATTTTGACGGTTTAATCGAACTTGTAAAGGGTCATTAACCACAGATATCCCCTCTGAACATCACTTTTGGCCACTACTGTATGTGTATTTGTGTATCATGACACTAAAAGTAGTTGGTAGGTCAAGCCTGTATTACACACCAAAACATTGAGGTTCCACTCACAGTATTTGCCTGTAGATTTGTCTTAATCTTTAACTAAATATCACTGCGTGTCAGTGTAGTAAGAGCAAAGGTGCTGATGGTAAGCCATGTGGTTTTGTTAAAAAAAAAAAGTACATTTATAAGATTAAACTGGGTGTTTTCTTGCCTTAGTTTTAAATGCCAGAAAACTAGTTAATGCTGCCGTGTACAACAGCAAATTTGACTTTTCGTCTCCCAATGTTTATTTTCCCTCTTTTGTAAAGTGATAGAAATGCCCATTTGCTATTGGGGGCAAATTAGAATATTGTTGTAGTCTCTGTTCACCTCTATAGAAGTTTACCCAAATATGATGATGTCCATTCTTGCCTATTAGAGTCTCCATAAAGGTCACTATCCGCTTGTTAAGTCGTGACGCAAGGAATACTGTCTCCGGGTCCAAACCTCTACTCATTTCCATTGAGAATAGCATCTAAACAGCCATTTATGGGCACTGTTTATTCATATGACAAGCATTTAAAAAAGTCACAGTGTGCACTACAGTCTCTCGGACGCCAGTATTTTAATTATTCATAAAAGATGAATCTCCATCTGAGATTCGGTATAGAGATAAAGGTTATTTTTTGGTTGCGTTCCAGCTCACTGTGAGTGTATATTAGCTTTTGGCACTCAGGAAATTAGACCTTTGTTACAAAAACATCATGTGACTGTTTATTTTTGCTCTCCACGTTTGTTTTTTCCCACAATATGTGTGCAACCACAGTTTTTTTTTTTTAGTGAGCGCAGGCCTCATGGGTTCACCAGCCCGTCACCACCCGAGTATGAACAGCAGGGTCTGGTGTCGTCGGCCTGATGTGGAAAACCCGAAAAACAAAACAGTGGCTCTTTGGGGATAATGTCTTGCTTCTCTCTAGGGCTCTATAATGGCATCGCTCTTGACATGCTGCTTTACGATGGTGATAAATGAGGTAACATGAGCATTAGTGTGGCACATCAACAGGGATTCAGTCCAACGGAGGTCCGTGTGTCTAGTTTCATGTAGGAGTGTCACACGTAAGCTTCCTTAAGTCACAACTTAAACAGAGGCGTCATAAAAGCAGCACTAGCACATGACAAATGACATTAAACAGACCTTCACCGTTGGTTTAGTTCATGTACCAACAATGCGTCCTAAATATTTGGAAGGAAAACAGACATGTCATTTGCATTTTTCTCTGCAATGATCAAATTACATAAGTTGCGAAAGCACCGTATGATTTCTTTCCCACCCCAAAGCTAGACAGTATTGTTCTGTGAGAACTGAAAGCATTCAACCTCTGCTTTGTGCATGTGTGTGGGTGGGTGTGTGTGTGTGTGTACGTTTGCTGCTTCAAACCGTCAAACTTTTACCTAGTTTTTCACTTCCACCTACACCATGCCTGTTATTTCAGAAGAGATCAATGGTCCAGTGATCTGCCATATGCTGTTCAGCTGGTGTTTCTGCATTCAGAAACCACAGGGTTGAGTTCAGATCAGGAACCTGCTGTCTTTAAGATTGTGTTTTATAGCCTTAAGACAGATCTCTCATCTCAGTCGTCTTCCCCAAGGCAGCGCAGAACACTTCACTGTCTATTTCCATTGACTTTCCATGTGAAAACCAAACATTTTCAGATTAGTAATACATCAGTTTGCAGTTCATGCATTTGTCAGGTCAAGACATCTCAAAGCTCCCTGATGGTGAGAACAACACAGTCTTCCTTATTTGAACTAACTTACACTCTGTACATTCACTGCTTCATTTGAATTTTATATGATTGAAATGGACTTATAATGTTGTTTTAAGCTATGAGAAGCAAACATTAACGTACGTCACAAGCAGAACACGCCAAGATAATGCAAACATACATCCCAATTACAGACTGAACAATGACAAGCGTCATTTGCTTCTGTTTGCAAAAC
The DNA here is from genome assembly GCF_949319135.1 of Squalius cephalus. Taxonomy (NCBI): domain Eukaryota; kingdom Metazoa; phylum Chordata; class Actinopteri; order Cypriniformes; family Leuciscidae; genus Squalius; species Squalius cephalus. The sequence goes on from NC_137145.1 coordinate 2,615,112, forward strand.
AGACAAGTCAGTTTGAACAAGTTTTCCTTGAATCACTAAAAGAAGCGGAAGTTGTGAGAAAGTCAAAAGTGAGAGTCTTCCCAATTATTATATTATATTATATTATATTATATTATATTATATTATATTATATTATATTATATTATATTATATTATATTATATTATATTATATAGGGTTCCCACGGGTCCTGGAAATCCATGGAAGTTTGTGAATCTGAAAAAAAAAAAAAAAAATGTCAAGACCCTGGAAAGTTTTTGAAATTAAAAACATCGATACAGATCTTTGAAAGTGCTTGCATTTATTTTGTGCAAGAAGTTTTCTGGAAAAAAATTCCATATTATTCCCTCCGGTCCGCTAATGTGTTATTTCGCCAACACTTCATGGCCTGTGTGCACTAGCTTGCTTGATTATCGTTAGTTACGTGCAATTACAGTTACGTTAAGTGTTTCCCGTGTGAGGTACTTTGTGTTGTACGTTGCCATGACGTTCACGCGCGCAAAACTGTAACAATGTATCTTACAAGGTAACACAATGTAACCTTACTCTCACTTGAAGTGTGTCCGCCCACATTAAGTCCTTGAATTTGAGGGTTTTGGACCTGGAAAGTCCTTGAATTTGAAGTTAACCAAGGTGTGGTTAACCCTGATTATATTATAGTATAGTATAGTATAGTATAGTATAGTATAGTATAGTGTAGTATATTGCAGATTACATCATAATGCTGTCAAGTTGTGAGACTTTTTAAGTGACTCGTTGAATCATTATTTAGCGATTTGTTCAAAAACACTGATTCGCTCAGGCAGAAAACAAATCATTGTCTTTGAGTGAGCATTTTAATCATTCATTCAACTGATTCACTTTAAAACACTGATTCATTCAGTAACAAAACACGTTATCGTGTTGTTTAGAGATGCATAACAGTTCATTTTGCTGAGGTTTTGTTTGAAACTTCTTTTGCTGGCGGAGCAGAAATATGCAAGCAACTGGAAATATTGTTTCTAATATGCAAGTTACTCAATATTAACAATATTATTTATAATATATAACTGTTGCATAAAAGCACTATCACAATCACACAATTTATTATTTTATAATTATATTTTATTTTATGCTATGCATTGTTCGATGTTAGGTTATTTTGGTCACACTTTACTTTAGGGTCCAATTCTCACTATTACCCATGACTTTTGCCTCAATAAACTCCTAATTACTGCTTATTAATAGTTAGTGAGGCAGATGTTAGGTTTAGGTATTAAGGGATGTAGAATATGGTCATGCAGAATAAGGCATTACTTCATAAGTACTAATAAACAGCCAATATCCTAGTAATATGGACCCTAAACTAAAGTGTTACAGTGATTACTAAGAGGCTAGACTCCAAAATATCCTAATATTATTACATTTCATATGCAGCAAGTGCATGAAATGAATTTGGTTTATTGTTTTGTAGAGGGAGGAGTTTTAATGGAATTCTATGGCTGAATAATGGAGAGCAGACTGAATGTCTGCGGACAATGAAAGAATTTTAAACATGTTATCACTGCTGTGTGATAAGCCCCAAAATCACATAATCCCATTATTTCTTTTGAAAACACGCACACAGCCAAATGCACACATTCCATGTTTGCGTTTAACTCTTATTCAACTGGTCCCCTGTTTCTCTGTGGAGTAATTTCGTGGACGATGAGAAGCCAGTTTTTTTTTCTCCCGAGTCCTTTTCAGGAAATATTGAGGCAGTTATATGCCATCAGATTGAATTGTGGGTGTTACGTTGTGAAGACGTTGAATTGATCTACTCAGTTGAGCTGTGAACAGTTTAGAAAGGACAGGGCTTGTCAGCGTGCTTCACCTTATTCTGTTTGGTTTCACATGATTGTGCTCGTCCGTGTGCCGCGTAAGCTCGTTTGAATGACCTTTGCATACGCTTTTGTGCCGTCACTAATTGGGAAAATCAATTACTGCAAAAAAGCAACGCAGCAAAATAATGAAGGAAGGATTAACCAGCACTGAGCACAGAGTGTGTTTGAGAGACGCTCGGTAAAGGACTTACAGTTTATGACACCTAAGCTGTAACTTAAGTCTAGAAATATTATGCAATGCATATGCGAAGGGCCAGGGCATTGAAATTGTTCACTTGCTTAGCTTGCGTTCTTCTGTTACTGTTGCAGCGATTCTTCTGTGTTCAAATGTGACAGACTTTATTAATATGCAATGCCTTGCGTGACTTATTCTGTACATAGTGATCAAGCCTGCGTAAACTGTAAAATTCCTCTGTTCAGGAATCACTCATAGAGCGACATGCCACCCATTAGTTGCATCTGCACTATTGTTGTAGCTTTATAATGGTTCGTTTCACATTGCGATATTTACTGCATGCTGTCTGCCAAAGCTCCCTGAGCGTCGTCCCTGGAGTGTGTGTCACACTAGATAACAAATAACACCAAACACACACACCAGAGACTGCTTTACACACACTCTCTCTCTCTCTCTCTCTGTGTGTGGCTTTAAACGTCGTTGCATGCAAAAAATAGCGAACCTTATGAGATAAAAGTCGCTACTTCAACGGTTTGGATGCTGGAAATTAATTTACACCACTTATAAAGAGCCAGAATGACACTTGGCCTTCTATCCAAGAACATTATGTTCACGAGGAATGTTGCATCATTTTAGGTTAACTGGGAATTTAAGCGCAATGGCACATCACTGCTTGGCCTCCTCTTTCCCAGCAACCCACAGTCAAACTGCAGCATCATCCTGGGCTCAGATTAAAGAGGCAGAGCGTCGTTTAAAAGACGTCTAATAGTGTCCAAACACAGTCCAGACGTCTAGGCTAAAACGAGGCAAAATTTGGGCTGTCAGTGAAAATTTAGTAGACGTCTAAACCATCGCCCAAGAATAGACTAATCATCAATTAGATGAAGAAATGAAATGAAACCGAATACCTTGTAATCACTGTTGACTTTGCTTACATGATGGAATATCACACATCTCGCAAGTTATTTCGGCAAAAAGACATGTAACCAAATTCAAGGTTATTTTGTCTAGGAGTGTGTTCCTCATAGTTATTTAATATTTCTCAAAGGACAGACGATCAATCAGCGTATAGACGGCTCGACTGGATTTCAGTGCATTACTGAGGACAGCATCAAACTGCTTATATGTGACCCTAGACCACAAAACCAGTCACATGGGCACAATTTTAATTGAGATGTATACATCATCAGAAAGCTGAATAAATAAGCTTTCCATTGATGTATGGTTTGTTAGGATAGGACAATATTTAGTCGAGATACAACTACTGAAAATCTGGAATCTGAGGGTGCAGAAAAATCAAAACATTGAGAAAATCTCCTTTAAAGTTGTTCATTTATGTTGGCGATTGTGCTGCATTCACTCACAAAAATAAATGTTTTATATATTTACGGTAGGAAATTTACAAAATATCTTCATGGAACATGATCTTTACTTAATATCCTATTGATTTTTTGCATGAAAGAAAAATCTATAATTTTGACCCATACAATGTATTGTTGGCTATTGCCATAAATATACCAGTGCGACTCGTGACTGGTTTTGTGATCCTGGGTCACATATTAGCATGGCTTTGAAGACTTTAATGTCTTTTTAAAGCAGATAACATATGGGATATCTATGTATGTTTTTCCAAAAGATTTCCCTATTACATAATGCACTTCTCAAGTGACGTTTTTCAGGTGTTAGTCGAGGATAAGACGTAGTAATCGTACGGTGGACACAATGCACTCTTCAATGCTATAAAAAGACACGAGTGTTGCTTGTGACGTCTGGAGATCTTCCCAGTCTTACGCCTGAGACGGGGCATCCCTGGGACGTCCCGTATATACGCACACCCACGGCTCAGTGACATCACAAAGGTACGGTTTGATGGGATTAGCATTAGTGTTATGCACTTCCAACAGCAAAATGACTAAACCCATTACCTCAGCCAGTGCTAATACTGCAGACATGAACGCTAGCCGCTCTTCATGTCTACTGCGCTGTGAATAATGTACGGATTAGAAGGAAAGACCCTTCCGAAGATTTCCGGCCAGAGCTGTTTTGAGTTTGGCGATGCAAATGAAGGTGACCGGAGGCTGGAGGAGTTCTCTGGAGAGATTAGCAGGAGCTCTGCACAGGTCAGATGCATCTACGCATCCACGGCTCCATCTTTATGGATGATTTGTTGAAAAGTCCTGTTAAAGAATGGTTCCCTTGCTTGTATTCATCCAAGTCATCTGATTTCATTTTAACAATGAAACATTAGTTTAGAGCTTTAAAAGACATTATCTGTAAAAGTCATTGCATTTATTCCTAGAATTCTGTTCACATCTACCTTTGTACTTTATTTATATATGAAACATATTGCATATATACATTTAACATTTAATTTTCTCAATCAAATGCACAAAACCTTCAGACTGATTTCCTTTTTGAAGTCATTGCATTTATTCCCAGAATTCTGTTCCCATCTATCTTTAGTTTATTTATATATGAAACATATTGCATATATACAGTGGGGAGAACAAGTATTTGATACACTGCAGATTTTGCAGGTTTTCCCACTTACAAAGCATGTAGAGGTCTGTAATTTTTATCGTAGATACTCTTCAACTGTGAGTGACGGAATCTAAAACAAAAATCCAGGGTGTCACATTGTATGATTTTTAAGTAATTAATTTGCATTTTATTGCATGACATAAATATTTGATGCATCAGAAAAGCCGAACTTAATTTTTGGTACAGAAACCTTTGTCTGCAATTACAGAGATCATACGTTTCCTGTAGTTCTTGACCAGGTTTGCACACACTGCAGCAGGGATTTTGTGGTCTTTGGCCCACTCCTCCATACAGACCTTCTCCAGATCCTTCAGGTTTCAGGGCTGTCGCTGGGCAATACGGACTTTCAGCTCCCTCCAAAGATTTTCTATTGGGTTCAGGTCTGGAGACTGGCTAGGCCACTCCAGGATCTTGAGATGCTTCTTACGGAGCCACTCCTTTGTTGCCCTGGCTGTGTGCTTCGGGTCGTTGTCATGCTGGAAGACCCAGCCACGACCCATCTTCAATGCTCTTACTGAGGGAAGGAGGTTGTTGGCCAAGATCTCGCGATACATGGCCCCATCCATCCTCCCCTCAATACGGTGCAGTCGTCCTGTCCCCTTTTCAGAAAAGTATCCCCAAAGAAAGGTTTCCACCTCCATGCTTCACGGTTGGGATGGTGTTCTTGGGGTTGTACTCATCCTTCTTCTTCCTCCAAACACAATGAGTGGAGTTTAGACCAAAAAGCTCTATTTTTGTCTCATCAGACCACACAACCTTCTCCCATTCCTCCCCTGGATCATCCAGATGGTCATTGGCAAACTTCAGACGGACATGCGCTGGCTTGAGCAGGGGGACCTTGCGTGTGCTGCAGGATTTTAATCCATGACGGCGTAGTGTGTTACTAATGGTTTTCTTTGAGACTGTGGTCCCAGCTCTCTTCAGGTCATTGACCAGGTCCTGCCGTGTAGTTCTGGGCTGATCCCTCGCCTTCCTCATGATCATTGATGCCCCACGAGGTGAGATCTTGCATGGTGCCCCAGATCGAGGGAGATTGACCGTCATCTTGAACTTCTTCCATTTTCTAATAATTGCGCCAACAGTTGTTGCCTTCTCACCAAGCTGCTTGCCTATTGTCCTGTAGCCCATCCCAGCCTTGTGCAGGTCTACAATTTTATCCCTGATGTCCTTACACAGCTCTCTGGTCTTGCCATTGTGGAGAGGTTGGAGTCTGTTTGATTGAGTGTGTGGACAGGTGTCTTTTATACAGGTAACGAGTTCAAACAGGTGCAGTTAATACAGGTAATGAGTGAAGAACAGGAGGGCTTCTTAAAGAAAAACTAACAGGTCTGTTAGAGCCGGAATTCTTACTGGTTGCTAAGTGATCAAATACTTATGTCATGCAATAAAATGCAAATTAATTATTATTTTTATTTTAGATTCCATCTCTCACAGTTGAAGTGTACCTATGATAAAAATTACAGACCTCTACATGCTTTGTAAGTAGGAAAACCTGCAAAATCGGTAGTGTATCAAATACTTGTTCTCCCCACTATATATATATATATATATGAAGAGTTCAGATGCAAAAGCCTCTAAGTGCCATCTGAAAATTTCCTCTAGAATGATCATTTTTATCAAGCTCGGTTAAGTAATTTCACTTAAATGGCAATTCATAGGTAATTTTCATTGCCATTTAAGTGAAATTACTGAACTTAAATATATGAGCTTGATAAAAATGATCATTCTAGAAGAAAATTTCAGATGGCACTTAGAGGCTTTTGCATCTGAACTCTTCATATATATATGTGACCAGTCACGGAAAGTAGGGACACAAGTCGGTTCTGGGGCATTTTGAGTTATTCACATATTCTGAAAGTGTAGTATTCAAGCTTTCCAACGATGTGTAACACATGGAAATCTGATAATATTTGGAGAAGTTATGGCCATTTGAAGGTAGGCACTCAAAAAAACTGAAATGGTAGAAATCTGCTTCTAAAGATTGGCGAGTTCTCACCCTTCTGGGAATGACAATAGGGCTCATTTACATCTCATTTAGATAAGTCATACCCCCTGTAAAGCTCCCCCGTCTCCTCCTCCCCCCTGAATGTACCAATTCTACAAATTCTCTAAATAAAACATCTCCAGTTAACTGGCAGAGCATTCATTTCGTTCGTTTTTTAAATAAGATACTAGCGCTGAAATGTGTTTTTTTAAATCAAGTGATCAAAGTGCTCGTTGCCGCGGCGATCAGTGGCGCAGATACAGTGTGTGTTTACTCATGCGGCTCGCGCACACACTCGACGCGCGCTTCAATCCGTTGCGTTGCTTGCGGATACTCTCTATATTCGTTCTGTTGAAATAACAAAATAATTCAAACGTTTGCGTGTCCCTGCTTGATATACAACCACTGATGAACATAATCGTTTTGATGAGAGAAAAAAACTATACGAGAAAAAAAAAACCTATACCAGGGCGGATTCGAACTCTCAACCTCTGACACGGCTAGCGAACGCTCTACCACTGTACCATTCATATACACGTAATTGTATAGGCGGATTGTATTTGACACTGACAACATATATTAACCCCATGTAACCTACTATTTAAATCGATTGCTGGACATCGTAATGTTATTGGCGTCCATCTTCATTGATTTTTTTAAATCAGATAGAGCCAAAGAGTATAGAGCCGGCCAGAGCGCTGCATAATAAGTAGCCACGCCGGCTTCAGTATGTAAATACACACCGACAATGACACGCCCCTACTGCGTGCTAGAATCTCCAAAAAACAAGCTGATTTCAACATCAAAATGTACGCTTTTAAATATACCAATACTGCTATCTCAAACATGGAGAGGCTTCTTCGTGATCTCAACTAACAGATTCTGCAAAAAAACGAAAATCACCAATTTTGAAAAAAAACGCTTCTTTTTCATTTTGCTCGAAAGTTGTGCTGCCGACTTGTGTCCCTGGTTTCCGTGACGGGTCACATATATATATATATATATATATATATATATATATATATATATATATATATATATATATATATATATATATATATATATATATATATATATATATATATATATATATACATTTAACATTTAATTTTCTCAATCAAATGCACAAAACTTTCGGACTGATCTCCTTTTTGAAGAACTCATTAAAGGTTCATAAGAGCCATTTGCTCATGATCACATTGGGCATGCTGTATATTTTCTTTTTGCGACGCAATAGAAAGCCATGTTTGCATTGCATGGTGTTGCACTACTTTTTAGATTTTTTATTTATTTTTTATCTCATCAAATTCAGCTTGGGTAAAATATGATTTGACTGGGATTTCACTGAAGAGCTGTGCAAAAGATTCTGTCCTGTGTGAAGGAAATGACGTCAGCTCTGTTTATACTTGTGGTTCATGACTGAATTTGCAGCAGTGCATCAACTGTGAAATAAAGCGGTAAACTAAAGGACCAGCGGTGCAGTATGGGTGAATAGTTTATACTTGTGGTTCAGGGCACTTGTGGAATAGTTGAGTAACGTAAGATGTAAAAAAAAGAAAGAAAATGAGTTAGCACCTTTATGAGTAACGAGGTGATTAACTTTTTCTAATGAACAACTGTTTGATGTTAGAAGGGCACATACAGGGTGCTTGATCACCTGTAGCTTTACAGCGACTCTTTTCTCTTGATTAAACCCTGCGTCTCTTCACATTCTCACTGAGGCTTTTTTTGGCCCGTAATTGCTCATAATTCCCTTGAGATTTGAGGATCTTGTTTCTTGATTGCTATAGAGGACGTACATGCACAAGCTTTCAGGCCCTCGGGGAACTTTGCAATAGTTTCCAGCTGGGAATGTTGTTTTAAGAAACATGTTTCCAGATGTAAACAAATGACAGGAAATGTTGGTGGTAGAAGGGGAGTCTCGTGGAGGTGTAATTCGTAATGGATTTTTGTTTACAGCACCAATAACATTTGTATGAATTGATATGCATACCGTGAATGAGCGGCATATGCATTTATGTAAATGTGGTCAGCAGGTGTTTTGCGCATGACTGCGTGTGTTAGAAACGTGTTTACTGCACTGTTATCTGTGACGCAGTTGAGGGTATTTAAGGGGATGAGGTGGATTAACCTTCTTTTGTTCTCGTTTAGTCCTCCATCCAGGCACAGGCGTTCTTCTCTCCAGAACATGTCCTCTCATTTGGACTTCAAAGAATGTTTTTCTTTTAAATACCCTCCGTCTATCTTTGTTTCAAGTTTCACATTATTTATTTTGTCCCCGAAATAGCTGGTGCCTGACGTTAAGCTGAGTTTCTCATTGTCTGTATATGGAAATGCTTTCAGCTAATGGTAATGCCAACCAGCAAAAGTTTATAAAGGTGAACTATTCTGCTTTTTTCATCTTTCTTTAGTGTGTAATGTTGCTGTTTGAGCATGAAAAATTTCTGGTTCTTCTCTATATCAGTGTCAGTGTTTCTGAACTCCCTGAAACGCCTCCATTGTAGTCTTGAGTTTCTTCCGGGAACGAACACGTCACAATATTCCTCATTTAAATATTAAATGCGCAGAATAAAGCCTGGTTGAGTTAGTTAGTAGTGTGTTAAACTGGTGGTTATGGAAAGGGGCGGGACATTTCCCAAACACACTCGAAAGCGCTCGACCAATCACAACACACTGCTCCAGCCGACCAATCAGAGCACAGTGTGCTTTTCAGAAGGAGGTGGCTTCATAGAGACAGGAACTAAACAGAGCGTTACTGACAGGCTGGGAAGAGAGGAGCCGCAACAATGGAGAATATGGGGAAAATAATGTGTAAAATAATAAACCTATTCTAGTAGACCCCCCCCATAAAAAAAATCAAGAGCATATAGGTCCTCCTTAAACGAAACAGGGTTATTAATAACCCGCTCAGATCGCTGTCGAAAAAGGCCCGTGACGCTAAATTGTACCTGACAGAAATGTGCCGCGTGGGACCTTCAGTGAGCAGATCTGAGCTGTGCCAAACGGCTGTGAGAGATTCGCCGGCACACCGAGAGCCGAAGCTCGGTCTCCTGTGGAGAGGATCATTAAAGCAGAGAGACGAGGAGACTGAAGCTGGCAGATCTCTCTCATCACAGGTGATCGGACACATGGCACTCACCAATTAAACCTGCCGTCAGAAAGAGACGCGTCCCTCTTATTACAGGACGCTTCCCAGACGAGTGGCGTCTGTCTTCACCGCAGAGCATCTTGGGTAAATGGAAAGACAAAACGACAGTCTTTGAAGGCAAATAAGGCTTAGCAGACATCAGAAAATGAAGGAGTGAAATAAAGCCTGCTGCTTTTAAATGATCAATATGATCAAAACTTTGCTGAAAAACCTCCTGCACTCAATCTACTTCATGCCTTCTGTCCTCTGATTAATAGTTTAGACTTTCTTTTTTTTTTTATCAAGTAAAAAGCCTTTTAGTATAATTGTACAAACGTTCACTGTCAGCTTGTGCTTCACATGTCTTTTTTGCTGTGAAATCTGCACTGATTTTTATCAAGTAAACATAAGAATAACTTTATTACTAATACTAATATTACTAATATTTCCAGATGAACACTTACTGGACTGAAGCAACTTTATTATGCAGACATCATTATATAGAAAAATCATTCAAATGTGAGTCTCAAATATGTATTATATCATATCTAATATCTCTCAATCATCATTTTGTTTTGCATTGCTTAATATGTTTTAAAACTACAGTCTACAATTTAAAAATCATCTTACTAAGACAAGTTATTAGCAGATATAGAGTGACTACATACAGGCATTATATTGATTCACATTGCAAGCTATCTTAGTTTTGGGGCATATAAATATCATATTTTTGCTCAGTTTGGGCCTCCGAATAAAATTGAGCTGTTTTTTCCTCCTCAAATATGAGCTCATTAATGTCCTGATGTATCAAATACAGTACTCAACCAAACAATGTGCACTTTTTTCTTTAGATAAAAAAATAAATAAAAATGTTGCCTAAAGGTTTAATAATATGTTCAATTAAAAAAAATCTCTGTCAGGCTTTACAAGGTTAAAACTCTTCAGATGTGACGTCAGAACTCTGTTGCTAATTATAGCTCAGATATTCAAACTGGTTTTTCAGCATTCGTCAAGCTGATCCTGCCTCGACTGAGAATCTGATAAAGCAAAGACTCTAAACTAGGGGTGTAATGATACCCTCATGTCACGATTCGAAACACATCATGATACTGAACTCACAATACCATATCATTGTGATACTCCAAGATATATGATAAAAGGTTATCAAAATATGAACTGAAAACTTGAATTTTTTCCTCACAGAGACATTTTTTTCCCCGGTGAACTATACATAATACAGTCACTCTCCACGATACATATTGTTGCATTTTTGTATTGCGATATATTGTGACACCCCTATCCTAAACACATGTGACACCACGTGTACTGCAGGGATCGCTGTTTCGCATTTATGCTTGTTTGGCAGACACTTGTGCATTAAACTTTAAGGGCGCTATCTCACCCCTGGTGCAATGCAGCGCCAAGTGCGATGCAAGTGTTTTTTGCTAGTTTCAGCCCGACGCAGTTATCATTTTCACGTCCTGCGCCACGTTGTTTAAATAGCAAATGCATTTGCGCCCATTTGTGCGTCCATGGGCTGCTGGTCTGAGAACGAGTGTGTGTTCAGGCGCATTGTTGGAGCGTTGCTCTTTTGAGGAACAGAAATAGATTCGCCATTGACCAACTGAAACCTGGTCTAAAGTCAATGGCACAATATTTTTTTTTTGTTATTTAATGAGCGCGTTAGTAATGTGCGCCTATAGGCGGGTCCACAACACACAGGGACGCACGTACAGCAGCACACAAACATGCCAAATATTAAAATTAAAAGGATTACAATGTAAAAGATTATTATTGTGTGCATAAAGATATGGTGAATCCGGCTTGTCCAGTAGATGTTCTGCTTGCGCACTTTTACTTCGCGCACGAGCAGATCCGTTTGCGCTCTGGAGACGCGTTCGGTCTTTCAAATCAAATTCCGTCATGTAAATAGCGAATCTGCCATGGCGCGAGCACAACTGGCATTTAAAGGGAATGGGAGATGAGACTCTGATTGGTTTAACACACTTAAATCCCAAAACACACCCATTACTCATTAAGAGAATAGAGACAACCCTTTTAGACCATGCGCCGGGAGCGCCGACTATTTTCCCCGTCGTTAAACTAGCAAAAGTGGATTCGGACACGCCCTCAGTGAACTTGCGCCATGCGCTTTAGACCATGCACTTAGATCATTAAAAAGCCCTGAAGGCCCTGAAGGTATTTATTTAATTAGACTAGTGTGTATACAGTAGCACTTGCTTTTGCCTAGTTTTGAGCTTCTGCCTCCAACACAACAAGACAGCAAAGAAAATATCATGATGGCTGAGAAAATTGAAAGGCTGACTCGTTTATTAAGTTGAAAGCATGTATCATGTAACTTGTGATCGTTGTCTTGTGTTACAGTATCTGCTGGTGGCCGTAACTGTACCTGTTTGACCAAACCACCGTTTGGCCTCTGTACACATGTAAATGAAGACGCTATCTTTCTCATTAGTCTGTTGGGTCTGTAAGGGTTAGATGGGATTGAGCTGAAACACAGGCTAGTTAACTTGATCTAAGCATAACATTCCAACAGTGCTTCCCAAACACTCCCGGGTCAACAGTCCCGAGGCTTTCGCTGCTTCCACAGGACACGCTGATCTTTCAATATGTCCAATTCCCAAAGACTTCGCTTCTGTTGATACATCTGGATTTACTTTAGTTTCGTGTCTTCTGTTTTCATCAGAGCCTGAGGCTTGAGCATCAGCAGGGTTTCATA
>NC_137145.1:2632539-2662539 GCF_949319135.1 Squalius cephalus
TTCCCGAGCCTGTGCACCCTGAGTGATCTAATACTAGTGCAATTATCAATCCTGCTTATGTTCAGAGTTTGGCAAACATCATTAAATAGATTTGTTTAGTGGAGATCAGATGTGAGAGCGTCGCCCTCTAGTGGTGTTTAAAGGGAACACAGCGAGCTTTACTAACACCACACACCCTAAACCGTGTTCACTCTGCAGGATTAGACACTTCATTAGAATGTTTTGCATCTAATCACAGGAGAATTTCTCTTTGTGTGGGATGTGGGCTGTGATTGGCTCAGCCAGCCAGCAGGGCGGGCCAATCACACCATGATGTTCATCAATTAGCATGCGGCAGCCATTTAGTTAGCTTGTTTGCATGAGGCGCACATCAACAGCACTGCACCTGTAGAGGGTTTTGTCTGCCCCTCGGGACTATGGTTACAGTGCTGATGAAAAATGCAGAGTTTAGACTTGCTGTTTACACAGTGATATATTGCCACGCCGCCTGATCTGCATAACGCTGATTACACGCTGAGTGCATGTGCAGGCGAACCCTGCTGGAGGACCAGCTCAGATACTGCACCACTACAAATCTTACTTTATTTTATTTTATTTTATTTTAAATAAAATATAACAATTTATTTTATTTTTATTTAAATTGTGTTGAATTTAATTGATCTGTTTATTAATAGTTATTTATGCATTTATTAATTTAGCAGACGCTTTTATCTAAAACATAAATTTTTACTAAATATTATTGTTATTATTTAACAGTTTTTTTTCATATTTTATTTGTTAAACTTAATTTGATTCATGTTTATTAATTGTTATTTATACATTTATTAATTTAGCAGATGCTTTTATCTAAAACATACATTTTGACCAAATATTATTGTTATTATTTAACAGTTTTTTTTCATTATTATTTGTTAAACTTAATTTGATTCATGTTTAATATTTTTAATTAAATTGTGTTAAATTTAATTTAATTGATCTGTTTATTAATAGTAATTTATACATTTATTAATTTAGCAGATGCTTTTATCTAAAGCATACATTTTCACCAAATATTATTGTTATTATTTAACAGTTTTTTTTTTCATATTTTATTTGATAAACTTAATTTGATTCATGTTTAATATTTTTAAGTAAATTGTGTAAATTTAATTTGTTTATTAATAGTTATTTATTAATTTAGCAGATGCTTTTATCTAAAACATACATTTTTACCAAATATTATTATTATTTAACAGATTTTTTTTTTCATATTTTATTTGTTGAACATAATTTGATACATGTTTAATATTTTTAATTCAATTGTGTTAAATTTAATTTAATTTATCTGTTTATTAATAGTTATTTATACATTTATTAATTTAGCAGATTTTTTTATCTAAAGCATACATTTCTACCAAATATTATTGTTATTATTTAATATTTTTTTTTATATTTTATTTGTTAAACTTAATTTGATTCATGTTTTAATATTTTTAATTAAATTGTGTTTAATTTAATTTATCTGTTTATTAATAGTTATTTATACATTTATTAATTTAGCAGATGCTTTTATCTAAAACAGTTTTTTTTAAATTTACAGTTAATTTGATTCATGTTTAATAATAATTACATTTATTATTTTGACAGATGCTTTTAAACAAAGCATACAGTTGCAACAGCTATTATTATTAATAATAATAATAATAATAATATTTTTTTTTCAAAATATTGTTTAATTGCACTTTAAATACGGGTTTAAATCCCCATAAATATAATACAATTTTAATCCTGAATTCATATTTAATGCTGCTGTATATTCAGCGGTCATATTTTCTGCCCGGTTAACTGCCCAGGGACGACCCAATAGCAGCGCGCCGCTAAACGAATCATCAGTTTCAACCTCAGAATCCTTTCAGAGCAGATGGGATCAATGAAGCCAGATCTTCTTCCCTGAATTAGTCATAGTTTTCTGTTTTGTAGAGAAATGAATAGTCAGAGGAAGGCTTTATGATTCCCACAAACATCTGCTGCTCTGCTGTTTTCATCACCAGCGCTGAACACACGCTCATAAATCAACACAATGAATTCACCTGTCCACTTACACTCACGGTTCACTCAGCGTGTGTTGAACACGTATAGTGACTTCAGGAGGAGGATGGCAGTTTTACACAAGCTGCGTACAGTAGAGTTATGAACAGTGTTTCATAACCGTATATTCATATGCTAGTATCTAGAAAGCAGACTGACCAATAAACACTATAGTATTTAATATTTGCTCCATCTCTCTCTCTCTCTCTCTCTCTCTGTATGTATATATATATATACACTGTATATACAGCACTCTTAAGATTTTTTTTTTTCTTTTTAAAGAAAGTAACTTTTATTCAGTAAGTATGCATTAAAAAAGTGCAAGTAAAGACATTTATAATGTTTTAAAAATTATATTTCAAATCGATATCGCTCTGGTTAACATTTTTTTTTTTTCATCAAAGGATCCTGAAAAAATGTATGATATTGATAATAATAATCAGAAATGTTTCTATTTGACTCTGGGAAGTTTCCCCATAGCAGACTGGTGGGAGTGGCCTTGGACGGCAACATGCCCAGTGCATTATGGGTGTTTTCTAGTTTTCTCTAGTCAGATAAAATCTATTTTTTTTCTCTCTTTTATATAGACCTTATGTAGCTCGGCCCCTTTTCAGCGCAGCACTGGTTGTCTTTTGTCTTCCGCTTTGTATTTCCACAGTGATCTCACATATTTATGAATGATAAAATCTTGTTTTCAAATCAACCCCGGATGACATCCGCTTCAAACATTACAACACTCATGATAACCTTCGTTAACTCTATAGCATAAATCCACTTCACCAGCTAATTACTCTTGGACAGCGGTGTCATAGAAAGCTACCACAAAAACGCAAGTTCAAAGACAAAATTATAAAGATGGATGAGCGCTTGTTTCTCCGGCACATAAGGTCTATAGGCAGCACATTTTGCCAGCTGTGAAGTATTCGTTTTTTTATATTTTTTTAGTGGTGATGCTTTAATTAGATTTCAGTGCTGCATGAAACTGCTATATATAATGTTGAATAAAATGTAGGCTATAATAATGCAATAGGGGAATATTTGTGGGTCCTGATACAATGCCAAATGATGATGTTACCAGTAAAAAGTGGCCTACATTATTTTAAATTTATCCTCCTGGGACCCAAGAATAGACTTTTGTCCTCTGTAGTGGACATTATATTTTTGTGAATTTCTCTGACATCATACATGTCAAATGACACAACCTGTGTGTCCTGTACAGAGCACATTCAGGACTTTTCAGAGACACCAAATGTTTGGAGGTTTCACCATGAAAACAACTTCTCCTTGGTCTTTAAAAATGTCTGACATTAATTTAGTGATCAAATGTAGCATTCTTATGGAAGTATGATAATATATTGTAATTATAATTTAAATTGGACTACTTTTCAAATTGTATTTCATAAAACAACATCTCAGGAAAATGTTAAGGGGTTTCAAATAAAAAAAATATTTTCTGTTACAGAACAGGGCGTTGATTTCATACAGTACATGTCCACTGTAGAGACATCAGGACTTACATCATGTTTATCAGGCATTTTGTGAGACACAACAAGTGAATATGGAAATAAATTATACATCAATATTCCTATGAAATATTAGATATTATTACTCCAATTAATGCCAATTATTACTCCAATTATTACACTTCTTTTTTCATTAAATGTTGCTCCAAGAACACATTAATGTGCAAATTAGATACAGTGTATAGATACATTGCATTGAATGGGAATATTCATTTATGGCCATTTTACCCACATATTGCATAAAGTAAAATGGTGTATCAATTCATTCCGTTATTTATTTCATAACATAGTTGAGAATCATCTTTATACAAATTTTGGTTAAAAAAATCCTGAAATCCCAAAATTTATTGGTGATTGAAAAAAAAAATCCCATTGTTTTTGCCTATACATATAATTTCATGTCATTTTTATTTTTTAAACAACTTTTCCACTACAGAGGACATAGCATAACGTATGAATAAAATATTAATTTTCAAAAATGTTTTTTTTTACCATTTGTTTATTGTGCTCTAAACAATGTGATGACATGGAAAAAAACTAAATTCACAAAACTTTTTTTTTCTGGGTCTCAGGAGGATATCTAGTCAGTGAAAGAGTGCAAGCATATTCGTCTAAAATAATTCTGTATTTTCAGCTTCAGAATCATGAATATTGTTATTCTCAGGGTTCGTACGGGTGCTTGAAATCCTTGAAAATGCTTGAATTTTGATGTTGTGTTTTCAAGGTTTTAAAAGTGCTTAAATTTTGGATCAAATGCTTGAACATGCAACTGTATTTCTTTCACAACAAATACCAATCTGACTGAATAGTTCGTTCATTAAATGGAGAAATCAAATGTAGCCCTTCAGATACAGAGCGATTAGCGCTACGCTGGCCAGAGCAAAAGTAGCTGGAGTTTTCATTTTGATTTCTCAGATTTTGTTCAAACCTTGTCTATATCAAGAATGTGGCCTGTAAAATATTTCTGTTCAAATCCTATGTCTTCATTTTCTCAGGCCTTGAAATTACTTCGGTTTTACAGCCTGAAAATCACTTTATCTGGGAAGCAATATTTGGACATTAATATAATGAAAAGTATTATTCATAGGCATTATCTACTTAGACAGTGATACATTTTGAAAAATAAAACTTGTGATTGGCTTAATTATCGGATCCTTCTGCTATTACGAAACACAATTTTGGCTGTTTATAGCATTTATCTCTTTTAATGTGATAAAAACACTAAATAATTTTGAGTATTTATTGGTATGTCATTTACTGTGATGTAAGCTTTAAAATGGACCTTGTAAGTGCTTGAATTTGCCCTTGGAAAAGGTGTACGAACCCTGTATTCTGGTGTCTCTATTGTCCTGTGCTTTGGGTTTCCTCGACCTATTCATTTACACACACAATGTAACACCAGATTTAGCATTTTAATCAACAGTGCATTTTTTGTTAACCTTTTATCATATGTGGCCCTGGATGACAAAACCAGTCACATGGGTACATTTTTTTGAAATTGAGATTTGTACATAATCTGAAAGCTAAATAAATATGCTTTCCATTGATTTACGGTTTGCTAGGATAGGACAATATTTGGCCGAGATATAACTATTTGAAAATCTGGAATCTGAGGGTGCAAAAAAATCGAAACATTGAGAAAATCTCCTTTAAAGTTGTCCGTTTATGTTGGCGATTGTGTAGAATTCACTCACAAAAATACATGTTTTATATATTTACGGTTGGAAATTTACAAAATATCTTCATGGAACATGATCTTTACTGAATATCCCCATGATTTTTGGCATAAAAGAAAAATGGATAATTTTGACCCATACAATGTATTGTTGGCTATTGCCACAAATATACCTGTGTGACTTATGACTGGTTTTGTGATCCAGGGTCACATATGTTTTGGAGCATCGCATTAATATCATATCGTGAGATGTATCGAATCGTGTCATGAAGGTATCATTACACCCCTACAATTTAATTTTTTTTTTTTTTTTGCACATCTCCTGTTGGATGAATCAGCCTTAAAATGTCCAATCTACATAGATAATCTCAAAATGACCAAATATGATCCAGTTCACAGTCCTGGTCCATATATTGGTCTGTCACTACGCAACAGCGCCACAGTTACCGGTATGTGTGCGGTTTCCAAGAACCAGTCAATAAACATCTAGTCTCATAAGTTTGATCAGATGTTGGCAGCTCCAGTGGTAAACTGGCAGGTCTCTGGACGTCGGGTTGAATGTTCGGCTAGGGGTTCAGCGAGGTGTCTGAATATGACTATGAATGCTCAGTGTCACATTGCCTCGCGCTGTGTTCATAAAGAGAGGACGTGGAAGGAGATGAGCTGATGTTAAAGATGAGTTTACCCGCTCGCACCGACCTCCACTCGCTCGAGCTGTTAGCCAGTCCTCTCTGCATGTCCTCCAGCGGCTCGCCGTTCGCCACCAACAAACCCATCGACATCAAAGCCCGGAGACGATGGTAACGTTTGCCGTTTTTAACCTGTTTGTGTTGTTTTATTTAGACGAACAGACTTTAGTGGTTTGGGTAATGTCGGGTTGCTTCACCTTCTATGGCTGTGTAAACATTTCCTCGCATGCATTTGTTTATTCCTAAAGTGATTGAATGAAGAGGCAGAGCTCAGGCTGCTGATGTGTTTATATATCACTTAATCACATTCACCTTAAAGAGCCGTATCAGGTGTGAGACGCTCGATCAGATTCACACACTGAGGAAAAACCTGCTGAGAATCACACTATTATTAGTGGTATTTGCCAGTTTTACTCTTGGTAGTCAACTGGTGTTGCTGATATCTATTCAGGGTAATGCAATCTGCAGATTGCAAAAAAGATATTCGCATTTATTTTACTCAGAATGCTTTAGAAATATTTGATATATGTGCATTATGCACCTTTTTAAGGACTACAACAAACGGCTGGTAGAGACTACACAACATTCCTCCTGGGTTAGTGACATCACCAACCCTAAAATTTACATAAACCCCGCCCCCGGAAAGCGATTTATAGATTATCTAGACAGAATATCTGTCTGTGTGTCTGTGTGAGTGCAAGCTGTTGAAGCTCCGCCCCCCTGTGCCGGGAGCAGCAGCTCATTTGCATTTAAAGGAACAGACACAAAACGGTGCGTTTTTGCTCACCCTCAAAAAGTGACAGCTTTAACATGCTATATAAAAATATCTGTGGGGTATTTTGAGCTAAAACTTCACACACAAACTCTGGGGACATCAGAGACTTATTTTACATCTTGTGAAAAGGGCATTATACCACCCTTCTACTTGTTGATTAAAGTTAAAATAGTGCATTATTCACTTCAGTTAACATGAAAGAATAAAAGAAAGAATAGTTGATTTTTATCAACTAGCTTGTCAAACGTGTTTAAAGCATGTTAGGGCTGGGTGATATGACACTACACATCATAGTGATGATATCAAGTTTGAATTGATGGAACTTTTTCTAAATGGTTTGCATAGATGGGCCTATTTGTGGGGCAAATTTATCCGTGCAGCTTTTAGTGGGCAGGAATTATTGGAACGTTGGAGTGGAAAAAGAAGCACTGATGAATGATACACCACAAAAATCTTCAGCTTTTAGTTTTATTGTACATAAAAAATAATAATTAAAAAGGGGTAAATAGTGTCAAATTAATCTAAATTAATTCTAATACATTTTAGATACACTTTCTAATTTAATAAACGTATAGAAACAAATAAACTTTACATAAACTAAACAAAATTACTTAAAAAGCATTGGACTACCTGCAAAAAAAGAGTTTGAAATTCAGTTTATTCTGTGGAATCAAAACTGATATTGAGAATTGTGAAACCATGATATTGTTACTGTGAAGTAAAATTGAGATTTTGGTCATATCGCCCATCCATATTATTTGCTAGATAGCAGAAAAGGTTCCCACAGTTTTACACACAGTATGAATTTTTTAATAGTGTTCACACCACAAGTAATGGACTACATTGTAACCTGAAATAAGTATATAAATGGCTGCTATTATGCATAAGTTTATTTGTAATAGCCAGAAAGAAAGAAAGAAAGAAAGGGCAGAGATGAAGTTAGGAATGAAAAGTCAGTAGGCCTATGTAGTGTCTTCATTCACTGTGACCTATACCTGCACTGGATAGCCAATTTCACATGTATTTTGTGTATTTTCAAAATACAAAATACTGTATTTGTATTTAAATAAATTTTTTCACACAGTATTTTGTATTTGTATTTAAATACATTTTTTCACACAGTATTTTGTATTTGTATTTTAAATACATTTCCATGTATTTATGGCCATCTCTGCCCATTAATCACAATCCAAACAAAGATGCTACACACCATGTAGCATAAACAGTTGTTTTTACCTTAGAACAAATATAGAATGGCCTGACTTTAGCTTTGTGAAACACACCTGCATAAAACAAAAACAGACGGACTGAACAAAAATGCAAATTCACTCTCTGACAGCAGGTGGCGCTCATGGAAAAGAAGCGTTTCTTTGGGTACCGCTGTAAAAAACAGCTGCTGATTTTGGTCGCAATTTAAACCTTGATAATGTGTTTTTTGTACTTATTTTTCTGTATTTTCGGGAGCTACCGGGACAGTGATAAAGGTCTACCAGTCGATCGCGTTAAACAGGTTGGCAACAACTACAGCAACTTAAAATCTTCTGTTATTTTACTTAGTGACAGGACTAGTAACCGCATGGAAACTACTGTAGCATCGTGTTTTGCAACAAGTGCCACTTAGTTTACAAACTAGTTACATTTTTTCCTCAAAATCAAATAAAGAGCAGACTAAAGGTGTTTGTTCAATTGAGGCCTGGAGGAATTCAATTAATCGTACCTGTTTGTGCTAAACTTTGTAAATGTCAGCCGTAATCTGATTGCTCTGTTATGTAAGGAGCAAAGCAGCTTAAGAGTGTGAGAATTTGCCCCATCAGCGAGTTTTCTCAGATGACACTCGTCTCAGTTGTTCTGATTTAATGAGTTGCTCGGTTCACACAGATGATGGGCAGTTAACGCAGGCGCTGAACCTGCTGATGACTTGGTAGGTTTAGAAAGAATAAACACAAAGAGCTTTAACTTCTTCTTCTCTACCCACAACACGGTTCAGTTACACATCCACACAAGGCCGTCAGGAGGAATTACACCAGTGCACTTCCTCCCCCAACACACTTCTTAAAGGATTAGTTCACTTTCAAGTGAAAATTAGCCAATGATTTACTCAGCCTCAAGCCATCCTAGGTGTGTATGACTTTCTTCTTTCAGACGAATACAATCAGAGTTATATAAAAAAATGTCCTGGCTCTTCCAAGCTTGATAATGGCAGTGGATTGCAACCAACAGATTGAAGCTCATAAAAGTGCATCTATCCATCATAAATGTGCATCTATCCATCATAAAAGTGCAGCTATCCATCATAAACGTGCATCCATTCATCGTAAATGTGCATCTATCCATCATAAACGTGCATCTATCATCATAAACGTGCATCTATTCATCGCAAACGTGCATCTATCCATCATAAACGTGCATCTATTCATCGTAAACGTGCATCTATCCATCATAAACGTGCATCTATTCATCATAAAAGTGCATCTATCCATCATAAAAGTGCATCTAGCATCATAAACATGCATCTATCCATCATAAACGTGCATCTAGCATCATAAACGTGCATCTATCCATCATAAACGTGCATCTATCCATCTTAAAAGTGCATCTATCATCATAAACGTGCATCTATCCATCATAAACGTGCATCTATCCATCATAAAAGTGCATCTATCCATCATAAACGTGCATCTATCCATCATAAACTTGCATCTATCCATCATAAAAGTGCATCTATCCATCATAAAAGTGCATCTATCCATCGTAAAAGTGCATCTATCCATCGTAAACGTGCATCTATCCATCATAAACGTGCATCTATCCATCATAAACGTGCATCTATCCATCATAAAAGTGCATCTATCCATCATAAACGTGCATCTATCCATCATAAACGTGCATCTATCCATCATAAACGTGCATCTATCCATCATAAACGTGCATCTATCCATCATAAAAGTGCATCTATCCATCATAAACGTGCATCTATCCATCATAAAAGTGCATCTATCATCTTAAAAGTGCATCTATCATCATAAACGTGCATCTATCCATCATAAAAGTGCATCTATCCATCATAAAAGTGCATCTATCCATCATAAAAGTGCATCTATCCATCGTAAACGTGCATCTATCCATCATAAAAGTGCATCTATCCATCATAAACGTGCATCTATCCATCATAAACGTGCATCTATCCATCATAAAAGTGCATCTATCCATCATAAGTGCATCTATCCATCATAAACGTGCATCTATCCATCATAAAAGTGCATCTATCCATCATAAACGTGCATCTATCCATCATAAAAGTGCATCTATCCATCGTAAACGTGCATCTATCCATCGTAAACGTGCATCTATCCATCATAAAAGTGCATCTATCCATCATAAAAGTGCATCTAGCATCATAAACATGCATCTATCCATCATAAACGTGCATCTATTCATCATAAAAGTGCATCTATCCATCATAAAAGTGCATCTAGCATCATAAACATGCATCTATCCATCATAAACGTGCATCTATCATCATAAACGTGCATCTATCCATCATAAACGTGCATCTATCCATCTTAAAAGTGCATCTATCCATCATAAACGTGCATCTATCCATCATAAACGTGCATCTATCCATCGTAAACGTGCATCTATCCATCGTAAACGTGCATCTATCCATCATAAACGTGCATCTATCCATGATAAAAGTGCATCTATCCATCATAAACGTCCATCTATCCATCATAAAAGTGCATCTATCCATCATAAACGTGCATCTATCCATCATAAAAGTGCATCTATCCATCGTAAACGTGCATCTATCCATCATAAAAGTGCATCTATCATTATAAACGTGCATCTATCCATCATAAACATGCATCTATCCATCGTAAACGTGCATCTATCCATCATAAACGTGCATCTAGCATCATAAACGTGCATCTATAATCATAAACTTGCATCTATCCATCATAAACGTGCATCTATCCATCGTAAACGTGCATCTATCCATCATAAACGTGCATCTATCCATCGTAAATGTGCATCTATCCATCATAAACGAACTCCACACCGCTCTGGTGGGTTAATAAAGGCCTTCTGAAGCAAAACAATGAGTTTGTGTAAGAAAAATATTCATATTTAACAAGTTGCAAAATGAAAGAAGAATGTCATATACACCTAGGATGGCTTGAGGCTGAGTAAATCATGGGCTAATTTTCATTTTAAAGTGAACTACTCCTTTAAGGTCTTACACCAAACCCGCCGCTCAACCACAGAGAAGCAGGGACTTCGGTTACACACAGAGCGTGGTCGTGTGTAAAGGTGAACCGGAAGGAGGATATTACCCACAGACCTTTTCACCGTCTCCCCTGTGACATTGTTCTCGTTGAGGTTTTTTAGTTTTTTAAGCATGAGGTCGCTTTAAAGGGATCGCTCACCCAACAATGTCATCCCAAACCCATGAGGCTTTTGGTTAATCTGCTAATTAAGATATTTTTGTTTCTGTGTCCAGGTCACCAAAACTTAGAAGAAATATGATTGCTTTATATGATGAACAGATTTAATTTCAGCTTTTATTTACATATAAACAATGATCGACACAAATACTCAAATGTGTCTGTGTGTGTGTGTGTGTGTGTGTGTGTGTGTGTGTGTGTGTGTGTGTGTGTGTGTGTGTGTGTGTGTGTGTGTGTGTGTGTGTGTGTGTGTGTGTGTGTGTGAGAGTGAGTGAGTGAGTGTCATTGTTACATGTTACATGTACTTACCATAGTAATATCAGTAAATTTATAGCATAATTACATGCTATTAACCCTCAACCAAACCCTATAGTAAGTGCATGCTGTAAATTAATATTACTCAATACTTCAATGTATAATTACAATGTTAAAACACTGTTAAAATAAAGTGTAACCCTTTATTTTAAGGTGTCATTGTTACAGTGTAATTATACATTTGAGTATTGAGTAATATTAATTTACAGCATGCACTTACTATAGGGTTAGGGTAGGGTTAGGGTTTGGTTGAGGGTTAGTTGCATGTAATTATGCATAATTTACTGTTATTACTATGGTAAGTACATGTAACATATGTAACAAGGACACTGTAAAATAAAGTGTTACCAAATAAAGTGTAACCTAATTTTCGAGTGAACTGTCCCTTTAAAGAAGAGGTCAGTTTTGGCTGTGTGCAGTATTTTAAGGGAAAGCCAGAGTTAAAAGAAGCCCTCGTTTGGACTCAGTGTCCTTAGATGCTAATCAGATTACCATAGGGGAGGAGTTGGGGTTAGCGAAGGCCACATGAAGACGTCTGTCACTTCGTGTGAAAGGGGAGGAGATTGTGCAACTCAGACAGAGTCTAGGAAGCACTTGCACATCTCAAGACGAGGCTCCAGCTCAGATGTATTGATGGACTGTACGGGTCACTTCATCGCTCCCTTCCAGGCCGTAACCAGAGGCATGAAACGAAAGCGCCTGCTCAAGTCCTACAGGTACAGAGCGGCTCGGAAACTCTTACATGCGCACACTGGAGGTTTCTTGATCTGACACGGGGAGATAAGCTCATTCTGGTTAGCTAAACTCAAGTGTTTGTCTGTGGTGAGCTGGCAGGAGCTGTGGCTGCCAAGCTGTGAAGTTTGTAGTTTGCAGTGAAGATTTCTGTAAATCTCGTTGTCAGATTCTCTTCGTTTTCCTCGTATTTGCAGTGAAATGTCATAGTGCATTCGGGGTATATGTAAATAAAGTTAGAGAGGACAGGTGTACCCATTGCTTGCATAAATATCACTTGCATTCATTTATTGATTCCAGCCTGTTGCCTGTGATGATGTGAGTCATGTTAGCATGTCAAATTTGGTAACACTTTATTTTACAGTGTCCTTGTTACATGTTACATGTACTTACCATAGTAATAACAGTAAATTATGCATAATTAGATGCAACTAACCCTCAACCAGATCATAATCTTACACTAACCCTATAGTAGTTGCTTTATATTACTCAGATGTATAATTACACTGTAACAAAGACACCTTAAAATAAAGTGCAACCTCAAATTTGTATAATTTGTTTTTAGTTATAATCTATAAAAAATGTTACATTTAATTAATTGCCATTTTTTGCAGCTATATATAGTTTTACTATTTTTCTCATTATACGCTATTGTTCAAAAGTTTGGGGTTTGTAAGATATTTTTAATGGTTTTTGAAAGAAGTCTCTTTATTTGATCAAAAATACAGTGTAAGATTAATTAATAATAGTGAAATATTATTACAATTTAAAATAACTGGTTTCTATTTGAATATATTTTAAAATATAATTTATTCCTCGTACACACTTGAGTATTTTCTGCATTTACGGTCACAGCACATCAGATTGGGATGTGGGAAATTGTGCGATATTCATTTTGAAAGAGGAAGCTGGCTTTGACCCCGTACGTTGATAA
This sequence comes from Squalius cephalus, assembly GCF_949319135.1. Classification (NCBI taxonomy): domain Eukaryota; kingdom Metazoa; phylum Chordata; class Actinopteri; order Cypriniformes; family Leuciscidae; genus Squalius; species Squalius cephalus. Next base: position 2,645,695 of record NC_137145.1, read on the forward strand.
ATTGCCCTGATACTTCTTTTTTTCAGTTTCCTTCACAAGAAAACCTCAAGTGTTTCACCAAAGATCTTAATGATGAAACGCCTTTGCTTTGCATTGACGCACATCTCACATTTAAGACCAGTTACAGTTTCTCACGCATTTACCAACTGCAGGATTCTGGATAAAATCAGAATCACTATTTTTTTGTTTCAAATAGAGATCGTGATTCTCACACGAATCTTAAAGCAACACCAAAGCACTTTTCCTCTTCGGTCCCCCTACAGGTTGGAAGTGGAATTGTCCATTACTGCTGTCGTAAATAAGTTAGCCTACCGTCGCACGCACGCTATTTGTTTATCCAGGAAATAACGATGTCCACAGACAAGGAAGAGTATGTTGCATGATTTTATGAAAGTATGATATATTGTGACATCAGAAACGAAGAAAAAAAAAAAAATGACTACTGTAACACTTGCCGTAAAGCAAAGTCAAATTCGTAGTTTCTTATGTCTCATTCGAACTACAGAAACACAACCCGATCTGGCAAACTTGTATAGCGAATGCAGAAGTGCCGTTCACCCTGTTACGACTTGATGAACCACTGAAACGATTTTGGAAACATTATTTTAAGGGACAAAAGAATCTTTAGTGTTGCTTTAACAGACAGCTAAACGAAATAACATGTCAATTTACTAGAGGTTCTGACAAAATGTTAATTGCTGCAGTCTATTTAAAAATGTTTAATTTGTAAAATTGTTGAATGACTCACTCGTAAAGATTGACTTTTTTCATTACTAGATGATTCAGTGTTTTTGAACGAATCTCTTGAATGAATGATTCAATGGCAAATACATTTTTAAAAGTCACTTGTCGCCACCTACTGGTGTAACGATGTAATCGATACAATCCTTATGTGAAGCGTCAAGTTACTTTCAAAAGGTGATTTGCTCTATTTTGATCATTACCGTAGACATGAGTGTTTATATCCGAACTATAAACTTTTATCCCAGTTCTTCTGTGATAATCTGAATACTTGTCACACAGAAATAATGATAGTGTGAGGTCGAAAAGACGCAGATGCATCGTTGTCATTTAGGAATAAGATCGGGTGGGCGTTTGGATCTTTTAATGATTAATCGTGACAGCTAGTTCTGATAAATAATGTCTAATGGAATATATGGCAGATTATTATCATCATTATAGTGCAGTAGTTTGTCAAAAGATAGACATTCCTCCCACTAATGAAACTGTGCTGTTTTATGATTTCTATCTTGTCCACCAGAGGGCGGCGTACTGTTTTCTGCAGCTCTTCATTAGTCGGGTTCTGCTGAGGCTTTGCAGAACGATCTGAAAAGCTTAAAGCCATTAGATTGCACATGTACTTCCTTCACCTCGTTGCAAAATGTGAAAGCTTGCCCTGTCTGTCAGAAACACTCATGGTGTGTGTCGTCAGAATGTCATGAGACGCTGTGCTAATATCGTGCACACAATTTCCCATCAGCTCACAATGAGTTTGGTTATTCTAAATAAGAGTCTAACAACTGCTGGCTTCCAGGAAATGTGATATTGTTCTAATCACAGCGATGTTAAAACATGTTTCCAAGAACGGCAGTGAATGGAAAGATTTAATCAAGAATATGTCCTTTTATGTCTATCAGTCATGCAGACGACATTAGCGTGACGTAAAATGAGTTTGCATTTAATTTGGCCGGCAGAAAGCCCTGATTATTCCTACAAGTGTCTGTAGATATGGTCCTCCTCACTCTTGTGTTGCCGTGATCATTATGACCGGTCACACCTCTGCTCTGCTAATTGCTGTAATTAAAGCGCGTGTCTGCTAGGAATCCGAGTGGACTGTAATGACGGATGGAGGGGCTCGTGTGGAAGTGCAAGTCTCAGCCCAAATCCTCCGATGTTACACGCTACTTCATGGATCAGTAAGTCTTTTTATTAGATCAGATACGGTCTGCTGGGCAATATCACTCACACACACTCACATGTAAGGAAATTCAATTGCATTCCCATATCTAAGAGTGCCAGTAAGAGCATCTCGAGTTCAGCGTTGAGGAAGCCGAAGTGTGCAGTAAAGCACATCATGCAGAATACACACACACACACACTCTTCAAAATAAAGGACCTAAAAGGGTTTTACAGCTTGAACCACAAAAGTGCCACAATTTTTTTTTTTTAAATGCCCAAACCATTTTATTTCCACATTTCTGGGTGAAACAGAATATTCAATGAGAAAAAAATATAGTTGGATTATGAAAAGTAGGCGTTGCATAGCAATTATATTAGTAATTACATAGCAAAAATATTAGCTCAACTGTTCCTAAACATCTACATTTGACAATTAGTTGAATTTATCCAATAGCTTATTGGATGCAAGTTATTGCATTTTGATTAAACATTACAAGACATTTGGGTAACACTTTGCTTAAAGCCTTTATGTATAATGCATTATAAAATAAACAAAATGGTAAAATAAAGAATGAATTAATACAAATATTTGAATGCATCAATTATGTACCTAGTAATGCATTTTATGAATAATTGTAACCATAGTTATAATACATTATAATAATGATCTATTCATTGTTACACTTTTAGAAAGTATAATGCATTAAAACACATGACAAACAACCAATTTTAGAATTTGCAAATGTTATAAGGAATTTAAAGAAATTTCTGAAAAGATATAATGCATTATAAAGTAGATTATGAATACCTTTATAATGCATTATACATAACCAATTTTCAAAAAATCTTTTCATTTCATAATTCTGACTTTTTCGCTCAAAATTGAGCTATTGTGAGTTATAAATTCAGAATTGTAAGACAGAAAGTCACAGTTACCACAGTTATGAATCCTGCACATTAAGACCAGGAACATGTATTGAAAACAAAGCCATTCAAGCTTTCAGAAACACCTCCGTATCTCCTGACTCCTGTCGAGACCGTCACACACACTCCAGCTCGTTGCTTTCCCGTGGAGAGGCTCGTTCTGTCTCACACTCGTTCCTTTTTTATACGGGCAAATCTCCTCTCACATGGAACCACATAGAACACCTTAGCAACCAAATAGCAAAACCCTAGCAACCACCCTGGCATCATGGGAATCGTCTTCAGATGTTTCTCCTGAAATTCCATGAGCTTTGATCATTTAGTCTGGGAAGAATTTGATGGGAAATGTTGAGATCTCTCTAAACTTTTCATATTGAAAGATCTGACTTTTGATCAGTGGTATTTTACTATTATAGTATTTTGTAATTTTGTTTTATTAACTTTTTTTTTTCATTTTTTTATAAATGTTATATGCTTTCATAATTTATTATTATTTTTTTTTAATATTTCTATTTAACTTTAATTTATTTTAGTACTTTTTTCAGTTAATGTATTTCAGTTTTTTTGATTAATGTTATTTTACTGTTCATTTTTTTATTAATTTTTATTTATTTGTTGTGCTTTCATAATTTTTATTCAGCTTTTTTATATTTCTATTTAACTTTAATTAATTTTAGTTCTTTTTTCAGTTATTTGCCAGTGCAACATTTCCAATTTTCATTAAAAATGTTTGTCTAATAATTATATTTTAAGTTATTTCTGCTTTATTTCAGCTACCGTAAACCGTGTAAATAGTTTAGCTTTAGTAAACAATAGCACTGTTTGTCCTGTTTCATCTTTCCTTTATTTATAAAGCACTTTACAACTACTTTATGTATCAAAGTGCAGTACAATCATGAACATTTGAGGCATACAAACAAACATATCAGCACCCCTAATTAAAAGCCAAAGAATACAAATCAGCTTTTAGCTGAAACTAGAAATACTGTTGGCGACTCTAATATGTGTCTAAACTGATATTTTAGTCATAGTTCGAGTGTTTTCCTGAACTCTGTGTGACGTCTTTATTCAGGAGAAACGTGAGAAGCGGGAGGTCTCGATTTGCTCTGTCTTGGAGAATGAATTGAGATGCTAAAGAGATTTCATTGTGTTTTTTCTCTCCCTTGGGTGATGTTCTTCTTGTCTTGTCATAGTTAGCGTGAGTGTGTGTGTGTGTGTGTGTTTGAGAAGTGGGCTCTGACGCTGTCACCAGCTGCATTTCCACCCCCTCCGCTCCCTCAAGCCGTCCGCTCTGGTTCCCTCGCTGAGATACGGCACACACACACACACACAAACACAGGACCCTGAGGGTTTATCCCTCCTCACACACACACACACACACTCACACACACACACACACTCCCACTGCTAGGCCAGTGCTAAGACTAGAAACGTGATATTCACTCCGGCTTACTTCCCCTGCAGACACAGAGACTCAGAGACGCATAGTTGGAGCACAGATCTGGATTATCTGGAGAACATGTCCATCACGGAGAAGGACAGACTTTGACGAGGTCTAGAGAAAACCGAGAGACGTTTGGTCATGAGTATCGTTATGAAACCGCGCTCGCGCTCCACCAGCTCTCTCAGGAACACGGAGGGAATCTGGTAAAGTTTTACTCGTTCTGGCTTTCACAGGCATGCGTTCAGATCCGGCTTAATGTTCAGTGAGGAAAGTGGCATCTCGTAGTTCGGTGTCTACCACACATCTGCTTTTTATTAATATTAAAAATAGTTATACTTTGGTGTGCACCCACATAGAAAATTGAGGCTAATTCTGATAGCTAATTATTCTTGGCTAATGAAAGCGTATTAATCTGACTGAAGATGTTTTTAAAGCTGTTTTAGATCAGAACTATATATGTGTGTGTGTGTGTGTGTGTGTGTGTGTGTTGTGTGTGTGTGGTTGACAATTTTAATATATATATTCAAAAGTATTTTACATATTTTTACGTGTTTTTAACAGTATCTAAATTATTTTATTATTAAAGAATATTTTATATATATAATATGTGTGTGTGTGTGTGTGTGTGTAATTCAAAAGTATTTTACATATTTTGGCAGATAGTATAAATAGTTAATAGATAGTAAAATCTAATATATCCATATATATCCTTATATATATATATATTTTTTTAATTTTAATTTTTAATAATGCTATTATTATATTATTATTTAAGCAAATAGTCACAGTTTGATTATTAATCACTACTCTTTGTGCTTATGACTCTATAAACACTATGTTCCTATTAAATGGTTGAATGTTTAGTCAACATGAAACCCATTTTTACTTTTGTAACCTATTTCTGAGTAAAACAGGATAATTAACAAGAAAAAAAGTAGGACGAGACCTGTTCGCTCTCTGTTTGAGATCTGGAAGTGACTGCGTTGTGAAAAGTGGGCGTCACATACCAGAAAGGAGTCAAGTTGAAAAACAAGGGTTTGGTGACGTCAGCCGAATAGAAAAGCTTTATATGGATTAACATGCGCTAATGAACCGTTCACAATAATGTCATTTCTAGCTGACCACTGCTAGTTCTTGTGTACGAGTCTAGTGTGTTAGCTGACATCACTGTGGCTTTAGTGCGGTGTAAAAATATCTGTGCCCATAGAAAGACGTGAATGTTTTCCCAGCGTCGACCACTGGTCCTTCGTTCTTTCATAATCCCGTCGTTGGGAGCTTGAGTCAGATTTCAGATGTGCCTTTAGGGACCGTTCACAACACACGAGACCACAATAGCTCACGCATTCCACCACCAGAATAACCAGCCGTTATCATCCTGCAAAAACAATGCATACAGCCACAATAGGCCTCATTATTGCAGGATGATAATCCTGTTCACTGTGACTTTTCTACTATGAGCATATTAAAGAGCAGATGCCCCAGTACGCTCCAGTGCTCGTCTCTTTCTCCTCTCGGCTCACACCGTCAGCTCTGACCTGGAAACGCTGGGAAACGCTCATGGCACGTCACCAAACCCCTTTCTCTGCGGACTCGGTCTCCTGCCTGCCATCTATCCAGGGACGACCTCTGCCTAAATAGGCCAAGGGCATCTCTCTTTCCCTCTCTCTCTTCCCATGCGTCTTCGGCACCTTTATTAATAAACTCATTGTCGTGTGTATGCGTGCGGTTGGCGGTCAGGGCATTAGAGAGGGCATCTCTCGGGCGCCTGTGGTGCGTCAGGCTCTCAGAGACGAGGCCCGGTGGACCAGCGAACCCCACCGTGACTTTAAAGCGCAGGAGATGCAGCTGTTCTGTGACGTGCGGGTCACGTGATGAGCGAGCGTGTGTGATGCTCAGCCTTCGGCCTGGTGTCTGGTGAAGCAGATCGGATGTGTCAGCTCGGCCTGCTGGACGGAGGAGTTTTCAAGAGTGTGTTGTGCTGCTGTATGCGTGACGTTCTCCTTTACACTGCGCTACTTTTACATTGTTTTTCAATGTAAACGCATTAGACAGACGTGTTTGAGCGCTGTGCTCACGCTTCGTAGCGTCTCGCGCATGACATGGCATTCTCAAGGTAAAAAATGCGTCTCTTGCCGTTGCACTTTTTTCCGATCCACGAAATGGAATGGAAGTTGCGTCGAAATGGAAGTTGTCATCATTTATTGTGTTTAACAGAAAATAAGTCACACCTGACTATAAGTTGCACTGGGTCAAAATTGCATTGTTGAGAGAGAAAAACAATGCAAGTTTTAGTTAACGGTAATAATCGTGGTTGCATCAGTTTATAAGTCACATTTTAGTATTACATTCAGAAATAATGTGAAATACTGGTAAATAAAAACTGAAATGTATAATGTAAAAAACGTATGTAATGTAATGTAAAATGTATAATATTATACATAAAAACTTAAATGTATAAAACTTATATATAACTCAGGCTCATGAACCGCAATAAGCACTAAGTTGCAACACGTTTCAGATTATATATTTAAAAAAAACACAACTTGAAAATGAAAATAATTTAAATATTCTACAAAATACCTGTTCCAAAGAAAAATGAGTAACACTTTACAATAAGGTTCCTTTATTAAACATTAGTAAATGTATTAACTAACACGAATTAACAATGAGCAATACATTTACTACTGTTTTTGTTAATCTTTGTTATTGTTAGTTAATAAAAATAAAGCTGTTCATTGTGTGTTCATGTTAGTTCACAGTGCATTAACTAATGTTAACAAGATTTTAATAAAGTATTAGTAAATGTTGAAATTAACATTAACAAAGATGAACAAATGCTGTATAAGTGCAGTTCATTATTAGTTAATGTTAAATAATGTAGTTAACTAATGAACCTTATTGTAAAGTGTTACTGTCTCTTTAAGAACGTTGCATTGTGATTTTTCATTCATAAATATCCCCATAAGTTAACGTAAAAAAAAAAAGTTTTCAAAATCTCTCATTACAATATAACAACTCCTCCACTGATGTGGCCTAGGGAAAGTTTGGGGAAAAAATGACATTGACCAATAAAATCCCAGATGGCATGTTTTACTTTTCACAGTCTAATCAGATCTGAAGGATAAAATCTGCTTTCTCTTGGAAAAGCATCATATTATTGAACTTGTGACTAACGGTTAATGTGCCTAAACACATGTTCATCTAATATCCTTTCTTTCCCAATCCACAGCACATTGACGTTTAGTGTACATTCCCATGGTGACGTCCAAGATAAACAGGTTTGAGTGTATTGGCACCGTGTTACGGGTTGTAAAGTAGACGGTGAAGTAATACGGTACATCCGTTCTGTCCCTCCAGCTCTCCTCTGGAGGTCATATCACAATACACTTCTCCGACAGTATCGGCTAAAGCTCAGGTATCTTTACGCACATGTGCGGTCTCGCTCTTATGCAGAAGTGCATTCGGACCATAACCTGCCAATGTAACTAGTGTAATACTTCTGCTTTAGTCACAAATCTGAGGTCAAAACAGGCCGAATCCCACAGAAGCGCAGAGCACGTCCCAGTGCGGGACAAACATCCCACGGAGAAGCTAAAAGCAGTGAGTTTTCCAGTCTCCCCGGTGTCTCATTTGCTGTGCGTCACTAGACATCAGGAGGTTTACTTGTGATGTTCACCATGCTGGTGCATCTGAGAGTCCCTGAGCTCTTATTTTTCTCATATTAAATGAGCAAATGTTTGGTGTTACATTGCAGGACACGGATTGTCACACAGATTAGGGTTTAGCTGAACCGTGACGTGTCTAACTCGAAGCAAAAGTCTTTTGAGGACTTCACACTGAAGGATCTGACTGCGGGTCATTGATTTAATGTATGCGTCTCTCTTCAAGGTCAGTCAGAGCTTTCAGGATCATCAGGATTTCAGAAGAGAAATTGAATCAGGGTTGCAAACAGACTGCAGAATGGCAAGGAAGTAAAATTAAAAACTATTTAATAGGGGTGTAACGGTACACAAAAATCACGGTTCGGTACGTACCTCGGTTTTAAAGTCACGGTTCGGTTTATTTTCGGTACAGTAAGGGAAAGAAATGCAAACATTAAACTGCAGGTTGTTTATTACTATAAACTTTTTTTAACAAGTTGTTTACACTTTTTTAAACACTTTTTAATAAAATATAATAAAATAGATATAAAATAAAAAAAGAATAAGAAATAAAATACTGCTGCAAAGTTCTCCACTAAATAAAACACTCTCAGTCTCAAACCAATATCACATAATAAAATATAATGAAAAATATAAATAAATAACTATGATTACAGTGCAGGAACAGAAAATAGCCCTATATTAAAATAATATTAAACAAATATATTAATTTATTATTATTTTTCAATAATCAATCAACATAATCAATTTAAGATTTATTTTTTCCACTTTTTTAATAATTATCAAAATAAAATATAGTCCAAAGCTATAGTACAAAGCTATTATTACCAGAGCATGTGATCAGAGCAGGTCATTTTACCATTGTTGCCAGCATGACTATACCAGCTCAGCAAACAGAAATCTAAGTTACTACTGAGAAATTTCACCTTATTTGAGCGGACTTTGCTTTTCCAGTGCGTGATCGGTACATGATTGGAGTGTTTGGGCCGTTAACCACAGAGCAGAACGCGCAGCGCAAACACGGACTCGAACACTGAGCAGAGAGCGCAGCGGGTCGTCGACACACACACACACACACACACACGCGCGCGCGCGCGCGCGCCACGGAACGGAGAGTGCGGCGGCGCACACGAAGCGGAAAAGCTTTTTTCCGCCCTGCTGTCTATTTCATTGTTACAGTGACGACGGGTAAAACCAGAGAATGTCTAATAAGAAAAAACATTAGAATCAGCTGCAGGGCGGGATTTGCGCTGAACGCGGAGACTTCCGCCACTTAATATGTTCGTGTGGAAACACGAAAATGTACCTATGTTCCGCACACAAAATATTGCATTCAGTCATTCGGTACACACGTGCACCGAACCGAAAGCCCTGTACCGAAACGGTTCGGTACGAATACACGTACCGTTACACCCCTACTATTTAAATAAAACTCATATAACCGTACTTTGTCAAGACATACTTTGAATCTTAACTTTTTAAAACTTTTGAAGAAATTTTAGGTAGTAGATAGAGATAGATAAACAAACAGACCGATGATTGATAGATATATAGAAATATATAGATAGATTTTATTACGAAATTCAAACTATAAATACCGTTTTGGCGCTTGTAAATGTGACGTGACAGATCGCCGTAGCACCTGGCGACACGTGAACCGATCATTTCTCTTTACTACTAGTTAATAGTAAATAAACACAAATTAACAATAATATGTAGCCTATGTTGAAAGATACAGTACAACTTACCGAAATGTATATGCCTCATGCATAATATCAATAAATCAGTGTTTTTCAACCGCGGAAAGAGGTCAATAAAACAGCTGGAGAACAATATGTCACATAACATTTACCTCAGAAAGCCAATTAATGACCATAGCACGCTAGTTGGCTAGAAAAATTAGTATTTTATATATAGTATTAGTATAAATGAGTATTTTGCTAAATATGTGCACTATTACATATTTATTATATTTTTACGTATATCATTAAATATTATGAAGCTGTTATTATAATAAAAAACGCATTATATTTCATTTGAGTTGTTATTTTTGAACATTTAAGAATACCCAGCTGACAGGGCTCTCTGTTTACAGACAAATTAGCATGTATCTACTGTACCTAATATGTATCAAAACGAATCTATATTAAATCAAGATTGGAATCAAATTACAATAATTGAATTATAAAATTTGTATCAAAGAAATAATAAAAGCAATAGTCTACCAGTCATTGGACCATGAAATTGTTTAGTCAGGCTACCAAATGTTTTGACAATCACAATAGCCCACACTTATTGTGATGCAAGGTTTTTTTTTTTCTACCCCCCCCCCCCCCCTCCCCTCCATCCATAATTCTCACTCCAAGCTAAACTCAAAAGTTAGCAGCCCTGAATGATAGACAGACAGACAAACAGACAGATGATAGATATATAGACCGATGATAAATAGATGCATTGTTTTAAATAATATGTCAGGCTTTTTTTGCACAATAGAATTTTGCACAATCTAGTCTCAACCACAGCGATGCAAATGTGGCCCAAGTGTAAAACAGGAAGGAAAACGTTTCTTAGGCCTCAAAACAAGTCTTTCAAAACATTCTGGTGTCGAAGCTTTAAGGACGAGTGAAGAGCTTAAACTCTGAGATCAAGTGACTCAGCAAACCTGTGTACATTAGTAACAAATAACTAAACCTGTGTACACGAGTTCAAGCTGTCAGTTCTCCTCACACACGATGATGTCAGTCTGCAGTGTGTTGTGCTAAACATGCGGTGGTCTGGGTTGTGTTAGCGAGCGTTTAGATCTGACGGCTCATCCTTTTTAGGAGAGGAATTTCAGCATGTTCCCCACCATTACAGATAGACGTTTATCAGAGTTTCTCTTTCTCTTCTCATTCTTCTTAAAGGGGTGGTATAATGCCATTTTCACAAGATGTAAAATAAGTCTCTGATGTCCCCAGAGTGTGTGTGTGAAGTTTTAGCTCAAAATACCCCACAGATATTTTTAATATAGCATGTTAAAATTGTCATTTTTGAGGGTGAGCAAAAACACACCGTTTTGTGTCTGTCCCTTTAAATGCAAATGAGCTGCTGCTCCCGGCACAGGGGGCGGAGCTTCAAGAGCTCTGTGTGTACACTGAAAATTTCAAAAACTTTTAGCCTTTTATGTTCAAACCGGAGTCAGACAATGATGGAGAGACTCAAGAAGAAGTGCCAACATGTAGAAGCAACAGGACATTTCTGAATGGATAGTTGATGAGTTTATGAAGCTGATGTGTAGTTATCTTCTAGTCATTAGCATATTCTGTCTTGATAATCTATAAATCGTTCAGGGGGCGTGGTTTATGTAAATTGTAGGGTTGGTGATGTCACTAACCCGGGAGGAATGTGGTGTAGTCTCTACCAGCCGTTTGTTGTAGTCCTTAAAAAGCGATTTCTTTAAAAGCAAATATCTCCCTTTGCTTTGAACTTTGGGCGTTGTAACTTTGCAGATGTTGTTTATGCTCAAACAGCAACATTACACACTAACTAAAGCTAGAAAAGTCAAATCATAATCAACCACCCCTTTAAGTTTTGAAATCTGCTCTTTTGTTTGGCCTGCAAACAAAAGCCGAGACAAAACAGTCGAGCGTCTCGTTGACGCGGATCCAGTTCCACGTGTTTCTGCCGTTTCACCCATTCAGACTTTCTAGGTAATTGACGTGTGGAGTGAGTCACTGAGGATTTGTCTGGGTTCCAGATGAGCTGGTGCTCGCGGGGAAACTCGCTCACCTGATGAATCAGTGTGTGTGTGACGTCACGAGGACCTCAGCGTGACCATTAGCTTCTTTACACAAACGCCAGCTAAACCCACTGACAGTGTGTACCTGTGTGTGTGTTAGACGTCACTGAGAGGGAAACCTCTGTGCTTCAGTCTCTGCTAGCGTACGCTCATTATGATAAGCAGCTTTAGCTTTAGGAAAGGCAATCTCCATGAGTTCACAAACAGGGTTCGCACAAGGTGCTTCAAGTACTTCAATTAGATTTTTTTTGTCACTTTAAGTTAAGTAAATTTAATATTTATGAATAAGTACTTGAAAAGTGCTTGAATTATTGAAAGTGTTGAAATAAGTGTTGTTTTTTTAAAAGAAAAAACACAAATACAATCTTTTCACGCAAAATTAATGCTGCGTATCTGATATAGAACCATTTCACGTGGCTATTAGCGTGATATTGCTCATATATTTCCAAGTATATGATACAACTTTTATTCTTCAGGTCATCCATATATTCATGTGGGAAAAAATCTGTTTGAATGAGGAAATGGTTAAGGGGATTGCATTTGATGGACTTGAATAGGATTTTGAAATCCTATTAAAATTGCATTTCTGAAATACTTTTTTAGAATTTGAAAGATAATATTGTTTGATAAGTGAGATCTCTGATTGTATTCCTAGAAAACCAAAAAACAGTAGTGCTTGAAGAGTCATTGAAAGTCCTGGAATTTCATTTGACAGTATCTGTATGAACATCTTCATCTTCATTTACGCTCAGATCTGTGAGGTAGTGCAAGAGTTTCACTCACATTTGCAACTAAAAATAAATGTGTGCAAACTGTAAATGGTGTTTTAAATGCATTTCATTTTTATGAAATTTAAGGTAAAAAATATTTGAAATGGCATAACAAACATCTTAATGATTATTTTAAGAGTTCTTAAATGTGGAGATGGAAAAACAGGAATGCGACACGGCCTAATGTGATTATTAAACTTCAAAAGGCTATGATTTAATTATTAAATATGAGTGCTGCACGTCTCAAACGATTGGTTATGATTTACTGTTGATGAATTATGACTATGCTTCCTGTATGATGTTTATTTTGGAATATGTTGTAGATGGGTGTAAGAGTGCATGTTTTCTCATCTTTATGAATAAGCAGCCAGCAATAGTAAAGCATTGACATTTCAAAATAAGAGTCCCGGTGTGTTTTAGTCCTGCATTATTCATAGATCTGTTTTTCCTGGATGTTCTTGGTATTTTGGTTACACACTGTAACTAGGATTTAATTCAACGGAAACACTTGTATTTCCTGTCATTATTTAACACATAATATTTAATATACAGTTTTTACTAGTACCATAACAATAATCTGTTTACTACAGTGCGCCCCTAAACGTACAGTATTGGCCAAAAGTGACAAAAATCTTCACCCTTATATTATTCAAATATTATTAAAAATAGTTTTTGTAAGCATATTTCATAGTTGTGCTTGGAGTATAACGCAATGAAACATGACAAACTATGGCAATTTATTTTTATTTTTTTACCAAACGTAATGTTAAGTCTAACTCTTGTTTATTGGTTGCGTAACACACGCTCTCTCTCTCTCTCTCCAGCTTTGACGTGGACAATGGCACGTCGTCAGGACGGAGTCCTCTGGATCCCATGACGAGTCCGGGTTCGGGTCTGATCATTCAGGCTAACTTCGTGCACAGCCAGCGGAGGGAATCGTTCCTCTACCGCTCCGACAGCGACTATGACCTGTCGCCGAAGTCCATGTCCCGAAACTCCTCCATCGCCAGTGACATGTGAGCACTCCAAAACATTTCAAATGTGCCATTCTCCCATTAGCCTTTGCTTTATTTGAGGTCAGTTGAGTTTTCTTTTCTTTGGACACGCTTTTGTTTCACAAAAGCACACTTAGAAATGAGATGCTTGTGTCGTGGTTCATCATCATTTCATTTGTCCATGCAGCTATAAAAACACCCAGTTCTTACAGTTTTCCTGTCCGGTAACAACAACAAAAAAAAAGTTAAAGAATAGTGATCTCATTTGATTTCCTTTTTTTTTAACAATCATATCTACAGGTCGAAAAAGGACCAATTAGCCGAACCCAAATTATGCTAATTCGAATCAGGCCCACATAAACATTTAGCTGTCTCATCCATTAATGACTGTGTGTGTGTGTGTGTGTGTGTGTGTGTGTGTGTGTGCGCGTGCGTGTGCGTGTGCGTGTACGTGTACATGTGTGTGTGTGTGTGTGTGTGTTTGCCCTCTCGTGTTTACCTCAGCCTTTCTTTCTCTGTCTACATCGTTTCTCTGAAACACACAATGAGGAGAACAAAAGTCTTTTTGAACACTATCATTCAATGTTTGGGGTCAGTAATTTAACGAAATTAAGACATTTATATAATGTTACAAAAGACTTTGATCACAAATAAATGCTGTTCTTCACATTCATCAAAAGATCCTGATAAAATGTATCACGATTTCCACAAAAATATCAATGAAAAATAATCATTTCAACATTGATAACAATCATAAATGTTTCTTGATCATCAAATCATCATATTAGAGTGATTTCTGAAGGATCATGTGACACTGAAGACTGGAGTAATGATGCTGAAAATTCAGCTTTGATCACAGGAATAAATGACATATTACACTATATTCACATAGAAAATAGAATTATAATAATATTTCACAATTTCTACTGTATTTTGATCAAATAAATGCAGCCTTGTTGAGCGGAAGAGAGATTTTTGTTATTTTAAACATTAAAATATCTTACCGACCCCAGACTTTTAAACGCTAGTGTAAATATTGCATCAAATATTAATCTCACCCTCATGTTGTTCCAAACGTGACTTTCTTTCATCCGTGGAACAAAATTAGGATTTTTTTAAGGATGTGCATGTTGCTCTTCAGTTCAGCAGAAGTAAATGGTTGCTGGCGGACAAACCAGGATTTATGTCTCTGGAAATTGACGAATTTGAGATCTACTGTGAATTTTTATAAAGCCATAGTATTAGCGTTTTTGCTTCTTTCGAGAGCACGGTATCCACAGTACCCATTAATCATCAAGTTTGGAAGGATATGAAGGTGAGTAGATGATTTTTGGAAGAAATTTTCCTTTAATATGACATTAATAAAGCCAAAGCAAGTAGCTAAAGTCACTGAAGAACCTGAGAGAAACTCTCTCTGACCTCTTTAGAGACACGCTCGTTCAGCTACTTCTCAAACCACAAAGGCAGAAGAAGCAACGTGTGTGTGTGTGTGTGTATGTGTGTGTGTGTTTGTCTGACAAACTGTGTCCTTATCGATAGGAATAACCACCTGCCGAGACCGGGCCTGGTCTCTCGGAGATCTGAGCCGGTTATTAGTGGAAAGTAAGTTGTGGTTCTGGTTCTGGCTCGCAGCTCCTGGCCTTGCTCTTCCTCAAGGAATGCTCTTGCTTGTCTAATTTGCATCACCTTGCTTCACCTGTAGACGCGAGCATCACGGTCTCACACGCATCGAGACCCCTCACCTACACCCTCACCATTTAATGCACAGAATGACAACCAAATCAACCTGCCACGCAAACCTCAAGGGATGCGACAACAGGGACGTGTCTTCAATTCTCAGGTTGATTTGATTGGTTGAAGATTCTGCGCATTAAACCCTGTGTGTGTCGTAAGCGCGTAGGGGAACGTTATGAAAGATATCGCATGGAGAAGACTGAGTTCGGATGACATGCTGCTTGTGGCTTGGATGTGTGTGTGAGTGTGTGTGTTTGTCAGTCTCCATCTCTGCCATGATCCTGCATTGCATGTGACACTGATAATAGCAGTTTAGAGGTGCACATGTGACTAGTATTATTATTATTTCCTCCAGCCGCCGTGAATGCATACGCTCTATTGTGTGGCCTAATTTAATGTTCCTCACTAGATTGATCTAATAAGCAATACAATGCTTGACATTTAATAGAGATCGAATATTTGTTGAGCTTTACGTCAAATGCTGAAATTGATCCATTAGATTCTGCTCTGCAGTCGTCACATTTAACCAGAAGCGAATCCGTCAGCACCACAAAATTATCATAAATAGTGTTAGACACTATTGGCAAATGTTCACAATGCTTTTAGGAAACGCAACCCTGTGCTTTTGTTGCATTGAAACCCAGTGATCCTGCTAATGCCTAGCCTTAGACAGCATAACTGTCCTGGTTTAGAACGCTTTACATTGTTTCATATTTGACTTCACAATTGTTTTCTGTAGCATTTTGCCAATGCAATTAATTCTGTGCATGTGCATACATATACATTTTTTTATTATTATTTTGTATTAATATGTAAAATAATTCAAGTATAATATTATTTTATAATTATTATAAACATTTGGTTACGCTTTATTTTAAGGTGTCATTGTTACAGTGTAATTATATATTTAAGTACTGAGTAATATTAAGCAACTACGTGCACTTACTATAGGGTTAGTGTGGGGTTAGGGTTTGGTTGAGGGTTAATTGCATGTAATTATGCATAATTTACTGTTATTACTATGGTAAGTGCATGTAACATATGTAACAAGGACACTGTAAAATAAAGTGTTACCAAACATTTTTATTAATACTTTTTAGTATTAATAATGAACATTTCTCTCGCTTTTTTAATGGATCTGTTTGCAATGCATGAACTTGCAATGCATGAACTCCTTTGCATCTGAAGCATGCCTTAAATTGCTGCTCTTATAGACTACTCACTAGGAACAGAGCATACGAATGCAACAAAATAGAGGTGTAATAATGAACTATTGTAGAAATGACTTCAGTTGCATGGCAAAACTAGCACACAAACAACAGCCCAGATCACATAGCGAAAGCAAATGGAACGGTGATGGAAGATATCAGTGCACTTCCTCTCTCTGGCCTGTTTTTTGCAAGCTCAGAGCGTTTCTCTATGTAACCCTGCACCAGCTCATGCATTATGTAGAGTCCCGAGGGACGGCGGACGCACGTTTTTGTTTCGTTTTGCCAGAGAATCCATTCTTAAACCGGAATGGCAGGAAATATCATGTCGTTTCCGGAGATTACCTTCTACCGTCTCATTGCTCTGGAAGTTTTAGACGTTCATCGGCCTTTGGATTAACAGTATTGCACTTTGTGCATTTGTACTTAAT
>NC_137145.1:2667539-2832539 GCF_949319135.1 Squalius cephalus
ATCATCACTAATGTTGCATCATCAAAGTTCCATGCAATTTACATATAATTCCGCAGAAATGACACTTTTCAAGTGACGTTTGGTGTGAAAACCTCTTGTACACAGTTAGACACGAGCAGCATGTGTGATGTTAACTGAAGTCTCACAGTGAGATGTGAAGGAGTTGTAGGTCATCCACACACTGGTAGTGAACATTCACTAGCATTGAAAGCATTAATGCAAGCGTGTCCCTGCCTTGTTGTCTATTGTCACACAGACAAACCATATCTCATTCCTCCTGAAGGACTAAACGCAAGAATATCATGCATTTCTTTGGAAAAATCTGCACTTTAAATGAGGATATGGTTCGTTTGTCATGACAAATGCATGCAACATTATAAACATGCGTATGACGCGTTAAGAGAGTCATGGTTTTCTTTGGCTTTGTAATTGAGGTGTGTGTGTTTGTCCTGATGTTCTGACTTTGTCCGTTCTCTTGCAGTCATGGAGATGACCTCATCGTTACGCCGTTTGCACAGGTCAGTGACCCAGGAAGCAGTGAACTCTGGGATACATCTCATCCAGCGACTATCAGGCCCTTCTGCAGTGTTAAAGTCAACATGACGCTGTTTTGCAACCCGTTTTACTTCCGTAATTTGACAAATCGCAGGATATTCAACGTGAAACACTGTAGGACGGGACCTTTATCCATTAGAGGCTGATTGGATTATAAAAAGTGGTTGGAAAATAACAGTGACGAAGAGAATCATTACAGATATTTCTTTTTAATAAATGATTATGAAAATGTATTTTTGGAATAACATGCACAAGTGAATGCTTCACAAAATGACAGGGAATGTGTATCATGTTGACTTTACACACTATTTAACATTAAAAACTAGGGATGCATCAATATAAAACATTTTGGCCGATACCGATAACCGATAATTCTTTATATTTGAAAGCCGATAACCGATATATTGGCCGATAAATAAAAAATTGTATATACTTTTTGAGAATCTTACCAGTAAAAGCCATGACCCAAGCACACAATTATGATGTTCTCATTATAATTTTATGTAGCCGATATGACAGACATGTTGCACTGAACTGTATTTTCCTTTTTTGAAGTGATTCCAATCATATTTAAAGCAATTCAGAATCATCATGTTGAACAGTGTCTCATCTGAAGGAAATAATTCATTATTTATTGGCTTTAATGCATCAGCCAAATTTTCTTATCCGGCCGATAACGATAACATTAAAAATGAATATATATCAGCCGATACTGATATAGTGGCCGATATATCGTGCGTCCCTATTAAAAACACTTTTTGACAGTATTTCAACCTTATATGTGGGTAAAGCCTCAGAATTTAAAGGAAGCTCTACTTCCTTTAAATTCCTTTAACTGTGAATACTCACATTTTCCTGACTGTGTTATTCTGTACAAGGTGAACTGCGATGGATAAAACAAAACCTAAATGACGTCTTGTGTTTTGCTCTGCTCTTGAAGGTGCTGGCTAGTTTGAGGACGGTACGGAATAACTTTGCAGCGTTAACCAACCTTCAGCAAGATCGAGCGTCCAACAAGTGAGTGCAGTTACACAGTTTTACAAGTGTCACGGAGCGTTGTTGACATGCAGCGAGAGCAGAGGAGAACAAATCACCTGGTACTTCGACTGCAAGAATCAAATGTTTAGTTATATATAATGCTTTCTGCTTTTTTCCTCAATTTTCACAGGCGATCCCCCATGTGTAATCAGCCTCCTCTCACAAAGGCCTCCTTCACAGGTGAGATTTCCCATTGGTTTTCATATTATTCCAGGAATTTAAAGGGTCATGAAACCCCGTTTCAGTCGTGAGAGACCCGAAAACTGTTTTACTTCACAATATACACATATTATACAAGGTTTATCGTAAATTACACTAATACATACTGTGCATATCCTGTGAGAGCAATCAGTTAATGCACAAATAAATGCACAGCCATTTGCATTTGTACTTAAACATATATCAACACACTTTTGTATCTTTAATCACTTTTGAGGCTTATTTTGCTACAGTATGGCCCGGTTTCACAGACAGGGCTTAGACTAAGCCAGGATTAGACCATAGATCAATTAGGACATTTAAGTAATTTTTATAAACATGCTTAGAAAAAAACATTACCGATGTGCATCTTAAAACTAAAAAGGCACTGATATATTTTTAAGATCAGTCAGTGCAAGTTTATTTCAGTGGAAACAGCTCAGACTTACATTTTAGTCTAGGACTAGTCTTAAGCCCTGTCTGTGAAACCAGGGGTATATATGCAGTTTGATCGGTTAAAGGGCCGTAAAGACCGGTTACACTCAAAGTGTGGATGAATGGCGTTTGTGTTGAAGACTCAGGATCTATTGAAGAGAAACTCTTGCAAAGCAAAACAAACACTCGTTTTTGACCCATTACCGTATCTCTCACTTACTGTGTGCGATCATCTCACTGTTTGAAGCGCCTGTCATAGGAAATCAGCGCGTGCTGTCGTGAATAATTACGCGGGGTATCTTCTCTTTGGATAACGACATGCAGTCTCATTAATAACTATGAGTCATCGATGTACTATAGTACAAGAAAACGTCACATCTTGTAATTCTGGCACACAAATTTTACTTTATTTAACTAGTTTTCTTCAATAAATTAAAACAAATGAATGGTAACATTGTCTTCTATGATGTTCAACACCCTAGCTTAGGGTTTCATGACCCTTTAAGTAAAAATTAACTTTGATTTTAAACTTTTAAACCAATTCACTGTGTTCTCCTGTTCTCTCTTGTGATTTATCAATATTGAGCATTTCATATTGAAATATCTGACTTTGGTGTTTGAGCAGAGTTTGAGATCTCTGGGGTGTTTTTCTAAGGAGACTTAAAGTCTGGTTTGCTTTGATTCTGTCCTGTTGGTTGTGTTGGATTCAGCTCTCTTGATCAAACCTGTCATAGCAGCCGTGAACCTCTAGGGAGCGACAAACCTCCTTCCATTCTGCTGTAAGCAATACATATTTCTACATTATTGTAGAAAACATGGACATCTAGTGAAAAGCTTTCCTAGATTGCTGTTATGGAGGATCAACTCTCTATTAAATACCAATAGTTTTCAAATTAGATGCATATCAAGCACATACTGGTCAAAAGTTTGTAATAATTAAGTTTTTATAAAGAAGTGACTGATAAAATACAGTAAAAACAGTAATATTGTGAAATGTTATTACAACTGGATTGGATATATTTTAATATTAATTCTAATATGTTGTTTTGCTGCTCAAGAAACATTTATTATCAGTGTTGAGAACAGTTATGCTGCTTTATATTTTTGTGGAAACCGTGATACACTATCGTTCAAAAGTTTGGGGTAAATGTAAGGAATTAATATATTTATTCAGTAAGGATGTGCTAAATTGATCAAAAGTGACAGTAAAGATAATTCTATTAGAAGCAAATGCTGTTCTTTTGAACTCTATTGAGCAAAAAAGCCTGAAAATATGTATTATAGTTTCCTCAAGAATATCAAGAAATATCAAAATTGATGGTAATAATAAGAACCATTATTAATAATTGAGCAAGAAATATAAATAAACACCAAATCCTCATATTAGAGTGATTTCTGAAGGATCATGTGACACTGAAGACTGGAGTAATGATGTTGAAAATACAGCTTTGATCACAGGAATAAATTACACGTTACTATATATTCACATAGAAAAGTGTTATTTCAAATTGTAATAATATTTCACAGTTTTTACTGTATTTTTTTTGTATCAAATAAACGCAGCCTTGGTGAGCGGAAGAGACTTACAAAAACATAAAAACCTTCATTATTACAAACATTTGACCAGTAGTGTAGGTCTGATCTTTGTGAAGAAGTAAACATAACCTGCTCTGACATTGGCGAATCTTTCACCCGGGTCAAAGCTGATATTAATAGACATGGCGCAGCTGGCAGCCCATCAAACTGACACGATACTCGCATAAACACGCCATCTCGCTTTCACGCTCGGCCAGAGACGTGCTTTCAGTGCCGGAACACACGTGCCGGAGCAAGACGAGTCCGTCAATCAAGATGCTCCCCATCACTCGTCCACAAAGCCTGATATGGAGACGCTCGTAAACATACACAACTCACATCTGCGTTTGAGAAAGGAGAAAGTGAAGCCCTTTCATCAGTGGCACCTGATTGGCTGCTTCTACACTCTACAAAAACACTGGGCAACCCAAGGGCTGGGTTAATATAGGACAGAACACATGTTGGGTTAATTTTACCCAGCAAATTGGGTTGTTTATTTAACCCAGGATAATGGTTTGATTCATTTTCACTATAATACTAACTTCTTTTTTTCTTTTTTACTTCATACATACAACTTAAATCCTCTAATTAAACACACAACCACTGGTTTGCATGATAATGCCTTTATTTCATATTTTATGAATACATATTGCATACATTTAAGCTCATTTAACAAATATTAGAAGTAAAAATTAAAACAAGTGTAATGGACGAGTCTGTATTCCTGTTTCCACCGTAACGCTCGTGTCGTGTTCAGCGGTTCACTCGTAGCCCAACATATGCTGTGACTGATTCCAGAACCTGTCCAGAAACAATCAGTGTACTGTTCTGAGAACATATCTAATTATTTATATTCTGTATCTTTTTTTGAATAAAATCATAAAATGTTAGATGCGCCCCTGTATGTTGCTTTGCATAAGATTAAATGATGTACAGAACAATAACGAAATTATAGATAAAATAAAATGTGCGCAAATCTGTATTTTACAGCAGACATGCGCCGATTTGACAGAGCTGCGCTTCTCTATCCTGAAGAGGTCGCAAAAACCCCCCGCAGTAAATAACTCAACCCATGGGTTGTTACGGCTGACCCAAGATCTGGGTTACTCAAAAACTACCCAAACACTGAAAAAATTGACCCAAAAGGCTCAACCCAGGATTTGGGTTGGAAAGTGTATATATAAAACCAAGAGGCTCCGCCCCTTCTAATGATCTGACAGTGGTGATGGCATAAACATGGTCTGAGGAAGACAGAAGGACTCAGAGAATGCCCTAGTTTCAGCCCTGGCGCCGCTCATCTAGGTGATCTGAAGGTGTTTGCGTCAGCCTCGGCTTCTGTTTCCCACGCCTGCTCTCTCACTATTACTGGAGAGGTCTTGTGTATTTGAAGAATGCTGACCCACTGACGGCTGACATTAAGGGTTTCTCAGAAGCCGTTCGGCAGCTGGTGGCTCTGGGTGATTTATCTGAAGAGCTTCACACATCTCTGACCTGTTTGTGTGGTGTTTGAGGAGCTCATATGGGTCAGTCCTTTACCACAGTGATTAGCAGCACAAGACATTAAACATCAGCAATGTGGGTTTACCTGGTGTTTACATGCAGTTTACTCCAAGGTCCCAAGATATATTTCATATTTAAATAGAGCCTATTTTAGGTCCATTCAATTTTTTTATTATTTATTTTTTACTATTACTGCCCTTCAATATATAATCAGCGTCATTACTCCAGTCTTCAGTGTCACATGATCTAATATGATAATTTGCTGCTCAAGAAACATTTATGATTATTATCAATGTTGAACACAGTTGTGCTGCTTCATATTTTTGTGGAAACCATGATACATATTTTTCAGGATTCTAGTTCAAAAGAACCATTTATTTGAAATAGTGCAACAAATAGTAGCCAATAGTATAAATATATAAGTGATGTCCAGGTTAGAAAATTGACATCTTCATGCTTTATTCAAATACCATTAAAAATGTGTTATAGATTTTTTAAGCATATTGCATAGTTTTGCTTAGAGTCCATTGTTTTAATAGTGACTATAACGCAATGAAACATGACAAATTGTGCCGACATAATTTTTGGCCAGAATGTCATACAAAGAAATTATGAACACATGCAAAAACAAGAACTCATTATTTTGTAGTCAATAAATGCTTTTTAAATTGTTTTCAATGAATAGTTTTTCTATGCATTTTTCTTTTCTTTTATTTTTTTTTTGCATAGTAAAATAAAACCTGAAGCTTTTGCTTTCCCTTTTCTGCCAAGTCATTTTGTCAGATAAATACCTTAACCAAGTTTAGTGTTTTGTTCTTCCCTCATATTTAAAAGATATAAAATATTTCCCTCATATTTTGATAGTTTAATCAAACTTGTAGGGTCATAAAATAGAAAAATCTCCTCCAGACATCACGTTTGGCCATATATATATCACGTTAAAGTAGGATTCAGAATATTTGCAACAGGCTGGAAAAGAAATGCATAGATTTAGCATATTTTTCCTTTTGATTTTGGGTAAAAAAAAAAAAAATCTTTTGACGTCCCTGAATTCCTTTATTGTGACCGCTTAGCATTTGGTATTTGCTGTCTAGTGTTCAGTGCAGTGTGTTGCGAGTCCACTCCACAGTTTAGCGTGCGCTCAGTCCCAGCAGCTTCTGAGGGGCCGGCCTCTGGTGTCGCACTGAACACAAGAAGAATGCCATTGACGTCAGAGGAGATGTTGTCAGCAAGGACAGTGGACCCCTGCTCTTGAATTCTCCTCAGAGTGATTGAACAGACGTTTGAGAAGAGGGCTAAAGATATGGGGGGGTTGAATGCCACACATGAAGTGATTTTCCCTTTTTAAACCTTTCATCTATGCATTTTCTCCTTTTTTTTGTTGCATTTTTTCTTTCTGTGTGGGGCTAGTGCGTCACCCTGCTGCGTTTCCCCCGTAGACCCTTGAGTTACGATGTTTCTGACCCGTGCGTGAGGTTGGGCGAACGCTATGCAGAGCTGCATGTCAGATTCACTCAGTGTGTTTCTCTAAAGGTTGCCCTGTAACAATAGCAGCAAGATCCTGTGACCGCTGAAGTGTGCGGTGTGATTGTGTCACGCGTAAGCACGCTTGTTTTGATGAAAGATGGTCTTGTAACTTCAGCACGGCCCTGTGTAACTCAATACACGCACAGTACGGGTTATTGTTTATCACCGGTGCGGTATGAACACATGCGCGTCCTGTGACGCAGGTTCAGGTTTTAAACGCACTAGTCACAACTGCAAAGCCCTGACATAATCCAGGATTATGAGAGAAAAAAATGAAATGTGGCCCTGAACGGATCGGCGACTGCATCAGTCCCATAACGAGGATTAATTTTCAGTCGTAATCTGCGCAGATTGACTGTCACGTAATCTTTAAGCATCACAGTGAATGTCAGCTTGTCTGCGCTGGAATGGAGTACAGCTGAAGTAAACAACCTCCCAGGAGCATTCTGGGACATGAAAGAGCAGTTGCTATCTCAAGCAATCTGTCTATCACGAGTAAAGCGACCTCTCCCAGTCTGATGCTAATCGCTCTCCTGTGGATGTGGGTGTTTGCTGCACATTTACCCCGTTTGTTCAGCTCTGCTTTTGCTTTAGAGACTTGCTTGTGTGTTCATGCTATCTACTATTTCTCTTAGGGCACTTTTGGCCAATTCTGATCACTGAGAATGATTGTTTTAGACGACAACTGATATAATGACCAATATTGTTAATTTTGAGCAAATATACAGGTTTGAAATCACATGCTTCGTTAGTGAAATGAGGCTTGATAGTGAAAATGAGCAAAATTTGCTGTAGAAAAAATGTAAAAAGCATAAAAAATTTGAAACTTTTGAAACATAATTTAAAAAGAGATGCAAGAATATTAGTTTAAAATGTGTTCAGCCTTATCAGACTGATATAGATCATTTTTACAACCCAAAAATAACTAGATATGATCACGTATTTATAAATCTTTTTTTAATTTGACATTTTTCTATTGTTTACCTCATCTACTGTAATTGGTTCGTGATAGGCTAGAGTGATTTCTGAAGGATCATGTGACACTGAAGACTGGAGTAATGATGCTGAAAATTCAGCTTTGATCACAGGAATAAATTACACTTTTAAAGTATATTAAAATAGAAAACCATTATTTTAAATTGTAATAATATTTCACAATATTACAGTTTTTTCTGTATTTTTGATCAAATAAATACAGCCTCGATGAGCATAAGAGACTTCTTTCTCTTTCTTCTTAATAAAAATATGAATGTTTCCAAACTTTACGGCACTGTCCATGCTGCATACGTAAATTGAAATTAAACATTATACAGTACATCAATAGACATTTTATATACAGTATACTGACACGTGTTGTGGTTAATTTGATCTTGCTTTCAGATGTTGTGAAACTCTAGTCCTGAGCCTAACCCTAACCTCTTGCTGCATGCATTTTTAATACATTTGTAACAGAGATCCAGCTCTTTTTTGCTGACAGCAGTGAGTCTGCAGGGATGCTCCGGCTCCGGCGCTCCGGTCCACATCTTGCGTCTCTCTCTGCGTCGTGCTCTCCAGCTCTGTAGGTTTGTGGTTTCACAGGAAGCCGCTCATGTTTGTGTAAAGCAATGCCTCCTATGTCATGTCTGTGTAGCTGAGGTGTTGCGCTCTCACTGTGTCGCTTGTGCAAGCTCTTTTTTTTTCCTTTTTTTTTTTTTACGACTCGCTCTCCAGGAACGCCCGTTGCTTCACATAAGAGTCTGGATCTCTGACTAGGGGGGCTTTGAAAGCCGGTGGGAGGTGCTGAAAGGGGGATCCTTTGCATTTTCTCTCTTTTGTTGATGTGAGACAGAACGTCAGCTAAAAGACATCTGAAGTTCATGGACCTGTGGAGGAGACTGATTATAAACCAGCGCGTGGATGTGAAATTATCACGGCGGGTCGATAGGAATCATTAGAAGCGGATTACGTCGGGATTCTCCGTGCTTGTATATGTGTGTTTTGTTTTCTAGGAGCATGGGGCTCTGGTGCGCGATACACCAGGAGCCCTTCACAGCTGGACTGACAGCGCTGTGACTCGGTTTTATTGTTTCGACCGGATCAGGAGTTAATAGAGGGCAAGGAGCATCTCGCATTTGATCCGCTATCCCTGATCTTTTCAGCACAGCATGAAGAGTCACCCATGTGGACATCCCAGCATGGCTGTCTACGATGTGGACGATGTTCGGGAAGCCTCGGCTAGCCCGGTCAAACGCCTCAAAACTGATCACCCCCTTCCCTGTCTCCCTCCAGAGGAGGCCTACCAGAAACTGGCCACCGAGACCCTGGAGGAGCTGGACTGGTGCCTGGACCAGCTGGAGACCCTGCAGACCCGACACTCCGTCAGCGAGATGGCCTCCAACAAGGTGAGTCACGCTTAAACTTACCACCTAACACATGGCATTTACACACCTAAGAAAGAAGGGCTTCCCTTGAGTTAATGTCATTACTGACGCCCAGGGGAACTCAGGTAATTGGTGTGATTTTGGCAGGGCTGTTGGCTCACAGATGAGAGACGTTATCAGGTAGCGTAGAGCCAAGATGGCTGCCCCTGGGGGGGTGCAATTTCAGGGAGATACACACACAAGTCATGTACGTGCAAGGATTGTCCATCACGTATCCTGACCATCATTCAATGCAATTCTCCACTGTGTGAGTATAAACGACTGACACTGGTTTCTGTTTATGCATGCGTGGATGTGTGCGTGTTCCCATGCTGGAGTCGTCAGTTTAGACCTTTATCCAGACTGAAGCATCATTGTCATTGGGTCTATTGTTGTGGGAGGGAGGTCAGATTGCTGGGGATCATGTTTAGCATTGCTGACGACTAATGTGGCACAGTACTGCCTTCTCCACCAAAGCTTCCCTGTTTAGAGAAATATGTGTTTTGATGTATGTGTTTGGAGCAGGTCTGTGAGGAGGGGTACTGAAGGTCATGAATTATATTGCACATTGGAATTAGGTGATATAATGTTTGCTGTCATGTAAAGGTCGACTGCCTGCTGCTGGACTTTGGTGCATTGAATAAAAAAGTCTTTCCACAAACTAGATTTTTTTTTTGTGTGATTTTCTAAAGAAAGGTTTTTGCCTGATTTGAGGCTAGGGTGTTGTGGATTGTTGCCAGGGTGTTGCTATGTGATTGCTAGAATGTTTTGACAAAGAGAAAATCTCTGACAAAGACATCTCTCACTGCTCTTGACTGAATAACTTTTGTAGCTTTAGTAAGGATTAATTCAACTTATAATTTATACTATGCAGTGTTTGATAATTACATTTCTATTTGTCTATTTACCTGTTAGATCTACCTGAGAATCTGACAGCGCTGTTAACAAGGTTACATAGGTCAAAAACAACCAAAACAAATCTGAACCATCCTGACAGGACCAGTAGAAGAACCCTTAGCGTTGAGTCCTGATATATGAAAGGCACCGCTGAATGTGACATTTATTATAATGGGTTTATGTGAAGATTGTTTTAAGATCGCTTAAATTAAAAGTAGTTATATTTTTTAATGCCTATTAAATGATAGCTTTCAATTATACTGTGATGTTGAGTGGTTATTATTAATGGCTAAATAGAGACATCAGTATCGGTATCAATGATCCCGGCCTTCTTTCATAAGAAGATGCCATAAAACAAATATTTAATATATACCATCTTTATGCAAGATAGATATATATAGGTGTACACGCACACACATATAGGTAGATAATAATGTTAGATAAATATATATTGTTAGTGGTGTTTATATTATGTGTGTGTGATATATATATATATATATATAAATTATTTTACACCAATCAAACAAAGCTGTATATCATTAGATGTATGTAACGTGTGTTTGCCTACAGTGTCACAAAGCTCGCTGCCGAGACGCTGCATGTCTAAACTAGCCCGGGCATGACATCATAGCGTTGCGAGTGTTTAACGTTCATACACAGGCTACGATATGCACTACCAGACGCATGCTACATCAGTGTCCCCTTATTCATGAGCATACAACATGTGCTTTAACATCGCAGGCCATAATAAGTGTGTTCAGAGCTACCCTAAGATGCTGAGATGTTTGCTAGCGGACCTCATTAACCTTTCGGATGGGTGTCTTTGTGCCGAATGTGGTGCGTGTGTGTATCGTCTGCGCTGCCTCTCCACACACACTGCAGGGCTCAATTTGTCTGCGTTGCCATGGCGACTGCAAGCATGTGGGATCCTGCACAAGCCTGTCTGTCTGCGCTGTGACAGGGCGGGCATGTTGTTGCTGTGTGTGTACTGTAGGTATTCTGTTCATCAGTATGCAGCGTGGCAGGCCTATGCCGGTGATTCCTGAGCATGCTCAGTTCATTCAAAAAACAAACCATAAGACTGAGAGGCCTTATAAACGAGAGCTGGGTTGTGTAATGCAGAATGCCTCACGCACTTGATCATCATAATCCGATGCGAAGAGATGCAAATAAAGCCATTGCTCAGAAATGAACTCGCACGGCGAATGCAAATTCAAGTGTGTTATCTGATCTCTGGTTGCTTAGAAGTACCTTATTGCATAACATATATTGTGTCTTTAAACATCCAATGATTCTAGTGAAAGTACTGGCAGTGTTTATTTAGCGATATTAGGAATCAGACTCATCTCTATGGACTATGAAAACAATCCAACATCAACTGACTAATCCCATAATCCCATGACTATGGCTCAAGTTTAGAGGATTTTATAGATTTAAACAAACCCCTAATATAAGACATATATGTTGAGCACGTCAACACAATGGCCAATCAGAGGTGTTCAAGAATCCGTTCAAAACGCTGGAGGGAAATGCTGGTATCGTCACATTTTTAAATTTCAGTGCCGACTTGGTACCGAAGTCAGTACTTTTTGACAACTGTAGTTCACATTCATGTTTAGAATATCATATCGCGTCTTTTGCGCGCTCAAGTTTGTTCAAATGTAGGCACGCGGCAAGCGCGCTCATAATTGAAGTGACGCGCTAATTTTTTTACCAGGCGCAACGAGATGAAAAAAATCTAAACTTTTCAGAATGCCGCAAATGCACCGCAGGTCATGTGACAGGAACCAACCAATCACCCCTTTCCATAACAACACTGAAAGCTCAGTCACCATGAAGGATGGGGGTGCACCCAAACACTACTAATAAATATAAGCTAATGTGTAAATGTCAGTAATTTATATTTTTTGACTCATTCTTTTTATAAAAAATTGTTTAAAGGCTGAAATATGAGGTTTATCTTTATATAAAACCTTTTTTTGTCAAAACTTTATTTGAACTTGTACATGTTAGTAGATAACATGTTGCAAGACACTCTCTTAAAATCTGGCCATCATTTTTAATGGTATTTTAATGTTTACGTAAACAAAATGTGCATATTGATGCTAATCAATTTGTTATTTGCTTTTTTTTCGACATAAAACTTGTTGAATTGACTTCATTCTGTAGTTTTAGTACTTTTTGAACAGGATTCTGTGATAACCGTGATAATTTTGGTCACTTTAATCATCTCATCATTTCCTCTCTAGTTATGATCAACTATGATGATTAACTAAAATCAACAATAATTGTGTTTTTACAGTATAATATGCAAAAGTACAATTTTCTATTAAAAAATATCTACCTCTCCCTCTCTCTCACACACACACATCAGATAATCCTGGATAGATAGAAAGATAGATAGATACTCTAATGATCCCAAGGTACTGTAACTATCTATCTAACTTGGATAATGCGTCGTGTAGGTCTTAAATTTCAATCTTTATGGTCTTAAAATGTCTTAAAAAGGTCTTAAATTTGACTTACTGAAACCTGCAGAAACCCTGATAACACTCGCCGAGTGCCAAATGCAAATAAAAATTGGTGTCGCCAATATCTATCTATCTTTCTACTAAGTTAAAGACTTCCCATTACAGCAAATCTGGAGTTAGCAACTTCCCTTCCGTGAATCCTCTTCAAACGCCAGTGCCAGGGGTGCAGAGACCCGAAAGAAGACAGACAGGAGGAAAATGAGACGTGTGGGTTGAAGAGGGGGGTTTGGCGTAGGGGATGAGGGGGTATCTGTGGCCAGTGGGTTTCTTGAATGATTTGGATCCTGCACGCGCTGTGGTAAAGCCTCTGGCGTCCCATTGGTCCTCTCTGAAGCGGCGACCGCAAAGCACGAAACGTTGAGCGATACTCAAAGAGTTCGCCGATGGCTTTAATCAAGCCCTGATCCAGCCAGAATTCACTTCACAGAAAACCACACAGAGGTCTGCTTCCTCACTAAAGAGGGAATATAATTTACATCTTGCATGGCATTACGGCTTTACATGAGCAATACACACATATAATATGTCGTTGTGACCTAAAATCCAACATGCAGCAGTTCATCAGATTTGGGATTTGTGCACTTAAGATGTTACTTCATCTAGTTCCAGGATTCAATTAGCATCCGTCAAATCTGTTTGGAATTATGTGTTATTATGAGTGTGCATGTTCTCAATAAAACTTGACGTGGCGATAATTAGATCTCCAGAAATAGCATTGCCTTTCTGATGATGAGCATAAAGAGCTCCCGGCAGATTTTGGGGTGTGGGCCGAGGTTCGGCATGACACCGGCCTTGACCTGCAGCCAGACTCGACCACACTCCCTCCAGTCTATAATCAATCATAATCATAATCTGCTGTCCTGTATGGCAGTGTTTCTTACAGGATCCTGTTTCACCTGCAGTTTTTGTGGTTCAATCATATCACTCACTCTAGTGGTGGGCGACAAAAATGTACAGTTTCAAAAAAATTATTTTTGCTGGAAATCCAACCCCTAAAATAGTTTCTATATAATATTAAAGCTGCAGTCCGTAACTTTTTTGGGTTAAAAATTATCCAAAATTAATTTTTGAGCAAGTACAGTACATAACCAGCCAGTGTTCAGAACTCTCTGCTTGCCGTAGCTCGATTCAGAACGGTAAGCTTGTAATAATGTTTTTAACTCCAGTGGTTCTGGTGGATTCCCGCGGGAAATTCGAGCATGTGTTTGCGTCATCACGTCACATCTGTCCACATAAAGAAGAGTCTCGGCTAGTCGGCTATGAGTGTGAGGATGCTGGAGATTTATAGCCTTTTCTCACAGCACTTGATATAGTTAAAGCGTAACTCTCGCCAAAATGCAACCTAGGGTCTTTTTGTTAATCTACCCGAGGCAAACTTTCATTTAAAAGCATAATTAGAATGGAAAAAAAAAAAAAACTTTGTTTACCAAAAATAAAGATTTTGAACAACTCACTGTCTCTGTGTCCGCCGGCATTTTGTCAGTCAAAAATAGTCGATCTCCGAATGCGAATGAACTGACTCTGAATTTTAGTATCGCTTCTTATATGAGGATCCTTTTTCAAATACAAGGTCAATATTGATTTTCACTAACGACAAAACAACAAATTATCCGTGAATTTATATGGAACTAAGCTTTAGGAGCTTTCCATCTTTACTCTCCTCCCTGTTACGGTGCATTCGGAGATCGACTATTTTTGACTGTCAAAATGCCGGCGCTACAGTGAGTTGTTCAAAATCTTTCTTTTTAGTAAACTCTGTGTACACACACAATGTTCTCAATGCTGGAGTTCATGTGTAGAGCCCCTGGTGATACTTCCAGCACAGTTTCATGTTGTGTCGAGCCTTCTTAGTGTTTTAAAAATAGCCATTTTGATGCTATCATAGTCGTGTCCCATGCACTCCCATTCAAAAGGCAATTTGACCGAAAATTAAAATACGGTCAATCTTAAAAGTGGCGTTTCCATTATAATTATGCTTTTAAATGAAAGTTTGCCTCAGGTAGATTCACAAAAAGACCCTCGGTTGCATTTTGGCGAGAGTTACGCTTTAAACATATCAATTTGATGGCGGATCCAGAAAGGTTCAAACGACAATCACCAACTGGAGATTCACCCTCTGTAAAATGCCAAAGACTTCGGACTTCGGAGCGGCTACAGAATAAAAGAGACTGCAACCGAGCAGAAAACAAGGATAATATCGGAAGGGCTTTAAATGTAAATGTTGTTAACATTAACAATTTGAGAATAAAGGTTAATTTGCACGGTTTGATGTGATATGATAAGCGATCGTTAGATTTAATCGGCGTGATTTACTGCAATGCTTTTTTCCACTTAGTTGCTCAAAACAAAAGTGGATGTTACTTGTTCAGGCGACATTTTCCAGTGAAAATTCTTACGTTGGTCATACTTCCAAAAAGTAGAATCTGTGATTGCGAATGAAAGTATCCACACCGGCGGCGACTGACAGCCGCACGTTCTCCTCACAACATTGGATTCGTCCGCGCTGTGCCGTGCCGAGGCACAACCCACGTAAAGCTGATAATTCCGTGAATAACTGCAATTGCAGATTTTGACCAGAGATGGCGACAAAGAGGAAAAACTACAGACTGCAGCTTTAAACACTCAAACACTTCCCGCTCAGATTACTTAAGAGTTTGATTCAAACTGATTTATGAACCTATTTGACAGATTCTTTGAGAAGCGGCTCAAAAGTCACCAATCAGACATCGCTAGCTATGTTTCCATTCAAAGCTGCGAATTTAACTTATGCGCAAAATTGGAAAATCACATAAAACATTTCAACCACCATGTGTTCAAGAGAACAAAATTGGTGCAAAATATCTGTAATAAAAATGGAAGTTGCTGCAATCCAGGAGAGCCATGCGTTCGGATGCTGGTGTTTGTGAATGCAATCACATGAGACGCTTCCGGGAGGGAATCAAACCAAATCATTTTGATGACAGACTGATTTCAGAATGATCAAGCCAACATTTGAGATGCTGTGCAATGCATTCGTCCAGTTATCCAATCACATACTCTGTTGAGGCAAGAGTTTTTTGCTGCGAATCGAGGGATTTATTTGGTAAATGTGTTTCCATTGTACTTTAAAAAAAAATACATCCATCTCAATTGAGCGCATATGTTTTTAATGCACATTTTTAAAAACTTGCCGTTTCCATCCATCGTTGTTTTATGCAATATCCATTAAAAAAAAGCTATTGATCATTTGCAACCAGTGAAAATCTAACATTTTCTGACTGCAAGCTTGCAACTCTCTAAAATGTCTCTAAATGTAATTTAAGTATTATTAAAGGGAGTTCTTGGTTATACAACAGTGATAAATCGACATACACAGAAATTCTCTCAAGCTTTATTTCCTTGTATATGATGAACCACATAATATCTTGCTTTGCATAAAGAAATGCTTTGACGTAATACGCCACCGCAGCGGACTCATATTTCTCCTGATAATATAGCCTCAATGCCAAATGGTAAAGGCTTCAGGTTCATTATTCAAATCAGCCACAAACAAATCCCACCAATGGCTATTGCTTTCATAAAAGATCTGATCTGTCCATTTGTTTTTCAAATGAGAGCATCAGCCCTGGCCACATGAAAGCCTCGTGTCATGCTTGGACGGGGGTCGATATCTCCATATGAATGATGGCGTATTGTTCCAGACATGTTTGTTTTATTTTCAGATCTCCAGTTTAGCAAGTGTCATCAAAGACACACTTCTGATTAGCCTTTGAATTTAAGTGGAAGTGGACGTTACCTAGAGCCTGTTTATTAGCAGGTCAATATTTACACTAATGCAAGTTTGTTTTACACTAATAAAGAAGTTTAACTACTTCCTCACACCAGGCTGTACTTTGGTGTAATGGCAGTTTTTTGATGATTGGTCATTTCAGTGGCAAATGTTGATGATTGCATCAAAAAAAAAAAAAAAAAAAAATATATATATATATATATATATATATATATATATATATATTAGGGCTGTCAAACGATTAATCGCGATTAATCGCATCCAAAATAAAAGTTTGTTTTTACATAATATATGTGTGTGTATGGAGTATAATTATTTTCTATATATAAATACACACACATGCATGTATATATTTAAGAAATATTTGCATGTATATACTGTGTATATATATTTATATTATATATAATTTATATTATATATAAATATTTTATATATAAATAACACATTTTTCTTAAATATATATGCATGCGTGTGTATTTATATATAGAAAATAATTATACTCCATACACACACATATATTATGTAAAAACGAACTTTTATTTTAGATGCGATTAATCGTTTGACAGCCCTAATATATATATATATATATATATAGCTTTATCAAATAAATAAAAGGAGAGTTATTTTATCTAAAATTATTTTATTATTTGAGATGATTTTTTTTTTTTTCTGGAAATGAATCCTAAAAATGTGTTATATATTTTATTATGTATATTTTTTAAAGTCCAGTGTATTTAATATTTTATTTTATTTTTAATTGAACATATTATATTTAAATTATTTGTATTATTCATATTATAATTATAATATTATAATTGAATATATTCAATTATTTTTATTTTATTTGAATTCATGAATGTATTCATTTTTATTTTTTTTGATAAAATATTATCAATAAATTAATTAATTACAATAAAATTGTATGGAAGCGCTTCAATGATAGCATTAAAAAATAAACTATGTACATTTTTATATTTTTTATTTAATATACTGTATATTAAATAAAAAATATAAAAATGTACATAGTTTATTTTTTAGTGCTATCATTGAAGCGCTTCCATACAATTTTTTTATTTATATTTTGTAAGTCCAGTGTATTTAATACTTTTTTAAAATTCTGTTTATTTATTTTCAATTACATATTTTATTTAAATAATTTGTATTATTCATATTATAATTGATATTCATAATCATTTATTATTCATAATATAATATTATTCATATTATAATTAAAATTTTTATAAAAAGTACTAATAAAATATATTAAATAAAAATAATTAAATATGCATATTCTATTTTTTAGTGTTACGATTGAAACGCTGCCATACAATTTTGTTATGTCTTTTTTTTTTAAGTCCAGTTTAATACTTATACCAGTTAAATGTATTAATTTATTTTATTTCAATTATAAATAATACTTAATTATAAATTTATATATATATATATATATATATATATATATTTGAAAGTATTAATTAAATATATTAAATAAATAAAAAAATGTAAATTTAATTTTTTTTTTATAAAATGTGTAAAGTTATCATTGAAACACTACCATACAATTTTACCAAAAAAAAAAAATTCTCAAATTGCATAAAAAAAGCAAAACAGAAATTGATTATTATCTCTCGACGTTGCTGAAGCTTCCACTTCTGATTGGTTACTTAGTGCCAATAATAACGGCCAAATGTTTTACAAGGACCAAATGTGACCCTGGACCACAAATCCAGTCACATGGATACATTTTTGTCAATAAATAAGCTTGCCATTAATGTATGGTTTGTTAGGATAGGACAATATTTGGTCGAGATACAACTATTGAAAATCTGGAATTTGAGGGTGCAAAAAAATCAAAACATTGAGAAAATCTCCTTTAAAGTTGTTCATTTATGTTGGCGATTGTGCAGAATTCACTCACAAAAATACATGTTTTATATATTTACGGTTGGAAATGTACAAAATATCTTCATGGAACATGATCTTTACTTAATATCCTAATGATTTTTGGCATAAAAGAAAAATCGATAATTTCGAGCCATACAATGTATTGTTGGCTATTGCCACAAATATACCCGTGCGACTCGTGACTGGTTTTGAGATCCAGGGTCACATATTATATCTTTCTATCTATCAATACTTGTTATTAGAGATAACGTGATCAGATAC
Source organism: Squalius cephalus (assembly GCF_949319135.1). Classification (NCBI taxonomy): domain Eukaryota; kingdom Metazoa; phylum Chordata; class Actinopteri; order Cypriniformes; family Leuciscidae; genus Squalius; species Squalius cephalus. The sequence goes on from NC_137145.1 coordinate 2,686,130, forward strand.
ACCTCCTCTGACGAGTCGACTGAACACGATTCTACCAAGTACAAGGTGAGCTGTGAAACCAGTGTCCATCTCTCCCTCTCAGTGCTGAGCTGTGATTGGCTGAGCAGAAGGGGCTCGATTATATACACGTCGCAGTCCCAAATTTAGAAGGTGTCGAGCAGCACAGTGTCTTTCTCACGCCGAGTCTGCCAGCCTCCACTCCTCCATCACACCTCAACCTGATCCGGAGATGCAGATCTTAGCCTGAGACCAGAAGCGTTCGCGTCACATTGCCTGAAGGATTTAGGAGGGCTTCGTTTCTTGCTTTTGTGTGGTTTTGAAGCTTTAGCGAAGATGCCTGAAGCGAATTACCTGCGCTCAGTCTCATGGGGATATATAAAGGTATGCTTTTTCCTAAAGATGTGCAACTTAAAGTAGCAAAACGTTAACTAAACAATCAATTTTGGCCTCTCTGCATTGACCGTCGTTCTTTAGTTGTGGGTTTTGTGTCGTCATGAACTGATGCATTCAAATAATGTGCGGTACGCCACATGTAAATTATATGCAAATTAGCAGAGATTAATATTTTATGCAATGATCCACACAGGACAGTGTGTGACGGGTGTGAGAAAAAAACGAGTTTTTGATTTTTTGTGTGATGTTTTGAAGGCTTTAGCCGGGTCTTTACACATATATTCTTTATGTGTAAACACATATGTCTTTACACATATATATTCAGTGTTAATGCTGTGTTGTTGAAAATCAGTGCATGTGTCATGTAAGACTTTTTTTAGGCAATGGCAAATTTGTGCGACACTGAGTGAGTCTGAGGGGAAAAAAAAGATTTTTTGTGCATTGCAACATTATTTTCATATATTTATTATCACAGACAGCCTTGTGAAGAACATAACTATTCCGTATTCATCATGAAATTATTTTCATGATAAATAAGCATTTTTAAATCCAACCTAAAACAATTTTTTTTAGGTTTGTTTTTTCTTGATGGTTTCAATTATTGTGTTTCTGTGTTTTTTTTCTCTCTTTGTATTTTTATTGCCTAAAGTGCCTTGAGAATCTGCTTTAAAGGCGCTATGTAAAATAAAGTTTGATTATTATTATTATAATTTATTCATGGTGGGATTACAGGTTCACACGTCTCCTAAATGTACCTGATCTCTAGGTTTTTATTTAAAGGTCGGCTGTTTTCAAGCTGATTAGAATAGAAGGTTACAGCTGATTGATTTCTTCATCGTCTATGTGTCAGCTAATCATAAAGCATTACTGTGACTGATTAAAACTGTGTTTTGTCTTGTCTGTCTAGTTCAAGCGGATGTTGAACAGGGAGTTGACGCACCTCTCTGAGATGAGCAGATCTGGTAACCAGGTCTCAGAGTACATCTCCAACACATTTTTAGGTAAACCGTCAATCACGAAAACATCAATGTCAGTGTTATCGTGAGTTTCGGGACGCTCACGCTCTCTCTTCCCTGTCCGTTCTCCTCCTAGACAAACAGCACGATGTGGAGATGCCCTCCCCGCAGATGCAGAAGGAGAAGGAGTTGAACAAAAAGACCATGTGTCAGATCAGTGGAGTGAAGAAACTCATGCACAGCACCAGCCTCACCAACTCCAACATCCCTCGCTTCGGGGTCAAGACGGATACGGAGGAGTCCTTAGCCAAGGTGAGCGAGTCTTGTGTTGGAGAGCACTTCAAACCTCAGTCATCTCAATTGAATCCTGATTGGATCTGATCAGAGACTCTCGTAGTCCTTGATGAAAGGTCATTTTTTTGTGTGTCCGATGACGTGGATGGATGACGTGGAACTGGAAAGATTTTGTACCCTGCTGAAAAGACCAGCTTGGACCAGCATGAGTTTCCATGCTAGTTAGTGTCACGCTGTTCACCAGGAAGCTTATCGACCGGCATTTCGACCAGGAATATCTCGCTGGTTATGCTAGTGTTTATCAACACATTCATGCAACATATGCTGCTCTTTTCAGCAGGTTTTTCAGATCAGTTTCCTCAAATTAACTGGTTTTCATAAAAACAACTCATTCCAGAACATTGAGTGGCTGTTATGAAAGCCAAACCAACATTTATTTATTTTAATGCATTTTGCATATGGATTTAGTCAAGCCACTTTTATTTATATAGCACTTTATACAATACAGATTGCTTCAAAGCAGCTTCACATTAATAAACAGGAAAATGTACAGTACTGTGCAAAAGTCTTAGGCATGTTAATACCCCCCCCCCCCAAAAAAAAATGGCTTTAAGTCAGTTATTTATATCTTTTGCTGTAGTGTGTCAGTAGGAAATATCAGTTTACATTAATTGTAATAATCCAGTGAGATTTGTGTATGCACAAGGAGTCTGACAACAGCCGGTGTGATCTGATCTCTCCATCATCGAGTCCGTCTGTGATTACATGAAGAAACAGAAGAAACTGAGACAGACTAAATCCAGAAGAACTGCGGGAACGTCTCCGAGACGCTTGAAGAAACCTTCCTGCAAAGCTCCCTGAAAAACTATGCGCAAGTGTACCTGGACAAAAGCCGTTTTAAACGCAAAGGGTCGTTACACCATATATTGATTTGAATTAGTTAATAGAAGTTAAATCATAAATAAATTCAATTTGTGATTTCATTTTTGAAAGCATTCCCACTTTACAGCATTTTAACACAAGTGCCAGTGCTTTTCACAGTACTGTAGCTTTGCAGGAAGGTTTCTTCAAGCGTCTCGGAGACGTTCCCGCAGTTCTTCTGGATTTAGTCTGTCTCAGTTTCTTCTGTTTCTTCATGTAATCACAGACGGACTCGATGATGGTGAGATCAGATCATCCTGGCTGCTGTCAGACTCCTTGTGCATACACAAATCTCACTGGATTATTACAATTAATGGCAAAAAGAATGTTTGGAAATGTAAACTGATATTTCCTACTGACATCCTACTACATTAACATGCTTAAGACTTTTGCACAGTACTGTATCAATTAAGAAACTCATTCAATTTCAGTACTAAAGCAGCTTTTAAAGTACAATAGTGTAATTTTCAGCTTAATTTAGAAGTGTTGATTCAACTCAGTTCAATAACTCTGTCAATGTTGCAGTGTTTATTAATTATTAAGCAAACCACGATGTGAAGCAGCTCTACAGAAGACAGCAGTGCCGTTATTCAGCTCAAGTCTGATGTGGTTATGAAAGCGTTCAGTTTGGTGGCATCACACACAACAGGACGATCTAATGATGTGCTGCTTTGTTTCAGGAACTGGAGGACGTAAACAAATGGGGCCTTAATGTTTTTAAAGTCACAGAGTTTTCAGGCAACAGGCCTTTAACGGTGATGATGTACACTATATTTCAGGTGAGACCAATCGCAAACATTCACCAATGACCTTTACTGATAAACATCTGACACGGTGTCCTGACCAGACGTGTTGTGACAGCGTGACGTGCCGTTAAAGGCGTCTTTTACATCTTAATCAGAGTTTTTGTCTAAAACCGAAAAGCGTTTCTATTTCTGTGACGTCGCGGCTGGAACAACATATAATATGACAATGATAATCTCAGGTACTGATTATGTGCTTTATTTCATCTTAAAATAATTGAATGTGAGTTTTAATATCAGTTTGCGTCTCTTTTATAGCCAAACTGAAAGCGACAATGTATAATTCTCAGATCATGAAAATAAATGAGACTGTGAACAAGTGTGCTTTATAACAAAGAATGTTTCAGTCACTCAGTATGTATATTTTAATAATGTTAAAATTGTGTCATATTTATGAATTTGATTATATACAGATCACTCCCTCCACATGCTCTTCTGATTGGCTGTGATTTTGGATTGATTACTTGCAAATGCAGTGCGATACAGAGAGACTCCGCCCACACTCTCTTCTGATTGGCTGTGATGTTTGATTGATTTGGTTGTGAGTGCAGTGCGCTTGCAGAGAGACTCCGCCCACACTCTCTTCTGATTGGCTGTGATGTTTGATTGATGTGGTTGTGAGTGCAGTGCGCTTGCAGAGAGACTCCGCCCACACTCTCTTCTGATTGGCTGTGATGTTTGATTGATGTGGTTGTGAGTGCAGTGTGCTTGCAGAGAGACTCCGCCCACACTCTCTTCTGATTGGCTGTGATGTTTGATTGAGTTGGTTGTGTGTGCAGTGTGCTTGCAGAGAGACTCCGCCCACACTCTCTTCTGATTGGCTGTGATGTTTGATTGATTTGGTTGTGTGTGCAGTGTGCTTGCAGAGAGACTCCGCCCACACTCTATTCTGATTGGCTGTGATGTTTGATTGATTTGGTTGTGAGTGCAGTGGGTTTGCAGAGACTCCGCCCACACTCTCTTCTGATTGGCTGTGATGTTTGATTGATGTGGTTTTGAGTGCAGTGCGCTTGCAGAGAGACTCCGCCCACACTCTCTTCTGATTGGCTGTGATGTTTGATTGATTTGGTTGCGTCTTATAGTCGTGTCGTGTCTGGTGTAGACAGACAAATTGCTTGTCACTGGAATCTCATCGCATCTGGTTAGGACACGGTGTTACTGTGCACAATTCATCAGTGCATGTCATCAAAAAACGTTTTTTTACCTCTAAAAAATAGCATTAAACAAAAATAAAATACCTTACTTTCCATGATCCAATCAAATTCTTATAAATCAAATTGAGTCCCGCACTGCATTATTGTAACATGCTGTGAGAATTTAAAAGCGTGTTTTTAATGGATGTTTGTATTCGCTTATCTCTCCGTTCTCTTTCCCACAGGAGAGGGACTTGCTCAAAACATTTAAAATTCCCTTGGACACTTTCATAACGTACCTGATGACCTTAGAAGACCATTACCATGCTGATGTTGCGTATCACAATAACATTCATGCTGCTGACGTCACCCAGTCGACACACGTGCTGCTCTCCACGCCGGCTCTAGAGGTGAGACCCTTTCCACCCGCAACATTCATGGAAACTACAAAAAACGGCTCATGTATTGACGTCACAACTGTGAATATTGACCGCCCACATCAACACATGATCAACAACTGAGCATTGATGGTCATTTCACATGCGCAGAGGTCCATAACAGAGGGTATTTACATATAGAGGGTGAAAATGGACATGGATCAACTGGATTATGAATGTTTTTAGTGTAACAAACCTTGACTGACATTATAATTGTATTAAGGCGAGACACGGCAGGCAAAAACATCGTTTTTTTTTCACTGGTCAGATTTTGGGATATTTGTCTTCAATAACATGTCTTCTTTCAGACTTGTGGTGAAAAAAAGTCCGAAATACACATTTAGGTCTTTATTTTACTACACTTTTGTCTGTTTGCGTCTGTAGATTTCTCATAAATTCCACAAAAGTTGGCGTTGTAAATCATCCCGTTGCTCCCTGTCATCACACACACAGTTAGAAAGCTCTCTCTCTCCTGTACAATGCTGTCAGATCCAAATATGGTCATTTCCTTTTTATCAGCAACCAATCGTGAAAGTAAAAGGGCTGAATGCGCAATCTCATTGGCTGATATTTAAATCTTTAAAGCCTGTTTTCTCAAAATGACTTTTCTCTCATTCTCCAAGTCTGAAATCTCCACTTCAGTAGAACCTATATACACCAAACTCTCCAGTCTTGTACCTAGTTATATTATGAAGACATTTACAGAGGGATTTGTAAATATATTACTCCTTAGTTTGATTTATATAACATTTTATTCCAAAAAACATGGCGAAAATCAATTTTTTAAGGCTATTGACAGTATGTTCTGATTTACAGGATAACAAAAGTAGATCTTTTGGGAAAAGTTTTTCCCATCTAATATGTGAACACAATGAAAAATTCATTTTTAACCTGGCTTTATCCAATACTCAGATTTCATTTTTTAAAATATATGCAAATTAGCGCATATTTAAATAGATAATGCATAATTTGCATATTTAAACATTAAATTACATAAAACTTATAATACATTTTTTTCTCATCTTAATGTAGGTAATCAACTGGGAAAGTTTCATGGTGATATCTGCTAGTTAAAAGTTTTACCCTATTGACCTGTAGTGTCTGGCCTTAATGAAGGTCATGTGGTGGAGGTAATGTCTGCTCTGACCACACTTCCGCATGTTGTTCTCTTTCAGGCGGTTTTCACAGACCTTGAAATTCTCGCTGCCATTTTCGCCAGTGCAATTCACGACGTAGACCACCCGGGCGTCTCAAACCAGTTCCTCATCAACACCAGTAAGTGTGCTTTAATACAAACTACATCCAAACAGCTGAGCACATGATACATATCATTAACATGAACAAAACATTGCTGATGTATTTGATTACCTGTTACTGGATTAGGCCATAAATACTATTAATTATAATAATAATAAAGCTTTTCTGCAGCCATGCTTTTGGTGAAAATTGTTCAAGGTTAAATTATCAAATTATTTACATTTCTAAATATAATAATATCCTTATTTATTTAAATGTGTAAACATAATAATGTAATTTTTTATTTTTTTAAATAATAATCTAATTATTAAAATTGCTTTAAATAATGGTCTAATTATTTAAATGTGTAAATATAATAATCTAATTATTTTTTGTCTAAATACTGTATAATAATCTAATTATTTAAATATCTAAATATAAGAATCTAATTATTTAATGTCTAAATATAATATGATTTTTTTTTAATATCCAAATATAATAATCTCAAAGTCTAAATATATAATAATCTAATTATTTAATGTTTAAATATAATTATACATTTGTTAAAATATCTAAATATAATGATATATTTTTTTAAATATGTAAATATAATAATTGAATTATTTAATGTCTAAATATATATTTTTAAATATCTAAATATAATCGAATTATTTAAATGTCTAAATATAATAATCTATTTGTTTAATATATAAATATAGTAGTCTCATTATTTAAAAGTCTCAATATATCAATCAAATTATTTAAATGTATAAATATAATAATCTCATTATTTAAATATAACCTAATTATTTAAAAGTCTGAATACAGTCTCATTATTTAAATATCTAAATATAATCATTTAATTTTTGTCCAAAAAATAACAGAAAAAAAGTGTTATTTATTCATCTTTATTTATGACTATTCATAATTGAGCAATAAGTATGAATATATTTTTAGAAAATAGTAAACAATAAAAAAAAAAAGATCTAAAAGATGTAATATTGACTTAATAGTTACTTTGACTGAAAGGCATTTTTCGACCAATCAGCATCCAGAAAGGGCACTGTGCATTTTATAAATACCAATATATGTATTTAAAAGCCTTTGTGTGGTAATGGATGATTTATATATTCAGTGAAACGGTTCACAGCGGATCGCTGTTGTGTATTGACGAACTAAATCCCATCAGCTCTGAGACAGACAGACAGACAGCGCACATCTGTCCTCAAAACCACTTACATAAGTTTATCTAGACATCAGCAGCACTGATATGACACACATAAACATGTGATACACACGTCACACGCTGTAATCTCTGGCACACAGTGATGGAGTCCTGCTGCTGATGCAGAGATTAGCACAAGGTTATGTTGATGTATTGTGTGTGTGTGTGTGTGTGTCCGCAGACTCTGAGTTGGCCCTCATGTACAACGACTCATCGGTGCTGGAAAACCATCATCTGGCGGTGGGCTTCAAACTCCTGCAGGAGGAGAACTGTGACATCTTCCAGAACCTGAACAAAAAACAGAGACAATCGTTGCGCAAGATGGTCATCGATATCGTACGTTCCTTCAAACCACATCTAGCGGGTTTTTGGTTTATTCTGAAGTCTGGCTCACGGTTTTCTCATGCGTTTCTCCAAGGTCTTAGCGACTGACATGTCCAAACACATGAACCTGCTGGCCGATCTGAAGACGATGGTCGAGACGAAGAAGGTCACCAGTTCTGGAGTGTTGCTCCTGGATAACTATTCCGACAGGATACAAGTGAGGAAGCACCACAACTTCTGTCTCGGCCAATGGCGTGAATTGGGGGCGGGACTGTGTTTTTGTTGACCAATGGTGTTTAAGAAACCCATTGGATCATTATCATTTATTTGTTTAATGACGATAGATTGGAAATTAGAACTTCTAAAACGACAGAATTACTTTTTTTTATGACAATTATGATTTTTCGCAAATGTAAAATAAAGTTCTTTCAGCTCCATTTGATACATTTTACATTATTTTTTAATTCATAGAACTTCTATAACCATCTAATGGGATATAAATAAGTTTAACATTTATTATTTTAACGTTTAACAGATTTTTTATTATATGCATGTAAGCTTTGTTTCTGCCAGAGAATAAAACCATTTAAAAGATAAGCTTTTTATCTCACAAATCTGACTTTTTTTCCTCAGAATTGTAAGATATAAACTCCGGGAAAAAAGACTGACTCTTTTCTCAGAATTGAAAAAGTTTATATGATTTTTAGAATATTATATGATAAGTTTTTATATTGAGTTTATATCACAATTTTGACTTTTTAACTCGCAATTGTCACGCAAAAGTTTATTTTGTATTCTGTGGCGGAAACAAGCTTCCATAATTATGATACTATAATCTGTTGTAAATATAGAGTGAAATATAAAGTGTAAATGAAGCAGAAATTGCACATTTATAAAACTTCGATGACTATCTAATGGGATATTAAATAGATAGACATTTATCATTTTAATATTTAGCTTATTTTTTAATATGATACTGATTTGTTGTGAATATAGAATGTAGTTTTCATCTGTATACAATATTTAAATAGCAAATTAAGCAAAAACTATACCCAGTAAATTCTATTTAACTCTTGAATAACTTATTTGACATGTAATGAGTCTGAAGCTTGTTACTGAAGTGTGTGTTTGTGTGTGTGTCAGGTGCTTCAGAACATGGTGCACTGTGCGGATCTCAGTAACCCCACCAAACCCCTGCAGCTGTACAAGCAGTGGACGGACCGCATCATGGACGAGTTCTTCAGTCAGGGCGACCGCGAGCGAGAGCGAGGGATGGAGATCAGCCCCATGTGTGACAAACACAACGCCTCGGTGGAGAAGTCTCAGGTACCAGTGATCACGCCATCAACCCGGACACAAAAGGGGCCGTTAGCTTTGTATATACTTAAAGGAGAACTCCGGTCAATTTTAACATTGAGCTCATTTTTTTGTAAATGTGGAGTGCTGTCAATACAGAGAACAACGACAGAAATCGGTGTTGCCTACACCGTGTTATCCTCTTTTTAAAATTTGCACCCTGTTGACTTCAATGGGGCAAGTACTAAACCTGCTTTTAGGCTCTTAACATCCTTGATGTGTCATTACAAGTGCACAGGTCATGTGAGTGATTCCCTCGGAGTGAACACGGTGAATCTGACTGCAGTAGATGTGAAAGATATGTATAAAAGTGATGTTAATTCAGCCAGCGCTCATACCTGTATTTACATCCTGTTTTCGGTCGAAGGCCATAGTAATCGATTGTCGAGTTCACGCACATAGGTTTAGTACCTATGATCATGCGCATGAACTCGACAATCGACTACTGTGGACTGCAGTCAGATTGACCGTGTTCACTCTGAAGGAATCACTCACATGACCTGGGCACTTGTAATGACACATCAAGGATGTTAAGAGGCTAAAAGCAGGTTTAAAACTTGCCCCATTGAAGTCAACAGGGTGCAAATTTTAAAAAGAGGATAACACGGTGTAGGCAACACCGATTTTTGTCGTTGTTCTCTGTACTGACAGCACTCCAAATGTAAAAAAAAATGAGCTCAATGTTAAAATTGACCGGAGTTCTCCTTTAATGTGAAATTGCTAAATCAATTAAACAAATATGAAATCTATTGGGGGTTTGGCGAAACATGATTAACCAGTAGAGGTTTTAGACTGTCGTCTGTATTGTGGTTATGCTCATGTGACTGGAAAACGTCTGGAAAATGTATCGTTTGAATGCGTTTTTAAGCATTGTGGTTTAAAAACAAGTGATTTTAAACCGTTCAAGCGCAATAAGCAGCGAAAGACAACTCATTTGAATATTTGTGTGCACATAAAGCATCTGCTCATACAGCGCACGAGTACTGAACTCAGTGTCTAGAGTTTACTGGGCTTGAACAGTTAAGTACACACACTTGTACGTCAAAACACCCGTCTTTGTGAGTATCCTCATAAACACAGTCATTTATGTCTTCGGTGACGGTAAATGGTTGAGAAGGAAAGCACATGTACATCAGTATATTAGATCAGTGCATTCGCTCTTAAAGTGACAGGTGCCTAATAAACCTGCTTTGTTCTATTGTAGTTTTTTATTTCTAGTGTTTATTTCTAAGTTTTTCAGGTTGGTCTATTTTATTTTTGTATCTTTGTTCTATTGTAGTTATTTTTTTAACTTATGTTATTTAGGCTAGTATTAGTTTTTTATGTGATTTTGACATTTAAATTTTATTTTAAGCAAAAATAACTATATTGTGATTTATATCATTATCATGATGTAAGATTTTGGTCATATCACCCACCCCTAAAATCTATAGACATTAATCTAAGGCATCAAATAAATTAATAAAAAATAACAAATTACTTAAAAAACAATTGTTTATTGTACTTAATTCTAATTTGTCCGTTTAATATTATTTATATACTATTCTAGATTTGATTCATATTTTTCATTTTTTTTTTTTTTTTTTAAGTTTTAGTAATTTTGTTGTCATTTTAAAAATTCTCTTTAGCTTTAATTTACTTTTATTTAAGTTTTAGTACTTCAACTTATTTTATAATAAGGCAACATTTTTGTTTAACAAGTTTTTCAACTAATATTTTTATTTCAGCTTTATTTCAATTAACTGTGCAATAATCTACAGAGTGACGAAGTGACCAGCCTTAGTCTGTTTTTCAAAGCCTTCATGAATTTGAACCCTTTAAGTTCAGATCTATGCTGTGAGAGTTCGCAGGTTAAACTGAAAATACTTTACTAAGGCTACGTCCACATTAATCCGGATACATTTGAAAACGGTGTTTTCATTTAAAAACGCTCTCCGTCCACACTGGCATTTTCAAACGTTTTCCACAATTTTCTCATCCACACTGAAACGTTGTAAAACGCTAAATTCACCTTATTACGCATGCGTAAACCCTCTCAAAAGCTCACTGAGATGATACAGACCGAAAAAATAAAAATAAAGTTATCGCGCAAATCTTCTGGCAGGATGCGTCCAGGTCGCACTCACTCACCATGATATGTTTGGTCTAAAACGCTAAAACTGCTTTTATGTATTTCCGCAGGACAGCAAATGCGAGTTTATTTTCTGTCATATTTGCAGCACTGTGATATGAAGAGTGTGCAAAGTAACATCTTTTATAACACATTTGATTAGTGTTATCAATATAAGCAACTGTGTAAAAAACAGGCACAATACCGGTATAAACATGAATATCTATGGGTTCAATATGCGTCACATGACTAAACTTGCATCATCGTTTTTAAATACCTCCGTTTTCACAGTCCACACTACAACATGAAAACAGCGTTTTCACATTTATCCACTTTGGAGAGCGTTTTCATTTTCATTAATAAAAACACAAATCTCTGTGTGGACGAAAGGCCAAACCGGAGAGAAAAAGATGCGTTTTCAAACCAAAACGTATTAGTGTGGACAAGGCCTAGATTTAGCAACTATTACTGTAGAAATGAAAGTTAAATTGACCGTTGATTTGTTGCACCTGTCTCCAGGTGGGCTTCATCGACTACATCGTGCACCCGCTGTGGGAGACGTGGGCCGACCTCGTGCACCCCGACGCTCAGGACATCCTGGACACGCTAGAGGACAACCGAGAGTGGTACCAGAGCACCATTCCCCAAAGCCCATCGCCCGCTCCCGACCAGCCCGAGGACAGCAGCCGATCCGGGACGGAGAAGTTCCAGTTCGAGCTGACGCTGGAGGAGGACGGAGAGTCCGACACGGAGAAGGACAGCGGGAGCCAGGCCGAGGAAGAGGAGGAGGAGGAGGAGGAAGAGGAGGACGACAGCTGTAGTGACTCCAAAACTCTCATCACACAGGACTCAGAATCCACAGAGATTCAAGAGGCGGAGGAGGGGATTTCGGAGGAGGTTTCCACTGAACCCAGTATGGTGGAGGAAGAGGAGGACGAGGAAGATGAGGAGGAGGAGCCGACAGACACGTAGCTAATATTTAATAATTGACAATGAAATTGAGTTCCAAAGCGCACGTTGCACTCCGAGACCTCGACTCCTCTCCACGAGCTGCCTGGAGACCAGAGGACACTAAGACTTCGGTAGGTTGTCGTTTTATTTGCACTCAGGAATAACATTTTAGTCCTCTGTCTTTTTCGAGCTTGGTTTTGTTTACTTCGCCCCCTCCTCCTCCTCCTCCTCCTCCTCCTCCTCCTCCTCCTCCTCCGGGATTCGACACAAAGCAATCGGAGGAGACGCCAGCGGGGATCCACGCGGGAACACGTTTCCTTGGATTTCAAAGAGACCTTATTTTCTACGTTTTAAGTCTTCCTAAACTTTGACTGAGACAAAATTTCACAAACGACAAAAAAGAAAAAAAAAAGAAAAGAAAAAGCAGCTCAGCGCTGTCACGGCCTCTTCGATGATTTTGTACGGTATACATACAGATTTTTACATGGTTACTTTTAATATCAAAGCAGCAGCTGTTGCGTTTTCACTGAAACTTGACGCGAAGGGTAACTTGCAAGTACGCAACGTGGGTCGTGCGTTCGCCACCATACACACTCATATCACTGCTGTCACACACACTCCTCTCAGAAGCTCAAACACTTTACCTCCTGTCAATCACCTGCAGATGCTTCATGCTCATGAACTCTTTCTGATCGATTGCCGTCTTGTTCCCGAGTTCTTTCAGCACTTGAAGCCTGGATTATAAACATATTAACGCATTTATAATATTTATCTAAATTCACTGAAACACATCAGTATGTGTATATATAATATATATATATTAGTGTTATCAAATCGATTAATCACATCTAACATAAGTTTGTGTTTATATAATATGTGTGTGTGTGTATATATATATATACAGTATACTGTATATATATGTGTGTCTGTGTGTGTATGTATATATATATATATATATATATATGCTTACATATGTGCTTTATGTATGCATAAAGCATTTACACACATATACACACAACCACACCCACATATATATATGTGTGTGTGTGTGTGTGTGTTAATATTTCAATTTAAATCTATTTTTATGGATTATATATATATATATATAAATGTGTATAATACAGGCACACATTAACATATTTTTTTAAATTGTGCCTTTAAGTTTAATTACATATACACACACACACACACACACACACACACACACACACACATACATATATATATATATATATATATATATATATATATATATATATATATATATATATAAAATATTCATATACATCACAGGCACCGAGTAAAGTGTTACGAACCTTCGTTTAGGAACTTTATCGTTGTCTTCAGTCTTTAATCACCAAGCGAAGGCTTTTCTGGCTTTAATGCAGTTCGGTCTCATAACTCCAGCTCAAGATAAATGACAACATCCTGTATCAGACGTCAAACCTGAAACCTCTCAAGGCATTTATTTGAGGCACTTCTGCTGTAAGGACATCTGTGGTGTGTGTGTGTGTGTGTGTGTGTGTGTGTGTGTGTGTGTGACATTTCTTTTGCCTTTTCTTGCTTTTATTTGCAGGATCTCACATGCGTGAAGCTCAAACACCACGTCATGTACGTCACACGTGAATACTCCATCAGAGTATCTGTTGATGTTCGATGCCTTTCGCCGGGACTCGCCTCTCCACATCCTCTCATTAGATCGGAGATCTTCTCTTAGGGCTAGATGCAGTTTAGCGTCAAAATCCGCGTTTTCATTTCATGCCAAAACTTCCCTCTCCCGCACATGCGGACATGCACTATATATGCGGCACGTGGCTTTTAACAACGACTTATTTATATCAGTTTATGGTTTTTATTTATTGTTTGGCTTCTGTTTGAAAGCAGTACTGTAGACCATCAACTGTAGCAGAGAGCGTGTGGACTTGCAAGTTACAGGTCTTTGGTCGTGTACATAGAACAAGCCTTTTTAAAGTCTGTATGAAATATAATACGCTCACAGAAACTTGAAACCTGGCTCGAGTAGTACTGATTTTGTTATAAATATTTTTATTTAAGTTTTGTGCCATGATATTCTTTCCTCACCAGATGACCTTACCTGATTATGGATTTTTTTTGTGTTTTGTTATATTTTTTTCGCTGTTTACAACTATGTATTTATTTTGCTGTATATATTGTAATGTTTGTTGTAAATGATGACAGATTCTAAACTTCATCCCTGGATGGAGTTGCTGTATTTGGTAAACTCTTGTTGAGAGAATGTTTATTATTATAGATATTATCCAATGTAAAAAAAAAAAAAAACACAACAAAACAAAAAAACAAAAAAACATAATAATATTCTGTATAAAAATGAGCTGGTTTCTGGAGATCTGGGGAAAACCAAACCGTACGAGACGCGTCGCCACTGGCGTTTGGCCCCAGGGCTGTGCCTTAACTTAAAACATCTCTCTGTGTGTGTGTGTGTGTGTGTGTGTGTGTGTGTGCGTTTGGTCTCTTCACGTGTTTTAGAGTATCAGGGCATCTTATGTGCTGCATTTAGGACGCCTTGGGTTTCTTCTCTTCATTTGTAGGTCCGAAACAGTGGCACACAGCGAATGCAATAGACCCAGGACAGTTTGCTTTGCCCTTGTGATCTTCTACTTTCATGCTGTTCTTTAACTTCGTTCGGGTACCGTCTGCTACCATCATCTCATCCAGCCTTGTAGATGTGCTTGTGCACGAACTGAAAGAGTTTCAGATGTTAAATAAGCATACTTTCTGACACGCATACTGTAGATTTTAGCAGCCCTGGACCAAAGCCAATCGTGGCTATTATTATTATTATTATTACTATTATTGGTATTTTTTTTCAATGTCATTAAAGGGATACTTTAAGATTTGATTCCTAAGTTCTGCTGATTAAAAACCGAAACACTTTTGTCTCTTACAGTCTTTTGCCGGTACTGTAGATCCATCTCCACAAACGGTTTTAACTAAAAAAAAAAAAAAAAAGACAGAAAAAAACTCATTTTATATGCAACGAATGAAATAAAAGCATGGGTTGATTCCACACTTGTGTGTGTGTCGCATGTTTGTGTGTGTGTTGCGGATGTGAAGCTCTTTGGTTAGCTGAAGAACATGATTTGGTTTGGTTGCTCCTCCTAATGAGTCGAACTGAGAGTCTTCTGATGTGGTTCGTCATGTGGCGCGTCCTCTTCCTGCTGCCATCTAGTGGACGCTCTGCAAATGACAACCTCGTGCACCACTGTGATCTTGGCCATTTTAATTAAAGTCCCACTGAATGCGCTTTATTCAATTGTTGACGTCATTTCTACTGAAACAGGAAGAAAGGGGCGGGGCATTTTGAACAGCTCCTCCCCTTTTTTAAATGGCCAATAGCGTTTAGTTGATCGTTTAGAGTTCAGTAAAGCTGCAGTTTCCTCCTAATCTCCTCCATATCGCTTTAAAATATCATTCTGTGCAGAATTCAAATGAGTCCGATTCGAATATGATCTGCTCTGTGTATTGTGTCTCTGGACGATGCGGGTCACGTGACACTAACGTGAAACCCCAGACTTCGCAAACTACACTGTCTGAATCGTTCCCTATCCCCTATATAGTGCACTGTGTGCCGTTCACCATGTGGAAAATAGTAAATGTGCGGACAAGTGATTTCAGCTGGATAGTGTAGGGGGCGGAGCTTCAGATTCTAGCGAGCATTTGATTGGACAGGAAATCTGATGAGAAGCGTGCAGAGTGATGTCATCAAAATCACTGATCCATATTGGCAAAGTAATTTTTGAATGCTCATACCTTATAAATATGAATTTTGCCATTGTTTTGGAGCACACTAGCTTATAGATAACAGGCTCACTTATTCATACCATTTTGATTTCATGGGGACTTGAAAGGTTTCCTCTAATTTTATTGCCAAAAAAAGCTCTTGCATTAAATATACTAGGCATGTGCTATTTTATATAGTAGACGCATATATAATATATATATAAACATTTTAGAATAATAATTATCCTGATGGTAGGGCCAGTGCAGCGAATGCAGATAAATGCATAATATTAGCATATTAAATATCAATAAATAAAACTGACATCATAAGGTATTTTAGAATATTTAATATACATTGTTTTTAATGGTTCTGAAGTATTAAGTAAATAGAGTCTAAAGAAGGCACATTTATGTGTAAAAGAACAACAGCGCCCTGTCGAATATAACTGGAGACTGAGCTCCACCTAGTGGACACACAGAGTAACAGCTGCATATTAACAGCTGTTCATATTACACACTTTTCTAAGCCACTGATAAAAAGCAATGGAGAATATAATTGTGGGGGGATTTAGCTTCTTATGTTCCAGGTTATACCAACTTTTTGAATTTATCTAATAATCAACCCTAATAGGCTTTTAAATGTAGAATAACACGTCTGTACACGTGTCAAGGGGAATATAAAACTATGCCTTCCATTGTTCATGTTCATAACTTCAAAACCTAATACTTAAATATTTACCATTGTAATGGTTCTGCCAGAACACCACAGACGGGGTTAGTGTTACAAATAAAATGATAAAGAACAAGAGTCATCGAAGATATCTTTGTAGCGTATGCCACAACAAATGTGCGTTGAACATTTTCTTTGTAGCCTAAACCACATGTGTAAAAGCAGAAGTGAACATGTCCGTTTACCACGAATTAACTTCCGTCCGAGAACGCTGAAAACAACGATTGCCAAAGATTATGAGCGATTGCAGAGCTGACTGACAACTCGCGCGACTGACACTTTTCACACGCTCTCACGACACATCCATTTTCTCACGTACAGAAAAATCGACACTAGGTTACTTCATAAGGTTACTTATGATTTAAAAAAAAAATCTCAGCTCTCAGATTCTGTCAATTTTATTACGAAATTCAAACAATAAATATCGTTTTGGCGCTTGTAAATGTCACGTGACAGATCCCTAGCGGCACGTGAACCGATCATCTCTACTAATAGCTAATAGTAAATAAACACGAACAAACGCTGTTGAAAGATACAGTACAACTTACCGAAATGTATATCCTCATACATAATATCGACCAATCAATCAAACAAAGGGGTCAATAAAACTGGTGGAGACAATTATGTTACATAACATTTACCTCAGGAAAGCCAATTAATGAGCATAATAGGCGGCCAGAAAAAAGAGCTATAGAGTATTTTGCTAAATATGTGTACTTTATTACATATTTATTATATTTTTTACTTATATAATTAAATAAAGTTGTTGTTATTATAATAAAACCACATTTAATTTGAGTTATTTTTAATCATATTTTAAAATAATACTAACCAGCTGATAGGGCTCTCTGTATGTTTACAGCATTAGGTGAGATTTTTATTTATTTTTTCTTGAGAAAAATTAACGCCTATCTTGTGTACCAAATATTTATCCAATTGAGTCAATATTAAATCAAATCACAATTGAATTGAAATCGTGAAATTTGTGTCAAGCAATAAAAATTAAAAACCGTAGCTTACCAGACATTGTACCATGTAAACATTGCATTTTATTAGGTTTAGAGACAACATGTTAGTTTAGTTACTAAAATGTTTTGACAATCACAATACACTTATTGTGATGCAAGATTTATTTATTTATTTATTTTACACCCCCCCCCCCCCAACCCCACTCAAAAGTTGGCAGCTATGCTACAGACTGAAATGATGCTGTTGATGAAGTATTGTGATTAAACGTAAAACTCTTACCAAACAGATAAGAAAGATGGTGTTATTGGAGATAGGCCTACACAATCAACCAACCACCGTGTCGTCATTGAATTTCGCTCAGAGTTGTGCAACAGCATCATACCTATCCGTGACTTCTCGTATATATATATAAAACGGTGTAAACTCTAAAAATATATCAATCCAAAACGAATGTTTAAAAGCAAACATGTTGAAGATTAGCCGTTTCCCACAAAGGCAGTTTATTCAGCGGAGTGAAGCGTCTCCTCCATTGACATCCATTAAAACCGGTCTCTGGTCTACTTCTGCATACGGGGTTTTTGTTTGTCTTGTTTCTTTTTTTAACACTGCGTGCTTGCCTGTAAGTGACTTTGGATAAGATATTAGGAGATCAAAATTGATAAAATAAATGTGCTTTGTCATGCTTGTCGTAACCTCGTACTGCCGACAGGGGGCAGTGAAACCAAGTCAGCGACACTAACATTACTGACCTCTAGAGCGCTGATGAATCATTCATGACCATAGACTAAAAATAATAATAATACTTACGAATCAAATATTCCTTGATCTTCTGAGATGTGATAATTGTACAGTACAACCTGTACTCTTTGAAAACGCACATCATCGTTAATCTCATCAAACTTGACAGTCGTGAAGCATTTTGTGCAAGAAAACCTACACAAACGTACGTACAAACGTTAAGTTGAAGGGGAATATAGGATCAAATATATATTTACAATGTAATTTAAATCATTGTCCAGATCACTGCTCAAGCACAGATGCCGTTTCTCACATGGTACCTGTTACTTTTCTCAGCGATGATCCAGGTGAGCCAATCATATGCGTGATACATGTCAGCGATGATCCAGGTGAGCCAATCATATGCGTGATGCATGTCAGCGATGATCCAGGTGAGCCAATCATATGCGTGATGCATGTCAGCGATGATCCAGGTGAGCCAATCATATGCGTGATGCATGTCAGCGATGATCCAGATGAGCCAATCATATGCGTGATGCATGTCAGCGATGATCCAGATGAGCCAATCATATGCGTGATGCATGTCAGCGATGATCCAGGTGAGCCAATCATATGCGTGATGCATGTCAGCGATGATCCAGGTGAGCCAATCATATGCGTGATGCATGTCAGCGATGATCCAGGTGAGCCAATCATATGCGTGATGCATGTCAGCGATGATCCAGATGAGCCAATCATATGCGTGATGCATGTCAGCGATGATCCAGGTGAGCCAATCATATGCGTTTGCCCATATTAGAGCCTCTTAGGAAACAATTAATAGTCCTCTATATAACAATATAATAGTGTTGCCCAAAGAAACAATCAAAAGTTGTACTAATACAACAAAAGAGCACCGGAGTATCAACACAATAGGAATATTTATTGATATTTTCAACAGTAATGATGACACACGTTTGTCATACACACTCCACACACACAGAATAACCAGCTCTAGAGTGATTCAGTCATCTAAAATATAAGAAATCACTGCGGATATATCACAAGTTAGGTCCAACAGTTGTTTTTTTCACACAAACCAGCTTTAAAAACAAAAAATGTAACAACTGCATTTTGGGGACAGTACAGTACTAATATAAAATCTTTATATTAGTATTTACACATGTAGCTTACCGCCAAATAAACATTATTATGTTCCTACATGAGTTACTCTAGGAGGTGAATGCAAATATGTAGTGTTAATATGACAATAAATGATTTAAATGCAAACAAAGAGGTTTGCTTTTCTAAAGATTAAGTACCCATGTTTTTTTTTTGTGTGTTTTTTTGGACATGGTAGAAGAACAGGTATCGTTAGCATCTGAAACTGAACTGAACTATAGTACAAGTACTGTTTTTTATAGCCTGTTTAGATGTTTTTCACTCCTTTTTTTGAGCTTGTATTTAAAAAGCAGTTTTTAAGCATGCTGTACACCTGAAACGCAGCGATTATAAAACTACTGAATGCTCTTTTGCAGAAGAGTGCTTCCAGATATATAGCCCTATGCATGCTCTAACTGAATGAGATTCACACACAAACACAAAGAAAAACCACAGAGATGACTTGCAACAAGATACACGTTTACTTTTCTCCATACTAGTATATACACCGACACACACACACACACACACACACTCACACACCTATATGTAACTCCACAGTATTTTTGTGTTAATGTCAGCACAAAGATAGTTTAACACAGAAGGTGAGGCAGAGCGATCATCCGCACGAGGGATAAGATAGTGTGCAAAATCAGCATGGCACATCGAGACGCTCCACACACACACTCTCACACACACACACACACACACACACACACACACACACGCACAGTCATTCAACTATATACAAGAGATAGGGATTCGAAATATTGCACTTGCTGGCCCACTGCGCCCCACATACTGAGGGACGCATAAATGAACAAATAAATAAGATTATAGAGATACATGTATCTAAATAGAGATGTTGTACAGTTTCATGCAGGGACGATGCTAAACGTGGCTTGTGGTGGGGAGACGAAGTACTGATTTTCTATATTCTGAGGACACATCAATGAACTATTAGTAATATACGTACCGGCATATTCAGCCTACAGTACAGCTGTGACCATGATATATTTTTAATAACGCCGGATATGGTCGGCCTAATGTTTTATATGTACTACACTCACAAGACCACACATATAAACAGACCACACCATGTAGTTTTAGCATTTAAGGGCTATGTGTTTTCAGTTTTACCTTAATTCTACCTAGATTATTATTATTATTATTATTATTATTATACATCACAATGGAAGTTGGACAATCTCTAGGGATGAGAAACGAATAAAACCGTCTAGAAGTTGAATCGCATGAAACCCCTCAGGAACACGTCCAGGTCATATTTCAGCTCAAAATGAAATAAAATGGAGTGAGTGATTAGAATTATATTTTATATAAAGAGAATGATGCCTATTTTTAGGACAATTTTTTTTTTTTGATGGATAGATAGATAGAAATGGATGGATGGATGGATGGATGGATCGGGATGGATGGATGGATGGATGGATGGATAGATAGAAATGGATGGATGGATAGATAGATAGATAGATAGAAATGGATGGATGGATGGATGGATGGATAGATAGAAATGGATGGATGGATGGATGGATGGATCGGGATGGATGGATGGATGGATAGATAGATAGATAGAAATGGATGGATGGATGGATGGACAGATGGACAGACAGACAGACAGATAGATAGATAGATAGATAGATAGATAGATAGATAGATAGATAGATAGATAGATAGATAGATAGATAGATAGAAGAAATAGATAGATAGATAGATAGATAGATAGATAGATAGATAGATAGATAGATAGATAGATAGATAGAAATGGATGGATGGATGGATGGATAGACTGATAGTACTGTAAAAAATGTGACAATGTTTCTTTATGCAAAGAATACATTTAATTTTGAGATGAAATATGATCTGGGTATTGTCAGATTTGGAGACGTTCCCCCTAGATCCGCTCTTCCTCAGAAACACAGTAGGCTTGTTATATTTCTGAAATTTAAAAATAAGCGTCCACGGCCAAAGTCATGTAAGGTTCATCGGATGAAATATTGATGCACTTCTGAAAATAGCTGCACATTTCCTTGGCTATCACTGCATCATTTCACAAGACGAGCTCAGATTCCTTATAACGTCTAACATCAGTGAATCCACGAGCAGAAAACGAGATAACAGCCAATCACGTCGCTCTACAGCCAGCAGAGAAAAACACCCGACGACAGCGATAAAACACAAAAGAGGAATGTTGAAAAAAGGGCTTGGGGGGGGGGGACAAACTCCACTTCATCTAGAAGAACGTTTCGTTCTCAGACACACGCAGCTCATGAAGCACAGTTACTTTTCTGTTTCTCACTGTAAAGTCTCTGAATAAATAGATAAATAAATATCTCATTTCATCAAGTCAGAGTGAATTCATTTACAATGATCCAATTAAATGCGTAGAAACATTTAATGCACATCTCTCTCCCTGTAGTGAAAAGCTACTTGAATCCACAACATTATATTGATCTGACTGAGGTATATACAAACCTATGTACACTAGATATATCATCATAGAGGTGACTTTAATATTCTTTAATAATCTATAGCGTACACACACACACACACAGCTGATATCACAGCCGCTGCTAGATGGGAAATTCCAATTTCAACTCGATTAATATGGCATGAATTCCTGATCTACAAAAACAAGGAGTCGAGTGTGTGTGTGTGTGTGTGTGTGTAATGCAGCGCCTGACCATCTGCTAAGCCCCGCCTTTAAAAAGAATTCTGACCAATCCCACCTTAGCAAGGAAGTCCTGTGTGATGATGATGTAATTATATTTACATTTTTGAACATTTAAAATGTGTAAATTTAGTATCAACTCTTCACATTTATTTGTATAGCGCTTTTCACAATACACACTGTTTCAAAGCAGCTTTACAAAAAATCATGATGTTAATAATTACAATTAGGGATGCACGATATATCAGCCACCATATCGGTAACAGACGATATATGTTAATATATGTTAATTTGTAATGTTATTGTTATCGGCCCGATAAAAAATTCGACCGATATTTTAAAGCCAATAAATAATGTATTATTTCCTTCAGCTGAGACTCTTCAGATCAACATGACGGTTTTGAATTGCTTGAAATATGATTGAAATCACTTGGAAAATACAGTGTGTGAATTTTGGCGCAGGTATTGCGCATAATTTTACTCATTCTTGCAGGGTTCGCACTTATAAAGCGTGAAATTACCGCAAATGTTTATTAGCAAAACGAATCGACACAGATTATCAATCAAATCTGTCATTTGAAAAGTAATTTCAGTGAAACTGTGTCTCTCCTCTTAATCTTCTGGATTTAAAAGACGTCGCGCCTGCACTATAAGCGCTCTGCGCGACGGAAGTCGTCGTTTTAAATCTTGCGATTTGAACATTGCAAGCGATGTTAGATCATTCAGTAGTTCTGACCTCTTTGAGACTGATTTCTTTGTTCATACTAGCAACGCATGTAAAGAACTCGCGTCTTGGTGAGTACTCGCATAAAGACTTACGTGAAAATAAATTTTTCTAAATGTCGACAAAAAACAATTGCGAAATGACACCGTTTCCATTAACCGATGTTATGCGACTAAAACTTCATTTTTTCCTCTCGCGATAAGTCATTCCAAAAATCATGGCGACGGATGTTGGTAGGTTACGTATATCCCAGCCACTGCACTGGCCATTATTATTAATCAAAGGAGACGTATATGTGTTGTCCAAGCATTAATGGTAAGGAACGACCGTTATACTGTGAGTGGCACATATGAGGTGTTTCTGGGTGTTTCTCCCTCATTTCTGCTTCAAGGTCTTGATTGTGGCATTTATTTGAGGTTCAGAATCTATTTCTGTCATTATTTTGTCTTATATGAATATATAAATATCTAAATATCTAAGTCAGGTGACTGTAAATGCGCAAAAACTGTTTCCATTGCAGGTTTGCGAAATATTCCTTTTTCGAGTTGCCTGAAAAACCTCCTCATGCGAGCGGAAAAACTTTTTGGCGATAAATGGGAGTTTTTGCGAAAGTAGGCGCGTTTCCATTAAAGATTCGCGCAAAACTTTTGCGATTTTTTCTAAATATCGATAAAAAAAACTATTGCGAAATGACGGCGTTTCCATTAACCGATGTTATGCGACTAAAAGTCATTTTTTCCTCTCGCGATAAATCATTCCAAAAATCATGGCAACGGACGTTGGTACGTTTATATATATCACAGCCACGTACCGCACTAGACATTATTATTATTAATGGAAGGATATTTATGTGTGTTATCCAAGCATTAATGGCAAGGAAAGACCCTTATACTGTGAGCGGCACATATGAGGTGTTTCTGGGTGTTTCTCCCTCAGATCTGCTTCGAGGTCTTGATTGTGGCATTTCTTTGAGGTTTAGAATCCATTATTCCTGTCATTCTTCTGTCTTATATGAATTTAATAAAGAGCTCAGTCTCGTATTCTGTCCAAACACACCGCGTCGTCAACATCAGGTGACTGTAAATGCGCAAAAACTGTTTCCATTGCAGTTTTGTGAAATATTCCTTTTTCGAATTGCCTGAAAAAAACCCTCATGCGAGCGGAAAAATTTTTTTTGCGATAAATGGGAGTTTTTGCGAAATTGACGTGTTTCCATTGGGCGTATTTTCAATTCGCAATTTCAATTTGCGCAATTTGAAGGGTAATGGAAACGCGGCTAGTGAAGACTATCCAGTGTTAATTTACATTTGATTACTTTTTTTAATACTACCTCCCTAAACTTAAGCGCAAATATTATCAAAAGATCATTGATTCTAACGTGTCAAATGCACGCCTGAGCTTTTGTGTTATTTAAACTGTATGATCTTATGTGCGTCGATTAGTGTTAAAAGAAAAGAAATGTCTAAATTAGATCGTTTGAGTGATGCACTCACCTGTCGATCTCGTAATGTCGGCAAGTGACCGATGCTTGGCAAGGTTTGATGGTTCTTCATCAGCAAAGTAATTCTGAATTTCACTTCTACTGTCCTCTTTATTAATCCGTTTTGAGTGTTGAGTGAGATTCGACTGCTTTATCTATTTTGTATGTTGTCATATTTGCTGGTTTCGCATGAGTTTGGGTAGCACACTGCCACCTAGCGGTGAACTTCAGAACTGCAAACGGCGTATCAAGTACTGAAATGAGCAAAATCATGATATCGTACCGTTTGAAATCAAATATATACCTGTGTTTTCCCAGTACCGATATACAGCGCAACCCTAGTCTGTCAGTTGTAATGAGAATGGCTTTTAAATGGTGAGACTTTTGTTTTTGTAATCAGGCTTTAAAAAATTTCTATAAAAATTTGGATTCATTTTTATCGGCCAATATCGGTTTTCGATATGGGCCAAAATGTTCATCCCTAATTATAATGTCTTCATAATTGTCTAAATATCTGACAAAAAAATAAATAATAAATTCACACTGTTCGATTCACAGAAATCTCCAGTTTATTCCGTTCCGTTCGCGTTAAAAAGAGGGGCGGAGCTTAGAGTAAAGTCATCAACAGCCGATTCATGCTTGAAGGATGTTAAGACTTTGATTGACAGTTAAGAAAGCAGTGTGTCAGAATGAACTAGGCACCTTAAAGATAGACGTGACTCTAGTGCAAAGGTGCTGGAACATACACAAGCGTTCATACACAGCGTTCACATGCATCAGACAGACTGCATCGTATCATTTTAAAAAGAACGCCCTCTAGTGGCGCAACAGACCGTGACAAGAACTTACACTGTTACCCCACAAGCCACGTATACTGAAAAACCGATGACCAAAGAAATCATATTAATTTTTTTTTTTAATCTATCCTCCTTTCTAAAACACTGAAAAGCAGTTCGCCATTGTTTGAGACAGCTCTGTTCCCATTGGGTGTAGTTGTAAAGGGTCACATGACTCCTGACATGCACCAATCAGATTCAGCTGGCTGTTCCAGCACCTGCATTCTGTGACATTAAAGGATATATGCATCCATCTAAAGGTGTCTCTCACACACACACACACACACACACACACACACACACACACTTCTGCTACCATGTACACTGAGCACTAACAGGCACAGTTAGGCTGCTGTAGTGGAGGAGGGTTATCCGTTAGCCGGGCCGTTCCCTGGGCTCCTGAGGTAACGGCGGGGTCAGTCTCTGTACTCTCTGACATCTTGTCGCAGATTATGTCCACCAGACGCTCAAAGGTCTGCTTCACGTTGATGTTGTCCTTGGCGCTCGTCTCGAAAAACTCAAAACCTGGCGGACAGAAATGACACCAAACCACAGTAAAATATTAATAAATATATTTAATTAATAGAAATGTATTTTATAAATATATTAATAATTTAATTAGTAATTAAATATATTTATTAATCATAATTCATGATAATAGTTAATTATATTTAATAGTAAATAGTACAATTTTGCTTATTAATAATATATTACATATTTTTTTGTAATCTATTATATTAATAAATATATTTAATAAATAGCAATGTATTCTATATATATATATATATATATATATTAATTATATATTAATAATTTATAGCTTATTAATAATATATTGCATTATTTTTTATAATTTGAATATATGAATACATATTTTTAATAAATATAAATGTATTTTATAAATATATTAAACATTTAATTAGTAATTAAATATATTTATTCATCATAATTCATAACATCAGTTCATTATATTTAATAGTAAATAGAACAATATTGTTTAATAATATATTAAATTATTTTGTATAATTTTAATATATTAATACATATTGTTAATAAATATAAATGTATTTTATAAATATATAAAAAATTTAATTAGTAATTAAATATATTTATTAATCATAATTCATGATAATAGTTCATTATATTTAATAGTAAATAGTACAATATTGCCTATTAATAATATATTACATCGTTTTTTGTAATCTATTATATTAATAAATATATTTAATAAATAGCAATGTATTTTATAAATATATAAAAAAATTAATTAGTAATTAAATATATTTATTAATCATAATTCATGATAATAGTTAATTATATTTAATAGTAAATAGTACAATATTGCTTATTAATAATATATTACATCGTTTTTGTAATCTATTATATTAATAAATATATTTAATAAATAGCAATGTATTTTATAAATATATTAAAAAAATAATTAGTAATTAAATATATTTATTAATCATAATTCATGATAATAGTTAATTATATTTAATAGTAAATAGTACAATATTTCTTATTAATAATACATTTCATAGTTTTTTGTAATTTATTATATTAATAAATATATTTAATAAATAGCAATGTATTTAATAAATATATTAATAATTTAATTAGTAATTAAATATATGTATTCATCATAATAATAGTTAACTATATTTAATTATATTATATTTAAACTAAATATTTTTTAGAGCATTGCATTGTTATTAGCATGTAACCATCAAACTCTGTTCAATTGTATGTCGAATCTCGTGTGCAACTTCACTCTATTTTTGCACAAAGTTGCTGACTATGTAGTGTCTCAATTCTGCGACTCAAAGAGGTTCTGTATGGATGATGCCTATGTAGGCAGAATGTGCTCTTTTACACATCGTGACAATCCTGAGATGTAATTGCTTTGACAGTGTGTAAGCGGAGAGGGAATGTCCTCTCTCACAACACACATGCAGTAAGAGTGTCTATCTTCACCGCTCAGCGTTACTCTGAGATGTTTGCACATTCTGGTGTCATCCAATTATATGCGTTTAATTATCGCCTGAGTTCAAAAGCTGCAATTCACTCCATATGCTCTAATTTATGCACCGTGAACATATGCTAATACGTGAGCCATCTAAGGTATATATTATATTACAGTGCTTATGTAGGGGCAAAAGTGGGGCATGTTATGAATGGTGAGATTAATTTCCAGTCTGGTACATATTGGAGTTTTGTAGCATTTTGTAGTAGTTCTTAAGCAGTGGGTTGATAGCAAAGGGTACAAATAGCAAAGGAAAATAAAAGTCTAAATGTGAAAAGTTGAAATGCAATCAACCACATAATGGTGCATAGTTTAGAAAAGCACAATAAATAGACTTTCAACTTTCAAAAAATGGAGAACACACTTCTCATCCTTTGTTGCTGACGTCAAAGGTTGTATCCGATCAAAATCAATATTTTGGTGCAGATTTATTGTCAAGCTGGTAAGCAGCACAACATGCTCTCATCCTCATGTTGTTCCAACCCCGTAAGACATCTTCAGAACACAAATTAAAATATTTTTGATGAAATCTGAGAGCTGTCTCGCTCCTTCATAGGCTTGCTAGGTAATTGAATCCCAGAAAAGTTAGTAAAGACATTGTTAAAATAGTCCAAGTGACTACAGTGACTCAACCTTAAGTTTATCAAGCGACGAGAATACTTTTTGTGTGCAAACCCCCCCCCCAAAAATAACAACTTTATTCACCTATTCATGTTCTTCTGAGTGAGTTCACGTGGTGTAACAGCGCAGCGCTTCTGGGTTGTACGTCAGAATGGAGGCTCACTATTGGCCAGCATCACACACATGACCAGCGTCGGCCAATAGTGAGCCTCCGTTCTGACGTACAACCCAGAAGCGCTGCGCTGTTACACCACGTGAACTCACTCAGAGAATCACACAGAAGAACATGAATAGGTGAATAAAGTTGTTATTTTTTGGGGGGGGTTTGCACACAAAAAGTATTCTCGTCGCTTGATAAACTTAAGGTTGAGTCACTGTAGTCACTTGGACTATTTTAACGATGTCTTTACTAACTTTCTGGGCCGGCAAGTTTCAATAACATAGAAGCCTATGGAGGAGTGAGACAGCTCTCAGATTTAATCAAAAATATCTTAATTTGTGTTTTGAAGATGAACGAAAGTCTTACGGGGTTGGAACAACATGAGGGAGAGTAATTACTGACAGAATTTTCACTTTTGGGTGAACTAACCCTTTAAGAAGTAAGTTATGCTGACCCACCTGACTGGCTCCACCGGTCCAGAAGTTTCCCTGGAGGAATCAAACTTTTATAGTTTTGGGATGAGGTTAGGAAGAGTGAACTCACCCAACTGCTCTGCCAGCATCCTGCCGTTCTCCACAGACACCACTCTCTCCTCATCCATGTCACACTTATTTCCCGCCAGGATGACCTGCGCGTTGTCCCAGGAGTACGTCTTTATCTGGGTCGACCTAGATAAGAAAGACCAAGGATGTTACGTTTCACTCTCACAATGCAATTATGCTCCACATACAGTATAAACAACATTTCTGCATCGCACATGCATTATTTCAACACTGCGTGATGATGCATTTCTGTACTGTATATGCAGGGCTCCGTCTGCAAACATACACTGTTAAAAGTTATACAGTATATTCCAGGTGCATTACTTTCACAGTAGGACTTATACATGCTTCATTTCTTGTCAAATCTACAGTACTTCACTGGCAATTTTAGTCAAGGTTTTACAGTTGTACTGTGAAAAAGCTTGCTTTTACTCTGACTTTACAGTATTGGAAAAATTACTGTAAACAAACTAAATCTGTACTGTACTGCTATAATGCATATGTACAGCAAACAGTCTTTTCAACCACACACTATCATTATTTCTGTCTTACAATAATTCAAATGATCACAGAAGTACTGGGATAAAAGTTTATAACAGAAGCATCAAAATAGAGCAAATCACATTTTGAAAGTAACTTGACGCTTAAAATAAGGATTGTATCAATTACATCGTTACACCAGTAGGTGGCGACAAGTGACTGTTAAAAAATGCATTTGCCATTGAATCATTCATTCAAGAGATTCGTTCAAAAACGCTGAATCATCAAGTAATGAAACGAAGATTTAATGGGCCCTATCTCACACCCAGCGCAATTGACTTTGTACACCGACGCATGTTTCATTCCTATTTTGCATCCGCGCACAGCGGACTCTTCCCTCCACAGACGCACGTCGGTAAATTAGGGAATGAACTTGCGCTCCCGGGGGCGGTTCAGCGCAAAGAGGCGTGTTCTGGCGCAAACGTTCCCTGGTGCTATTTTGCAGTTTCAGAAAACAATTCCTCCACTGACCAGGAAAAACCTCGTCTAAAGTCAGTGGCGCGTTATTCATATGCTATTTTGAGGGCGCATGCTTGGTCATAATGTAGCTTGTGCACAACGCATATGCACTTTAATTCTCTCATCTACACAGAAGCAGCAGTTTTCATTTTTAGAAAACCATACATTATTACAAGGAAAAATATTAACACACGAGGGAAATCATTGTGGTGTCCATGAAGATGTGAAAAAATAGGCATAAATCTAGCTTACACATTTACCCAAATTATTATACGCCTGTTTAACCGAAGCTAATCTGGGTGTGTTTCTCCATCCCCAATGTCACTTCTCTGTGTTTTACGGCCCTGACGAGAACGTCGGTCTCCTCGGCTGTGAACCGCTCCTGCAAATCCACTGTTACTGTATAATAGCAATCCGCCATGGAACAAGCGCGCCTGCTCTTAAAGGGAATGTGAGATGTCGCTCTGATTGGTTTATTTCACGTTACGCCCAAACCACACCTATGAGTAATGAAGCTACTTCAGACCAACACATTTTAGATTTGCGTTGAGATCTGCCCACATGTTACTTCCGTTTTGCGTTTGATACTTGCGTTTCAGATCGTTCAAATAGGGCCCAATGAGTGAGTCATTGAATCATTCACTCAGTTTTTTAAATTTAAATAATTTATTCAGATTAAACTATTTAAATAAACTCCAGCAATTGACATTTTCTCAGAACCTCTAGTAAATTACATCTTACTTTGTTTAGTTGTCTGTTCAGAATTGTGGGAGAATCATGATCTGTTTGAAACTACAAAAATGCGATTCTCCATTTATCCATAATCGTGCAGCTCTACTTGATGTGCTGTATTAGATTACTTTTCATATTTTGTTATTTAATTTAATTTTTTTATTAGGTGTGATATTGTTTGATTATGTAAGGCTGTATTTTATGTGTGAAAGGTGCTATATAAATATATTTAAATTCCTTGCAATTTTTTCCAGTGTGCCGCCCAATTAAAGCTAATGTTTTATAGCCGTCTCAGTTTTTAAAGGCTTGTTTCGGTGCCATGGCAACAGCAGACAGCTGGAGCAGATTCACTAAAGCCCACGACACATCACAGCGTCTGCTCATGTATGTCGCAGCGATAATGCCGAGACTCTAGTAAGTTGCTTTTGTGTTTCCCCAGCGCTTTCACATCCGTCTGGTTTAATTAGGTGTCAGTTCACTGACCGCAGCTGGAGTCTCTTGAGTTTCACCAGACATCATTTCAAGGAGTTAAACTATAGTCAAGCTACCCTTCTGAAAAACCACATGACAAATTACTAAGAAAAAGCAGCTTTTTAAAGAGGTAAAATCTTTGCGGTTTTTACAATTACACTGTAAAAGTGGCAACCTGCAATTGTTAGCTTAAAGAGCTATTTCTACCTGATTTAACCTATAAAAATGTATTTTGTTGGCATTATTAAAATATATATGTATTTAGCTTGATTCAGTGATGTTAAATAATATTTTTGACTTGAATAAAACTAGTTAATTTAGATGTAACCATTTTTAAGTTCATGAAATACATTTACATTCATGCATTTAGCAGATGCTTTTATATTATGTATATTTATATTATGTATCGAGAGCCAACAATATACAATATTCATAATATACAATGCCAGGTTTATTAGACAACTAGATTAGGAAACAAGCAAGCTAAATACAACAAAAACTGAAAAATACAAACAAATAATTGAAACTAAAACACTCAAATTTATAGTACATAATAAAAAAATATATATAGTGATAAACCGTAGTATTTCACTAAATATTTATTTACAAAATATTTAAATAATTAATATATATTTTAAAAATGACTGGAAACCTAATTACTCAAATGGGTAAGAATTTTAATTTTATTTCTATTATTAAATTATTATTATTATTATTATTAACATTATATTATAATTAAATGATTAGTATTCATTTTTTGTTTTTATTTTTACCAGTTCACTGAATTGAAGCAACTTGACAGGAGATTCTCTACAACATTTATTCATATCTGACTCTATAATTATTTAATTTTTTTGTCATTTACTTTTATTTTAGCATCAACTTCAGCATCAACATGGTGAAAGAATTACATTTCTGAGTGAACTAATACTTCAGGAAGATAACATCTGCTGATGAAGCAGTATAATTGCAAATTCCTCTCCAGCTCTGTCCTTTCAGTAAATTCAGGTCTCATTTCTGCCTAATAAAGTAATAAAGCTCGGACATCAAGCCGTTTTGCGGTTGTAATGACTCAGCATCTGACCCGAGTCGCCTTTCCCTCCGCTCTACTCTTTCTGTTCCAGTTCCTCAGCCTCTTATCCGGATGTTCATTAGTCTCTCGTCTCACGCTAATTACATCAACCACTGACCACAGCCAGCGGAGCGGATCGATAGGGCGGCATCCGTAAAGCCCTGAACGAGCCCTACTGCCCTTTAACACTGAGAGAAATTTAAATGACTCTTGTTAAATATTAACCGGATGGATTCCTGAAGACTCAGTGATGCTACTTTTCCTCTAAGGCCTCTTTAACTGCTCACAGAGGACTGTTCAGGTTACATAATTCAAAACAGACCCTGTTTACTCTCTTAACCTCTTAAGTGTCACCGGCTCACCGGTGGGCCCAAAATCATTACATATTTAAAACAGTAATATCCTATAATAAACATAAACTAATCTTGACAAACTATATATCATTTGAAAGCTTACAAACTCTAGTTTTCATATTTGGTTTGATTTTGGTTCATATTTGATTTCCAAAATAAATTAGAGAGGAGCTGTAATTTATCAATTTGCAACAAGAATATTTTCATATTTATAAGGCGTGTTCAGACCTTTATTTTGAAATAGCAATGAACATGAAAAATCATGAAAGAATGGATGAAACCTCAGTTTGTTTTCATGCCAAGAGTTCAAAAGATATCATCCATTCAATTATTTTAGAAAAAAATATATTAATATGTTTTTAATAACACATATGGAAATGAAGGCGCCCTTATATGGGCAGTAATGGAGTCTGGTTGTCACCTAGTGAAAATGTTTGGTACTGCGCCCAAACAAAATCTCACTGAAAGCTCATTTTTTGAGATATCAACCTAAAATTTGAAACACAACTTATTCAGATTTTTGGCTTTGATTTTCTAGCAGTTTTAGAGTCGGCCAGGTTTTAAAAATATATATTTTATATAAAATATGAATAATTAAATTTTTTAAATTGTACATTTTCATAAACACAAACTTATATAACTTTTTTTTTGTTTCACTTTCTTAATTTATTTCACTTCAACAAAAATCTGCCAAATGTCTTCTTTAAAACAAGACCAATTTTACGTCTATACTCCAAAGCATTCTTTAATTACAACCATTTAAAGTCGAAATGTGCATTTTCATGTATATTTAAAAAAAGGGGGGTGACACTTAAAGGGTTAATAAACATCTTATCATCAATGGATCAGTGTAAGCTTGCATTCATAATATCCCATTAAAATATAATAACTTTCTCCACCACATAATACTATTGCTAATTTTGTGTTGCATTAATGTTGCATTCTTTATCATTAAAACATTAAAAAAATATAAAGGATCCATTTGCGATCCATTCCATTCTGAATAAACAAACAACGCAGTTCACATGGTTCGTCGTTGTTGCATTATTCATTAAGATAATAATTAATAAATGCATGCACAATTATCCGTGAACTTGATAAATGTTGATAAATGTTTTACTATGAACAAACAAATGCCTTTCAACTTATGTGTGCAAAATTCTGAATTAAATGAATGTGCAGCAATTTGTACAAATAGAGAGTCTGTAGGCCTACTACACGTGTTGTAGCCATTAAATAAGCGTATTTAGTTTCATATTTGTTAAAATATTATAATGTTATTTTTTTCCATCTATGTTGATTATGAAAAGTGAACAGCACGAGTAAGATAGGATGCGCAATATATCGAGAGACATGGAGCGGGTCAGACATGATTTTGACCACTTCATTAAGTTTTGTTTTGTAGAAAGCCTTTCTTTAAAGTGAATTTCGTTTTGTATAAATTGTATCTTAATTTTTATCATTTTTTATCAACCAATTGCCTGGATTTAATAAATAAATATAGCAGACAATATAATCATGGAGTCGCCGGTGCGGTCACTTGCATTGCTCGTGAACTGGAGCGCATCTCATCATAAATTAACCTGAAACTCAGTGTATGCCTCACAGACATGAAAAATATATCTAAAGAAAGCTTGAAATGTCTTTAAATGAAACAATTCAAAACAAAAAGAAATAGGCTACTCTCTGATTATGTAATCCATGATGTGCATTTCTCTCTATAGCCGCGTTCACGGAGATGGCGATCGTCAACTTCATCTTTGCAGCCGACACTGACACAGAAAACACAAGTTTATTAATAAAAAATGCACATCTTGCTTGTTGCACGCACACATATTATGTCGAAATAACGAGACATTATGTTGAAATAACATTATTAATAATAATAAATCTTTAAGAATATTTGATTGAATGCTGAATGTTGCACTTGTTCAATTTAATACAATTAATACTTTAATTGTGACAATTAAAATAATTGAATATTAAATATTAAGTGGCCAATTTTTTTAATAGTATTTATATAGGCTATAATATATCCAGCACCCCCTCAGCACCTGCGTTAAAAAATTCCCTGGCGCCACCCCTGGTTATAACGGCCCACGTATTATAAAATGGTCAGGTTTAAATCGGGCTCGGGCTCATAATTACAGTTAATGTGTCGGGCCGGGCCGGGCTCGGACACAACGTGCACGGGCTCGGGTAGGGTCGGGCTTGATTTTTTGGGCCCGATCTAAGCTCTAACTCAAAGTACCGGTAGGTTCAAAGTCTCTGTGCATGTGTATGTGCGTGCGTGCATGTCTGTCTCATGGCAATGCATATCCCATGTTGACTGCTTTACAATGCAATGTTTGAGAAATGCTTCTGGTGTTACATCTAATATGTTGTATAGTCAAGTGTTTTATGGATATTCATAACATTGCTTCTATGTAATGTGGAAGCAATAGGCTATAGGCTCCCTGGTCATATTGCTGTTGGTTATGTTTACGTTTATGATGATTACGTGCTGCGCGAATAGAGTATATGATTATTATAAATACCGGTATACGTACTGTAGGCTAATAATAATTGTGCCCTCCCATGCATTTCATATGCCACCCTTAAGACTGAGGTCTGGCGACGGCACTGCATACCCATACCCCAAATTTTGCAATATAAATTAATCTAAATAATAAATATGAATAAAATATTTTTTTTTAAATTAACTAATATTATCATGACCTACTTTTCATGATTTACTCACTTAATTAATACCAGGTGTAAACAGGGCCTTGATGAAAATCCCTGTTTACACATTCCCGTTTACACCTGGTGTTTTAATCCGTCTTGTTTGTCCACTTTCAGCCACTTCTGTCCTGATTTCTTCGAGCGGAGGGTCTATGGACGGGTAAATGTATGGGCTTTTTCAGATCTTTTGATCTAATGGATAAAACAAGCTCACGCAATTTACATATGAACGCGACCGGAGACGACGGAAAAACAGCCAAACGAAATCAGGAATGGTGAGAGAACATTGTGCTTGATACGTTTTCATCTTCAAATCAAGCTTGTGTCTTCAACTGATAAAGTTTAAATGCCGTCTGGCTAGAGCGTTTCCCATAATGTTCACTCATTAGGTCAGTAGACGGAGAGAAGACGGTCTTTTGTGGCGGTTTGAACACATTCGAGCTCATCAGAGTTTACACTACGAAAACAATCCGATCGAATGCGTTTTCCACTACCTCTGGAAGTGGAGGAAAGTGGACAAGCTCAAAACGTTTTACACCTGTATTTCACCTGTATTGTCCACTTGTGATCCGATTGAATAAAACGCGTCTTTATACCAGGTGTAAACAGGGCCTTAGATATTAAAACCTCTGGCCTCGTCACTACTGTTTTTACACCGAACAATGAATCAGTAAAGACCCTGTGATGATGATGTGTAAACTAGAAATATTCATGCTTCCTTCAGAGCCGTCTCACTCACGGCATTTGTGTTGATGGAACAATAACTTGCTTATAGTTCTCTTAAACACTGCAGATTTTTTCTGCAAATACACACACACACACACACACACACACACACACACACACACACACACACACACACACACAACACAAGTTATGCTGAAATACTGCCTTCTGCTTCAAATACTGCAAAAGTGTCTCTGCAAACCTGTATGCACTGAATGACTGTGATATTAACGATGTAAACTGTGAGTGAATGAGTGATAGATTCCTGAAGTGGAGAGTGTTTTTATGATGTGAGTGAAGTAATGCTTCCATGTATTATTCTGTATATATTTTATGAACTTTTGTAAGTAAAACATCAACCTGTCCAGGGACTGCGGGTGGAAATTTGCATTTTTTGCAATAACCTGGCACATGACATCTCTTCTTTTTTAGACTAATGTTTTTTGTGCATTGTCCCTGATCAAATAAAAATAAATTCAAATTCAAATTCAAATGCATGATCAGTGCAAACGCAGGCGTCACGTCCGGTGATGTTGTCTCCGATCGCATCTACACTGCTCGTGGGGTCAGAGGTCACTCACCAGTCCTGGACGGCTCCGAACGACTCCTCGTTGGTGATGTCGTACATGAGGATGAACCCCATGGCTCCACGATAATACGCCGTAGTGATGGTGCGGTACCTCTCCTGTCCCGCAGTATCCTTAAAAACACAAACCAAACAGCTTCGTTAGTTCAGACACTCATTTCAATTCTTAAACACTTATTCAATTCAATTCACGTTTATTTGTATAGCGCTTTTAACAATACACATCATTTAAAAGCAGCTTTACAGAAAGTGCATGAGTCCACATTACAATTTAGAGTGATCTGTTATTAGAGGTAACGGTCTAAGTTATGTATTTCAGAAATGTACATATACAAAATCACAGTTAGCTAAAAATTAATTAATTCAAACAATGTAGTAATTTAATGCAGATACAATGAGTAATGAATACTTGTTTGTTAACAAATAATTATGACATTTAGAAAATATAGCATTGGTGCATGTTTTTTTTTTCCACAGTTTAAACCCAAAATACTATAGTAACTAGAGACGCACTGATGTATCGACCAATATTCGGTATCGGCCGATGATCGGTGCCGATTATATCCTGTCAATCAAAAGGGTGCAGAAAAACATGTCAGACTGCAACTCATACTCTGTGTCAAATAGTGATGTAGAATAAAGCTGAAGTTGTAAATAGGGGTGTGACGGTTAGCATATAACCGTGAGACCGACGGTTATAGTTGAACACCGTCATTATAACTGCCATTATAATATATAACCGTGTTATTAAAATATTTTTTACAAACATTTTTTATCATAGAGAATGTTTAAATACTAATTAAAAACAATTGTTAACAGTCTGTGTTATTAATGGTCTACGTCGTTTCCAACTGTATTTGATTCTTTGCCAAGCGACCGCCAATCATTTGAGATAGAAATAAAAGCTATGATATAGTGATGTGCCATCATTATGAGATTTATTAAACAAATGAAAAACATTTGCAATAATAAACATTAGCAATGAACATTTGCAATCGGGAGACATGGTTTTTACCACTTAATGAAGTTTTGTTTTGTAAATCGTCAGACATGATTTTTACCACTTCATTAAGTTTTGCTTTGTAGAAAGCATTTCTTTAAAGCGAATTTCGTTTTGTATAAATTGTATCTTAATTTTAATAAATGTTTCATCAACCAATTGCATGTATTTAATAAATAAAATATATTTAAATATATTCAAATATAGGAGACAATATAACCGTCACATGGAGGCTCCGATGCGCCGCGTTCACTTGCATTGCATGAAGTTGAACTAGAGCGCATCTCATCGTAAATGAATGAAACTCAGTGTAGGCCTCTGCCTCATACATTAGCATTAAATATCTTTGCTGCATCTTTCTAGAACAGACAAGGGCTTTCTTGCGGCCCGCATCAGCAGAGCATTGCATCGTCCATCGCAAAACAATCAGCGGATGGCGGGCGGGTGAGGCTTTGAAATCTGGTAAAAAAACGTTGGTGCGGATGATGAGTTTTGTGATGCGGTTGCGGATGAAATAATACCCCATCCGCGTATCTCTATTGATAACAACATTGAACACTACACAAATATTAATTTTATTCAAACTAAGTTGTCCTGTAACAGACGAACGTCACGAACGTCGCAAATGTCACGCTTCATTCAATGAGTGCAGTGTGTCATTTTAGTTGCGAATTGCGAATTGCACCCAACAGACGTTACGATGGCCGACAGGAAGTGATGTCGTCGTCTGAGAGTAGCCAGTTAAGCAATGAGGTTTCTTTACAAAGATAAATTACGAAATTAGGTTTACTTAATTATTCAGTAAAATGATGTTATTGCGAATATTATTGTAACTTGTTCATCATTGTGTCAGTGTTTTATTCGCTGACTTTAGCTATAGCTTCTTTACACTAAGAACAACAAAGTGACAAAACGCATTTGTCCGTTTAAGGCCACTGTAGAAACATGTCGATGTAAGCGGACCCGCGGTGTGTGTAGAGAGAAATGCTCATTATAAGCTAATAAAAACATAACGGTTCATTATACACCACTGAAAACATAGTTATGTATATGATATTGCATTTCTGTCAACAGATTAGATTAGATCCAGATTAATATTACACAATGCACCTTTAATACTTTTTTATAGGGAACCACAACTGCAAACCTAACATTGGATTCATCTTATCCCATATCATTTAAATAATATTCATATAATATTTCAGAAGGCTTGATGGATGAGAGCAGGAAGTCGTTTAACTTCTTATACCAGATTGTTCCCAAATTTAGCAGGGAAAAGTGGAGACCTGCCAGGGGTTACCATGGTGATGGAGCAGTACAGCAGGGAGTAGCAATGGCGCGGGTTGGGTGGGTGGATGCAATACAGCAAATTATGGACCCTAAAGGGTAATATTTGACACTTTTGTAGCATGCAATCTCTCCCAGCTGACCAGTTATAATATTAGTCAAGGATTCTCGCACCAAAAACATCAAAATGTAGTTTACACGACCATTTCCACTTTCTCTCTAGCCTTTGTTATGGATTATTATTAATATGGCTGTTGATATGTAAATGTGGGCGGTCATATGCTAATGATCTCATAATGAGCTCGGTTTCAAACCCTCTACATAAAAAAGCGTACAAAATGAGCAGAAGGAAAGTTAAATCTTGTTTTGACACAAATGAAAGCGGTGATATATTTGTATATTATTTATAAAGGCTTTTTGATGATTGCTTCGCACAAAAGGTCACAGAAAGAGCGTCAAAATATTTACACAGAAATAAGCCACTTTAAATGTTTTACTGCAAGTGTTGTTCATACATTGTAAAAAAATTAATAAAAAAAGTTGCTGTTTTAAATTTATAAGTACAATCAACTTGTACTTTAAGTCATTTCAACCTAAATTAAATTGACTTGAAAAAAAAATAGTTGAATCTTGTATAACATTAAAAGCTTCTTGACTTATTTTGATGATTTAAAGCAAAGTAAAAACATATGTTGTCATAACTTAATTTTTACAATAATTTTTCGTTCTGCATTCAACATTTTTATCTTTAGATTAATGTGCATTACAGCTGCACAATTAATCATTAAAAGATCGGGATCTTATTCCTAAATGACAACATTTTGCCTGTGTCTCTTAAACCTTTGACAAAATCACACCATGAACATTAAAATTTGTGTTGCCGCTGCCACTGATCCAGAGACAGCCGTTGTCATGTACACTGTACATATGAAACAGCTTTGCAACCACACAGTTTCGTTATTTCTGTCTTACAATAATTCAAATGATCAAATTAGTTTATAGGTCAGATATAAACACTGATGGCTATGGAAGCAATTAAAATAAAGCTAATTAACTTAGCTACAAATAAAGATTGTATTGATTACATCGTTACACCAGTAGGTGGCGACAAGTGACTGTTAAAAATGTATTTGTCATTGAATCATTCATTCAAGAGATTTGTTCAAAAACGCTGATTCATCCAGTAATTAAACAAGTGAAGTGTCACTGAATCATTCACTGAACCTGATTTTTAAAAAATATTTATTGTAAATTATTAAACAATTAATTTAATTAAAAAGACTGCAGCAATTAATATTTTGTCAGAACCTCTGGTAAATTTCATGTTATTTTGTTTAGTTGTCTGTTCAGAATCGTGATTTACAATGCAATATAATAAGACTGCCTAGTAGATTTATCATCTGTGCGGCGCAGTGCTTTTCACTTGATTGTTTTTACAGCTTTACTCGCAAACTATAATTCTTGTTCATCAATAAGGTAAGAACCAGACCAGACAGATATACTCAAATTAATTGAAAAGTGTACTGTCCGAGTAGTAATAAACGATGTTTGCAGTCGTAATGATGACAGTCGTGCACACAAAAGTGGTACTAGTAGATGTTCTGTGCTACGGCATGGTAACACTGTGTCCTACTGTAACTACACGTGACGCGACGCGCGATAAAAGGTCCTTCTCCATGTTAATCAGAGTGTTTGTCCTAACGAGCCGCGACAGCGACACTCGACGATTCTATTTTAGAAACGGTTTCTATTTTTCTGTGACGTCGCGCTGGAACAACAAACACAAAGTGTGGCTATGATAATCTCAGGTGCTGTTTATGTGCTTTATTTAATGTTAAAAGCGTGTAATGTGACTCTGAATATCATTTAGTGCTCCAGCTTTGAGGCTGTAAAAGCAACAATGGATAATTCACCTCAGATCTTGAAATTAAACAAATGGAAACAAGAACGTTCAAACTGTGAACAAACAAGTGTATTATTTGTCAAAGATTGTTTTAGTAACTCAGTAACCTATGTGTTTTTAATAATGTTTAAAGGGGCTATATGTAGTTTTCAGCGGCCTCTAGCGGTGATGTTTCAGAATGCAACCAATAAGTTTACAAGCGAGTGCTCGTGCGCGTGCTCGAACTCATGAGCGAGCTCTCTGGGTACCTTCCAGACTGAGACGCAACACAGCGGAGAAAGCATCACACAACATGCTGGAAACTCAGGTAAACTCCCACTGCAACATTACAATAATAGGCTACTTTTATCAGCTTGACGTTGAACTAATGCTCCATGCTCGTACCATGATGAGTATGGAACCCTAGCAACCGTGCCGAATTTTGCCTCTGCAAGCACCACTTCACATTTTCTTCAGGAAATGTACATTCTAGGTTTGTAGATAAGGTGTCTCCATGATTCAAATGCCCTGCCGATGTTGATCCGTGTTTTCACCCGAAGTTCATCCGATTCACGTCTGGCCTTACGAGCTTCAGCGAAAAAAAAAAACGTTTTTTGTTTTTTATGAATATGTGGAGTTTGTGTTGGAGTCTGTTGTGCTGGGAGCAGGTCGTTTCTTAGTGTTATCAGACATGTCATAAGTTGAATAAGTCATAAGTCCATGTCATAAGCTGCAGTGTCGTCGCTGTTGAGTGCAAAGTCAGTAGACGAGGCGAGAGGCTCGGGAGCGCGCATGCAGGTCTCAGTCACGTCACTGGATTTCGCGGTAAATCCGACCCGGAGCTTCACATAGAAATAAGAATACTTGCTTTCCGAGGTAATAGCAAAACCCGCAAAGTGGATCATTTTAATGTGAGATTACAACCCCTTCACACACAGGCAATAAAAAAGGATTCATTTTAGTAGAAAAACTACATATAGCACCTTTAAATGCTGTAATATTTGTGAATTTGATTATGTAGCTACTTCTCCATTTTCTGGCGAGTGTCGTCAAGATTACTCTCTGGTGCCGCGAGACTCCGCCCACACGCTGTTTCTGATTGGCTGTGGGTTTTGATTGATTTTGACGCATCTCGTAGTCGCGTCACTTCTGGTGTGGACAGACACATTATTAGTCGCTGGAATCTTATCGCATCGCGTCTGGTTAGTACAAGCCATTAGCGATCACACTACATGCATACCAAGCCTAAGCCCAACTGAACAGTGCTCAGGCCCACCTCTTCCAAGCGGGACAGGGACAGGCATGGTTTAACTCACCTGGTGTGAGTACACCTTAACTGGTCTTCCCATGCATGTGCCAATAACACTGCCCTCTAAGTGTGTAGTGGACCATGACAAACAGGCAAATCCCGAATCCTGCTCTTATCTGCCACAGACAGATCCAATGAGCGACCACACACCTTATTCACACACACACACACACACACACACACACACACACACACACACACAATACAAAAGAGAAGCACACACACATACATACACACATACATACATACACACACAAAATACAAAAAGAGAAGCGCACACACACACACACACACACACACACACACACACACAGAGTGGCCAAAAAAATAAAGCATCAGGCTCCATTAGGAGGCTTTATGATGATCTAGAACCGCAAGCAATTATAAAATGGGCTCTGAGTATCTCTTTATGGCTCTGTGAAAGGCTTATGTTTGGACACACACAGACTGAAGTAAAGGCTCTAATTACTGCAAACAGAGCCGCTGATAAGAGCAAACAACACGCGGTCGCTCCCTTAGCAGGTGCTGGTCAATCTCGGCCACGGCCCGAGAGAGAGAGAGAGAGAGAGCAAAACACACCATTCACTGCATACACACACATACACACACAACTCGTTCAGTCTGCGAGAGCTTACATTAGGCCAGTCGATCAATTAAAAATGGAATCAAATGAATAATGATACACTGATTAATCAAACTATATATAATATCAAATTACATCATTGTTGCAGACCAGCAAATCATCAAATATACATTAGAAATAGTAGATTTTAAAGTCAATAAATCAAATTATAAAAATACATTAAAAATAAATGAAAAATATTTTAAAAAGTCTACATGTTAAATTGACAGCCCTAGCTTTATTTAAACTTTATTCTCTAAAAAAATTAAAACTTATCATTGGATGTCAATTAATAAGTAATAATCAAATTATACAAATATATTAAAAATGAATAAAACACAGGAAAAAAATAATAGTTTATAAATAAATTATTATTACAAAAAAACTATAAAATTAACAAATAAGCCAATTCAATTGACAGCCCTATTTTTAATAGTACTTTCTTCTTTAAAATAAATAAATAAATAATTAAAATAATTAAATTGAGTTCTACTTTTAATATACTATATTCTCAAAAAAATCAGGGATGAAATAACATACCTTTATAAGTCGATCAATACAAAAATGATTTAATAAAAAAAAATTCGGAATAAAAACTAAAATAAATAATTAAATCGTCAGTCCTACTTTTAATATACTATATTCTCTAAAACAATCAGGGATGAAAAAACTTAGCATTAGAAGTCAATAAAAAAAAAGATTGAATAATAAAAAAATATATTTTAGAATAAATAATAAAATAAAAATAAATACAAAATTACTATAATAATTAAATCAGCATTGTAAATTGATTTAAAGAGAGAAAGAGAGAGATAGAGAGAAAGAGAGAGATAGAGAGAGAAAGAGAGAGATAGAGAGAGAGAGAGAGAGATAGAGAGACAGACAGAGAGAGAGAGAGAGAGAGAGAGAGAGAGAGAGAGATAGAGAGAGAGATAGAGAGACAGAGAGAGAGAGAGAGACAGAGAGAGAGAGAGAGAGAGATAGAGAGACAGAGACAGAGAGAGACAGAGACTTTTACAACCCCTTTGTTCTACATAGTTAAAAAATGTAGATATACATTATTCCTTCACATTCACATTAAACACACATTTCTTTAAATAAATAAATAAACATGTATTCCATGTTCTTAACACATTCAATTATAAATCACCCATTAAATATCTATTTATTTTTTATGTATGTATATGTATGATGATTGGAAATGCTTTGGCAATACATTTGTCATGCCAATAAAGCACATTTGAAATAGAGAGAGAGAGAGAGAGAGAGAGAGAGAGAGAGAGAGAGAGAGAGAGAGAGAGAGAGAGAGAGAGAGAGAGAGAGAGAGAGAGAGAGAGAGAGAGAGAGAGAGAGAGAGAGAGAGAGAGATGATTCATGTGAGTCACTTCTGAGATCTTATGCAAGTGGAAGAGCTTGATATCTGACAGATGAAATGCTAGTGAGCGTGTGACGCTAATGTGAGTCAGCGTGAGCGGCCCATGGTCGGACTGCAGACGGCAATGTTAAAACACTTCAGCTGCTGTAAGGGGATAACTAAAGATGACTGTGCAAGCAACACAACATCAAGACAAAACACTAATACGGAAACTAAAATGTAACTCACAATGACAATATATGAAGTAGTGCGCATGACGGGGAAACGGGCTTGCTTTAAGATCATTACATGCTGTGCATTATATCCTTTATTTCACTGCTTCTAAAACACCCACCAGATGCTTCTAATAAACGATTTGGTTTAAGCACAGCCTTTTCTGACTCGCTGGGTCACAAACCAAAGGCTGAAATGATGTTCTCTAAAAGGCACCTGAAGATGAAGGAGTCATTACTGTTGCAGACTCAGATGTGGAAAGGTCAAGCTGTGACTTATAATGGAGAGGACACAAACACATCATGTGACACAGATGGGGTCAATTAGTTAATAAGTTTAATGCTTCTGTCTCTTCTGCTCACCAAGGCTGCATTTATTTAATCAACTAATAAGGTAATATTGTGAAAAATGTATGCAATTTAAAATAACTGTGAATATATTACGATATGTAATTTATTCCTGTGATCAAAGCTGGATTTTCAGCATCATTACTCCAGTCTTCAGTGTCACATGATCCTTCAGAAATCACTCTAATATGATGATTTGATGATCAAGAAACATTTCTCATTATTATCAGTGTTGAAAACAGTTGAGCTGCTTCATATTTGTCTGGAAACCGACAAAGGATTATTTTGTTTAAAAAAAATAAATGAACGCTTTTATTCATCAAGGACGCATTAAAGTGATCAAAAGTGACATTAAAGACATTTA
This sequence comes from Squalius cephalus, assembly GCF_949319135.1. Lineage (NCBI taxonomy): Eukaryota > Metazoa > Chordata > Actinopteri > Cypriniformes > Leuciscidae > Squalius > Squalius cephalus. The sequence goes on from NC_137145.1 coordinate 2,730,745, forward strand.
TAATGTTACAAAAGATTCCATTTGAAATAAATGCTGTTCTTTAGAACTTTATATTCATCAAAGAATCCTAAAAGAATTTTAATGTATCACAGTTTCCACAAAAATATGAACTGTTTTCAACATTGATAATAATTATCAATAACTGAGGACTAATAATAATTAAGCAGCAAATCAATTAGTGTGTGTAAATATTTCTATTTAGCTTTATTTTTATTTTAGTTTTTAGTGCTACATTTTTTTTTTTCATTTTCAGGAATTTACTTATTTTAAAAAACAATATTTTTATATTTATATATATATTGGGGTCATAAAGATAATATAAGATGAAGATAAAAATATTGTTTTTTAAAATAAGTAAATTCCGGAAAATGGAAAAAAAATAGTTTATATATACGTTTTCATTTCCTATGAAAGTGACAAAGTGGCACTGCCGTCATTAAGGTAACGAAGAACATGTTAGTTAAAGCGTCGGCCTGGTTCAGACGGGACCGGTCCGTTCGCACGCCGTCTGAGAGATTCATGTGTCTGGAGACGCTCCAAATCCCATGTTGAGTTTTATTGATCTGTGACTTATGTGAACCTTCATTGGGCCAATAAATTAACATTAGACAACGTGAGCGAGTCATTTAGGAGATGGGCTTCCTCTGGGAAGCAGGGATTTGATTTAGACGGATGAATGCTGGGAGTGAGCGCAAATACTTCCGATCAGCAGCTGAGCAAATGAGGACGGGTAAAAAAGAAACGCTGACACTTTCACAGACGCTCGGCGAGCGAAGAGCAGAGAAAATCAATTCACGCTTGCACAAAGAAACTCACAGACAGCAGAGACGGAGGAGCACGGCAGGTGATAGAGATATATCACGCCTACAGTATCACTACAGTTAATGATGGCTCAAACTTACACCGCTTATACCGCAGTACATCTGTGACATTTAATAAAAGCGTTTCAAGAGCAAACAGCTTCATTGATTATAATGAAAGGGATTTACAGTAGCTTTGATGTGTAGACTGTCATTTTAGTCCAAACCAAGCGATGAGCGTTATGGCATTATGATGCTCCACATAACGGATATGTTTTGATTTTTGCTTTCAGTGTGAACAGAGAAATGACTTATTTACTTAGGACAAAGTTTTGAAAATGCAAATTCAACTGGATGAAAAAGTGTGCTGAATAAGCCATATTCTGTATTCTTTGCACCTTTTATTCAAATGTTATCAAAAATGTGTTAAAGTCCCCCTGAAAATCAAGCTTTTAATGTTGTTTATGTGTCTATGTGGTGTTTTTAATGTGCTTTAAGACAACATGTGTAAATTCATAAATCGACACCATTGCTGAGTATTTTCTGCTTAAAACTGCTTGAACCAAAGACTCAGTTTTGAAATCGCTGGTGTTTCTGACGTCACAAACTACCTTGTAACCAATCAGATCAACATGTGATCGTCAACCAGTGGATCTCTGAGCTGTGTGAGTGAGTGGAGGCGGGGCTCATTTGCATATTCATAGAGCCACGCATACTAAATTAGGCAAGGGTGTCGAGTTACATTCAAGATATTTTAAGGCATGAAAAATATTTTATTCAAGGAAAAAACATTTAAATATGTGATTTTGGTGATCAAAGATGAGTTAGAGATGAGACAATTATTGACTACAGGGGGTCTTTAAAGATGCTGTGAGCTTTTTGTTTTTCAATGCATTTTTTATTTTTTTTGCATAGTAAAATAAAACCTGTAGCTGTAGTTTAGTATGAATAAATATTATTTCATTTCCGAATGAAGTAATGTAGTTTTAATGATGAATTAGGTTACAAATGTCTGTTTTCTTTCAGCTGAAAGGCCTTTAGTTTTCCTTTGACTCTTCAGATTTTTCATCATATTAACAGGCACCATTCAAGTGAACAAATTTAGGTCGTTTTTAGTACTTTTGATTTCTGGGAACAAAAAAGAAAAAGCATTGAAATAAAATCGCTTTGAATGAAAGGAGACATATGCCGTGGGGAAAAGGACACACACACACACACACACATGAACTCACTCACCTCCTCATTCTACCTCTACGATTTCTCCCGAGAGGCTTCGTGGTTGAACGAGTGAGAGTAAAAATAGCTCGAGATGAACAGTCATGCCATCGGTGGTGGCGTCTCCTCGGACCACAAAGCACACGGCCGACGAACGTACAGATTTATTTGGAAATGAAGCATTTTAAGCGAAAAACTGCTTTAAATTCGACACTTAACTGATAATAATTACACCATCATCATTTTCATCCCATGACTGCAAAGACAAGTTAATCTTAAAAGCAACTAAGTAGGCTTTAAATGATAAAATACAAGACGGAAAGCAAAAATCTGCTCTATTATTGATTTGCAAGCAGTGATAATATGATATTTGACTATTTTAAAGGAGAACTCCGGTCAATTTTAACATTAAGCTCATTTTTTTTGTACATTTGGAGTGCTGTCAATACAGAGAACAACGACAAAAATCGGTGTTGCCTACATCGTGTTATCCTCTTTTTAAAATTTGCACCCTGTTGACTTCAATGGGGCAAGTTTTAAACCTGCTTTTAGCCTCTTAACATCCTTGATGTGTCATTACAAGTGCACAGCCATGTGAGTGATTCCTTCAGAGTCAACACGCGGTGAATCTGACTGCAGTAGATGTGCAAGATATGTATAAAAATGATGTTATTTCAGCCAGCGCACATACCTGTATTTACATCCTGTTTTCGGCTGAAGTCCACAGTAGTCGATTGTCGAGTTCACGCGCATAGGTTTAGTACGTACGATCATGCGCCCGAAAACAGGATGTAAATACAGGTATGTGCGCTGGCTGAAATAACATCATTTTTATTCATATCTTGCACATCTACTGCAGTCAGATTCACCGTGTTCACTCTGAAGGAAACACTCACATGACCTGTGCACTTGTAATGACACATCAAGGATGTTAAGAGGCTAAAAGCAGGTTTAAAACTTGCCCCATTGAAGTCAACAGGGTGCAAATTTTAAAAAGAGGATAACACGGTGTAGGCAACACCGATTTCTGTCGTTGTTCTCTGTATTGACAGCACTCCAAATGTACAAAAAAATGTCCTTTAAAGTCCCCCTGTGGTGAAAATCAAGCTTTTAATGTTGTTTATGTGTGGTGTTTTTAATATGCTTTAAGACAAGCCATGTGTAAATTCATAAGTCGACAGCATTGCTGAGTATTTCCTCCTTAAAACTGCAGTGAACCAAAGACAGTCTCAAAAACACGCTTTGAAATCGCTGGTGTTTCTGACGTCACAAACTACCTTGTAACCAATCAGATCAACGTGTGATCGTCAACCAGTGGATCTCTGAGCTGAGTGAGTGAGTGGAGGCGGGGCTCATTTGCATATTCATAGAACCGCGAATACTAAATGAGGCAAGGGTGTCGAGTTACATTCAAGATATTTTAAGGCATAAATAATTTTTTTTCAAGGAAAAAACTTTTAAATATGTGATTTTGGTGATCAAAGATGAGTTTTAAGGGATACAATTATTGACAGATAATTCCCATACCTTCTTGACAAACTTGTAAATTATATATTAATATTTATTTATGTGTGTGTGTGTGTGTGTGTGTGTGTATATATATATATATATATATATATATATATATATATATATATATATATATATATGTATATACACAGTATAAATTGTGAATTAAATGAACTCTGCATACTGGAGGTTGTGCAATTAGAGCCGGTTCAGAGGTGTCAAGTGATCACAGAGTGATCTTAATAATAAATGTAAGGTACGTAGCAACACTTCCTATTAGATTTCTTCTCAGAAACCAGTCATTAGTTTATTGCAACATCTCCAAAACGAGCATGAGGTGAAGAGAGTCTAGTTTCTTGACACACTTCTTGTCGACCCTCTACAGTGAGAGCAATGGACGAGACGCGACACTACTAAAATCACGCACTTGGCAGTGTACACAGATACATTGATTATAAAGGATGCATTTTAGCAGAAGCCAAAGTTTAGCCTTTCAGCTTCAACAAGTTAGTTTTCACTTTTTGGCCTCATGAAGTAATTATCAGAAATTTTCAGTCTGCATTAAATGCGCATTGTCACTTTAAATGGCATGTCGGGGCAAATTCAAAAGCTTTTCACTGGATTGATTGACTGGCATTCTTTAAACTCTTTAAAGCTGCTCAGATCTATAATGCTAAATGAGCTATTCTCACGGCGCTGAATGAGACATGATTCATAGATGCGGCGGCGCTTCCTGGAACAAAAACGTTCGGCCCAGCTGTTCCTGTCCTATACGTCTGTTTAATATAATAGAGGAACGACAGGGGCTATAAAGACCCTTGAGAATGTTTCAGGACATTTATTCTGCGATAAACTCATGTCCTACATATTGAAATGTCCTAGGATGTGTTTTGTGGAATAATGTAAATAGTGCAATGACACAAAATGTTTGGCTTTAAAGGGGTGGTATAATGCCCTTTTCAAAAGATGTAAAATAAATCTCTGATGTCCCCAGAGTGTGTGTGTGAAGTTTTAGCTCAAAATACCCCACAGATATTTTTATACAGCATGTTAAAATTGTCACTTTTTGAGGGTGAGCAAAAACGCACCGTTTTGTGTCTGTTCCTTTAAATGCAAATGAGCTGCTGCTCCCGGCACAGGGGGCGGAGCTTCAACAGCTTGCACTCACACACACATGCTCTGAAAATTTCAAAACTTTTAGCCTTTTATGTTCAAACCGGAGTCAGACAATGATGGAGAGACTCAAGAAGAAGTGACAACATGTAGAAGCAACAGGACATTTCTGTATACGACTCTCTAAAAGTGGACATTGCGTCTGAAATGAAATTAAATTCCATTGCATTAAAATTAAAATATGTAATGTCATAATTATAATGTTTTGAGAGTTTACTCAATGTAATTGTTGCATTAGGCTCTGAATTAATAAACATTTATTGAAAAGAACTATTTAATGTCTTTTAATTTACAGTAGCATGAACCACGAGTAGTCGAGTAACTCGAGTATTGTTTTGATAAGAAATCGACTAGCAGAAATCAGTAGTCGTGCAACCCCTATGTCCACCAGTATTGTTTCCACTTGTAAAGTATTTTCTCTGGCTCTTGTTTTGAATTATTTTGATCCGTTATTATGCTTGTTGTTGTCGTCTGTCAGCAGAATGTGGCGGTTGGTCGGTGTGGTTTTAGACCCGCCCCTTCTCCACTGTGATTGGACGCCTGGGTAAAAAGTGACAGTGACGAGCGCTGCGTTTTACCCAAAGTTGAACTTTCTTCAGCTCTAGGCGACCAATAAAAACACTTTTTTGCAATGCCATAGATCTCCCAGAAATCATTATGTCAGAGTACCCATAAGAGTACCAGCACAAACCACAACTAAAAGGATTATCAACAAACAATATATTTGAGCATAATAAAAGCTGTGCTTGTGTAAAAATGAGTGATTCATCATAAAATCAATGACTATGGATTGCAGGTTGATGCAAAACTCTCTGAATGTGCAATCAATCAGCGTTTACTCTCCACACATGACATTAAAGTAATGACGTTATCCGCCACCTCTTCCAATCAACGACGTGAATGTGAATCAGTTCGGAAAACACACGCACAATTTTAAACACAGGCATTTGCTTTAGGCTAGTTTCCATGCAGCTTGTGCATCATCTAGATAAAATGGTCCGGTATCTGTATTAAATCTGTATTGAAGACAAAATAAAGGCACAATGATATCTAGTGTCATGAATAGATGATTGTCCAAGGGTTGATTCACTACAGCAAAACCAAATCCCTCATTGTGCATGAATGAAATGTGTTTATTTTAAAAACATAAAAAAATTCCTGCATCCGTTTCTGAAATCATTCATACCAGACGTCAGTGCCACTGAAAACATCATTCCCCTAAGCCACTTGTATGCTTGTTCACCACCTGCTCATCCATTTTGAGTCACACTGACTCATATGTTTGTGCCAATCTAAATAAATAATCTGTCTAGAGAACTATGACGCAACAATGGCTTTGATTTACGGTGTTCTCATGTGCAGTTTGATTCTCATGGTTCTTTTGGTCCGGACCCAAAAACAAAATGATAGGACTTGTTCACACTTAGCATGATTGCTCTGTTAGTGTGTTTTATTTGAATAAGTGTGAACGCTGTTATCCGAACCCAAACAAGCGGGCCGAGATCCACCTTTCCAAACAAACTCTGGTGCGGTTCGACTGAAATATGGAACCAAAAACATCTAAACGGACCACAAACAGGACGTGATGTCACAAGATGCGACCCTACAAAGCACAGAATGCTCCAGCAAACCTGTTTTATCTCGTCATAGGAGCTACGATGGCCATTACAGTTCGCTACAGGCGTCGGAAACGTTGCAGCTGATCTCCGTGTGTGTGACGGACGGATTCCTGTCACTGTTTTGACTCCTTTACACACTTCATAAGCTCTTCATTAGTTCTCATCTGATCAAAATACCATCATATGTCGGCTGTGCACGTACAGCGAGCGCATTTAGTCCAGCACACAGCATTGTTTGGGATGTTTAGGTTCGGTGTTAAAAATGACAGTAGCTACGTTTCCAATCATCCACCTATTTTTATGCGCATTTTGAGATATCGCATAAAAAACGCTGTATGGAAAGGCCAAGATGCGCATAAGTTGTAAAAATGTAATTTTGTAAAAAACGTTTGTGCTCAATTGAGTCGGATAAACCATGATGGAAACACATTTCCTGAATAACTTCCTCGATGTGCATCAAAAAAGACTAGGGATGCACTGATATGAACATTTTGGCCGATACCGATAACCGATAATTTTTTATTTTTTTTAAAGCCGATAACCGATTTTATATAATTTTTGAGAGCCTGATTACAAAAACAAAAGTCTCCCCATTAAAAGCCATGTCACAAGCACACAATTATGATGTTCTCATTATAATTTTATGTAGCCGATATGACAGACTTGCGCTGCACATGTTGCACTGAAATGTATTTACCTTTTTTGAAATGATTCCAATCATATTTCAAGCAATTTAAAACCATAATGTCGAACAGTGCGCATCTAAATTGTCTCAGCTTAGGGAAATAATACATTATTTATCTGCTTTAAATATATCGGCCAAATTTACTTATCAGGCCGATAACGATAACATTAAAAATGAACATATATCGGCCGATACCGATCTGGTGGCCGATATATCGTGCATCCCTAAAAAAGACGTGACTTTGCGATGGGACGACATAACTGGACTAACCAGTGGACCAATCTCATTTAACTTCCAGAACTGTCTTAGACGACTGAGTTCTATTGCATTTCGTCTGCGTGCAATTTATTATATACGACATTATTATATACAGTGGGATCTCATACTGCAGCAACTTCCATTTTTCTCAGTGATGTTTTCCCAGACAGGAACATAGTGTCGGCCCAGATCCGGGCCACATCTGGTACATGTGGATTCAATGCGTACCAGATGTGGGCCGGATCTGGGCCGACACTATGTTGCCGTCTGGGACCAGTTTATCAATAAGTGACGAGTTTGTTCTCTTTGTCTCGCCGGATGGAAACGTTGCTTTATTTGCAAATGTTTTATGCAATATTCCCATTTAGCTAAATTCGCAACTTTGGATAGAAACAGCTAGTGAGAATGCTAAGCGAACCAGGACTAAATGTCTGTTTTTTTTTGGGGGGGGGGGGGGTCCGAACCAAGAGAACCAAACTACAAGTGTGAACACACCTTTTAAGTCCTGGTACATGTGGCGTTCACACTGTCATTTTTAACACCGAACCTAAATATCCCAAACAATGCTGTGTGCTGGACTAAATGCGCTCGCTGTACGTGCACAGCCTACATATGATGGTATTTTGATCAGATGAGAACTAATGAAGAGCTTATGAAGTGTGTAAAGGAGTCAAAACAGCGACAGGAATCCGTCCGTCACACACACGGAGATCAGCTGCAACGTTTCCGACGCCTGTACCGAACTGTAATGGCCATCGTAGCTCCTATGACGAGATAAAACAGGTTTGCTGGAGCATTCTGTGCTTTGTAGGGTCGCATCTTGTGACATCACGTCCTGTTTGTGGTCCGTTTAGATGTTTTTGGTTAATATTTTAGCCGAACCTCACCAGAGTTCGTTTTGGAAAGGTGGGTCTCGGTCCGCTTGTTCGCACCAGGGTTCGGTTCGCGCTTATTTAAATTGCACCAGGGTTGTTTTAATTAGTGCTGGGCAATGATTAAAAGCAAATCACATCCAAAATAAAAGTTTGTGTTTGCATAATACATCCGTCTATAAATACACACACATGCATGTATATATTTAAGATAAAAATGTTATTTATATCTAAAAATGAAGAGTTCAGATGCAAAAGCCTCTAAGTACCATCTGAAATTTTCTTCTAGAATGATCCTTTTTATCAAGATTGTATATGTAAGTTCAGTAATTTCACTTAAATGGCAATGCAAATTACCTATTAATTGTCATTTAAGTGAAATTATTGAACTTAAATAAACAAGCTTGATAAAAATGATCATTCTAGAAGAAAATTTCAGATGGCACTTAGAGGCTTTTGCACCTGAACTCTTCAGAACATTTATATTTATAATGTAAATTACATATAAAAATATAGTATATACATATTTCTTAAATATATACATGCATATGTGTGTATTTATATATAAAAAATTATTATACACAGTTTACACACATATATTATGTAAACACAAACTTTTATTTTGGATGCGATTAATCGTTGCCCAGCACAAGTTTTAATCAAACCAAGCATGCCAAATGTACATTAGATAGTGAGTATCTTGTCATAGGTTAGTTTACCAATTAATTATATTAAATACCTCGTTGTTAGGGGGTGGTGTGGCGCAATGGATAAGACACATGCCTTTGGTGTGAGAGACCCGGGTTCGAATCCACTGTGAGACACCAATGTGTCCCTGAGCAAGACACTTAACCCCTAGTTGCTCCAGAGGCGTGCGACCTCTGACATATATAGCAATTGTAAGTCGCTTTGGATAAAAGCGTCAGCTAAATGAATAAATGTAAATGTAAATGTAAATACTGTGCCATCTCACAACATTGAAGTCCATCCACGATAATTTCAGAACAGTCTGATACAGTATTCATTCATGCAACTAAAAGCTAGAGTATTTACTTTTAAGGAGGAGCGTGCATCGAACAACATGTTGGTGGATAGACCCGAGGCATCAATTTAACCGGCCTCGTTTCAAACTACAAGGCTAGTCTAATGAAACCTGCGGTCTAAAGTAGGCCAACTCACCCATATCTGCAGTTTGATTCTCTTGTCGTTCTTGTAGACGGTTTTGACTTTGAAATCGATGCCCACCGTACTCACAAACGCTGACGTGAAGGAGTCGTCAGCGTACCGGAAGAGAAACGACGTCTTTCCTACACTGCTGTTGCCGATGATCAGCAGTTTGAACATGTAATCGAAGTTCTGGTCAGATCCTTCTTTCTGAGCCGCAGCCATCTGGAACGAGAAGACACGCTCTGAACAAACAGCTGCAGCTACACAAACATGCATTTTATCTGCACTCATAAATCTTCAAAATGCATTTATTATTATTCATGTTTATATTGTTGTAGTCTAATGGATATTATTGAGGTAAAAACAGAATGCATTCAAAAAGTCACAAAACAATAAACATATCAGTTTATTTATATAGCTCTATTTTATAATGGTAAGTGGATACAAATAAAAAAATATATATCAAAAATAATGGGCAGATTTTGAAACTTTTGAAATATTTATTAACAATAAAATTTGGATTAATTAAAAATGGAGTTGTTTGATAAAACTGATATGGTTATTGTTTTATTACTTGTTGTTTGCATTCAGTTTTTACCACAATAATATTCATTAGACTACAAAAAAATAAACATGGATAATAATAATAATAATAATATACAGTAAGTATTTTTGTTTATTTGCAATCGAAAATTAAAAGTTTATCTTAAAATGTTCTGCATTTTTCACGTAAATAAATGGATGTTATATAATTACGTGAACAGTACATTAAATAAGCAAGTTAGTTTCCCTGTGAACATTTTAGTGTTTGGAAATATTCTTGAAAATGTATCGGTAGATCCGATATTACGGTATACATTATTTATTTCCCCCCCATTTAAAAAAAAAAAAAATGTCTAAAAGGAATATAATAAAAGACTGCTTTGATGTATGGTTTAAAATCAGTACAGAGGAAACTGGCTTTGAAAAGTAAAGGCCTAGTGAGATTATTTCTCTAAATGATTGTACATGCAAACCAAACTGCATGTTTTGACACTAATACAGTAAAACATAATAAATATCACATGTTATAAGTTGTCATTTATCAAATTTGGAGCTTGTCATTGGCCGAAAGAACCCCTGGAAAGCCATCCATATAAAACCAATCCTCAAACACCATCTCAAAAATAAATACAGTCAAGCTGACAATCATTTAATTATGATAATGATGAATGTACAGAGAGGAAGAGCTATAAAACGCTTTAGTACAGGAATATTCCCCCAACCCCCACATTACAGAGGGTTAGGGTGTGTTTCCATCAATAACCATATCCATTTTATTCACCCTTATGTTCATAACGACTGATTTAATCATATTGAGAATAAGGCTAATACATTACAACAATCAATTGTGACATATTTCGCCTTAACGTCATTTACACAATTCGGAAATGATCAGCAGAACTGTAATTATAACGAAATAACTTAATATTATAAAGCCACGTATGACAATAAAAGCTTATGAACGCAAGCACACACCTGCATGGATCCGTCCTGACGCATCCTACCGAAGATTTGGCACGATAATTCAGTCGGTTCCCGGTGATGCTCGAATCTCTCCGTGTCCTCTGAGCATCAGCATCAGCTGCCAGAGAGAGAACGCGCGCTGACTCGCTGCTGTGCGCGCTCCCGGCCGTTCCAGCGTCACTCAAACGCGCTCACTGCTGGGAGTTGGAGTTTTCTCCAAAGAATAGTTTGTAGTCCTAAAACCCGGAAGAGACTAGAATAATTGATTATCTCCTTTTTTTTTTTTTTTTTTTACAGTGTGTTTCGGTGTATCAGAAAAATAATATCCGTTTATAGCAGCATGTTAGCAAATTATTTATTTTTCCTCCATACATTTTTTTGATGAAAACTGATGTTGTAGAATAACAACAAACCTCCGGACCTCGCTTGACTCATTCCAAAACGTTTGAATCAAACATATTAATTCGTGTATAAATCAACAATTATTTATATATAATAACTTATTTATAAAGAACAACTTAGGAAATAAAATCTTTTAAAATAACCCCCCCACATTCAAATCTAATAATATCATCCCGCTGGATGGAAAATAAAACTGCATTTCAGTTTAGTAAGTTTTTATTTAATTTTTTGTATTCTTGTAGAAATTATAGGGTAATAGCCTAGGTTTCATTACACATTTTAACAGGTCTGTATGATAATGTTCCCTATGAAGAAATATTTACCAGAGATTTGCAGAAGTCTGTAAAATGCAGATCGAAATCTCATTGGCTCCTGTCAATCATTTTAATCTCGGAGGCCCTGAAAACCCAAGAAGGAAGTTGGTAAGACAGTACTCGTATTAAAAAGATTTAAACAGACTTTTAAGATAAAATGCCCATTTGAGTGTTTTAGACAGATTGATATTTAGATGTAGCTCAATATATTGCAGTGGCTTTCAGAGTCTGTCAATCGTAGCGATTAAAACTGAGGCGTGTATCAGACTGACAGTGACAGGACATGATGTTTCAGTTTGTTTTCATCTTCACTGTGGTATTTACAGGCGTTTAAAACGCGGTTCGCTCACCCTGTCGAACACATGTCACGTTTCTTTGGTTGGTTCAGGGCTCGAGTCAGACAGGCGCGTGCACGAGCCTCGGGTTGTTGCGGCAGCGCGACCTCTACCGACCTCTGTTAAATATCATCCCAATAATTACACTGAAATAGTGTTGTTTTTGTATTATGTACTATTATAGTATTTATTAATATTCTAAATTAGCTTTTATTTTTATATTTTTATTTTTGGTGTTTTTTAATTGTAGCCTATTTGCAGTAGCTTTAGTCATTTTAGTCGGCTACTTTAGCTTAAAATTATATTATTTCAGACTAGTTGAAACATTTCTCATTTTATATATTTTTTATTATGATGGATATTTTATTTATGATGGATAGATGCACGTTTATGATGGACAGATGCACGTTTATGATGGACAGATGCACGTTTATGATGGACAGATGCACGTTTATGATGGATAGATGCACGTTTATGATGGATAGATGCACGTTTATGATGGATAGATGCACGTTTATGATGGATAGATGCACGTTTATGATGGATAGATGCACTTTTATGATGGATAGATGCACGTTTATGATGGATAGATGCACTTTTATGATGGATAGATGCACGTTTATGATGGATAGATGCACGTTTATGATGGATAGATGCACTTTTATGATGGATAGATGCACGTTTATGATGGATAGATGCACGTTTATGATGGATAGATGCACTTTTATGATGGATAGATGCACGTTTATGATGATAGATGCACTTTTATGATGTATAGATGCACTTTTATGATGGATAGATGCACTTTTATGATGGATAGATGCACAGATGCACTTTTATGATGGATAGATACACGTTTATGATGGATATATGCACGTTTATGATGGATAGATGCACGTTTATGATGGATAGATGCACGTTTATGATGGATAGATGCACGTTTATGATGGATAGATGCACTTTTATGATGGACAGATGCACGCTTATGATGGATATATGCACTTTTATGATGGATAGATGGACGTTTATGATGGATAGATGCACGTTTACGATGGATAGGTGCACGTTTATGATGGATAGATGCACGTTTATGATGGATAGATGCACTTTTATGATGGATAGATGGACGTTTATGATGGATAGATGCACGTTTATGATGGATAGATGCACGTTTATGATGGATAGATGCACGTTTACGATGGATAGATGCACGTTTATGATGGATAGATGCACTTTTATGATGGATAGATGCACGTTTATGATGGATAGATGCACAGATGCACTTTTATGATGGATAGATGCACGTTTATGATGGATAGATGCACGTTTATGATGGATAGATGCACGTTTATGATGGTCAGATGCACGCTTATGATGGATATATGCACTTTTATGATGGATAGATGGACGTTTATGATGGATATGTGCACGTTTATGATGGATAGATGCACGTTTATGATGGATAGATGCACGTTTATGATGGATAGATGCACGTTTATGATGGACAGATGCACGCTTATGATGGATATATGCACGTTTATGATGGATAGATGCACGTTTATGATGGATATATGCACGTTTATGATGTATAGATGCGCTTTTATGATGGATATATGCACGTTTATGATGGATAGATGCACGTTTATGATGGATAGATGCACTTTTATGATGGATAGATGCACTTTTATGATGGATAGATGGACGTTTATGATGGATAGATGCACGTTTACGATGGATAGGTGCACGTTTATGATGATAGATGCACTTTTATGATGGATAGATGCACGTTTATGATGGATAGGTGCACGTTTATGATGGATAGATGCACGTTTATGATGGATATATGCACGTTTATGATGGATAGATGCACTTTTATGATGGATATATGCACGTTTATGATGATAGATGCACTTTTATGATGGATAGATGCACGTTTATGATGGATAGGTGCACGTTTATGATGGATAGATGCACGTTTATGATGCACAGATGCACTTTTATGATGGATAGATACACGTTTATGATGGATATATGCACGTTTATGATGGATAGATGCACTTTCATGATGGATAGATGCACGTTTATGATGGATAGATGCACATTTATGATGGACAGATGCACGCTTATGATGGATATATGCACGTTTATGATGTATAGATGCACTTTTATGATGGATAGATGCACGTTTATGATGGATAGATGCACATTTATGATGGATAGATGCACTTTTATGATGGATAGATGCACTTTTATGATGGATAGATGCACGTTTATGATGGATAGATGCACATTTATGATGGATAGATGCACTTTTATGATGGATAGATGCACTTTTATGATGGATAGATGCACTTTTATGATGGATAGATGCACTTTTATGGACTTCAAAACAGTAACAGCAATTCACTGCCATTATCAAGCTTGGAAGAGTCAGGACATTTTTTAATATAACTCTGATTGTATTCATCCGAAAGAAGAAAGTCATACACACCTAGGATGGCTTCAGGCTGAGTAAATCATGGGCTAATTTTCATTTTAAAGTGAACTACTCCTTTAACAGAGAGAAGCTGAAAAGCTCTGGTTCTGGTGGGATATTCTCCCAGTTGCCGTTTTTACCTTCAACACAAGAACAAACTGTAAATGTTATCAAGGGCCGTCTGGCTGACCTGGGATCAGGCAATGGACGTTTGGTAAGTTTTTCTGACCTTTAAGTGAAGATAAAATGTCAACTCATACTATCAGCTTATGTATTAACTGTCCTGTGCAGGTTTTTGCAGTGGGACTGGGATTAGACCACACAATGATATTCATTTGATCAAACAGGACTTCTGGAAGGTAATTAATATATATAAATAAGGTATAAGGTAAAGAAGGTATATAAATATATATAAATAAATATTTCAAGTATTTTGCATTGTTATATGTCTAGCTTTCCTTACTGTAGCTGTTGTATGTTGCAGACGGATCCGGGATCTGTCCGAGTACAGAAACGTGTCGTGTTCCTGCATGGCTCCTGCAGTGTTATGTTGCTGGATTGCCATGTGGGGGCGCTATAGGATCATTCCATGCATTTTCTGGCTATTAGTAGTGGCCAGACGGGAAATAAGCTTTTATATACCCTACAAGTTTGATGAAACCATATTTTATATTTTATAAACTACAGTACAGCTACAGTTTTTATTTTACTATGCAAAAAATTTTTTTTAAATAAATAAATAAATAAATGCATGAAAAATAATAAGCTCACATTGACGACAATTAGATTTTGACCCCAATATTTTGTTGGTTCTCTTGTTTTTGCATGTGTTCATTATTTCTTTGTGTCAAAAATTATGTCTGCACAATTTGTCATGTTTTATTGCGTTATTATCACAAATAAAACAATCGACTCCAAGCACAACTACGCAATATGCTTACAGAATCTTTAACAAATTATTAATATTATTTGAATAAAGGGTGAAGATATAAAGGGTTACACTTTATTTTAAGGTGTCATTGTTACAGTGTAATTATACATTTAAGTACTGAGTAATAATAATTAACAACATGTACTTACTATAGGGTTAGGGTAGGATTAGGTTTTGGTTTAGGATTAATTGCATGTAATTATGAATGAATGAATGAATGAATGCTTTATTTCGAACATAAACATAAAACAAGTAACAAAAGAAAGTAAACTGAAAAAAAAGACAAACAAACCAAACAATTAATAATAATAATATGAAACTAACATGTCCGAAAAGGAGTAGCCTATGCATAATTATGCAGCATAATTTACTCTTATTACTACGGTAAGTACATATGTAACAAGGACACTGTAAAATAAAGTGTTACCGATATAAATTTTCTTTTGGCCAATACTACTGTGCAAATCCCTCATGCATCTCATGAAGTTTAAATATTTTTAGTTTTACTCAAATATTTTGTATCTTCCCTGATGATAAAATGTGCAAGTATGTTAACATTAGTTAATGCGTAATATATATTACAGCATTTTTTAATTTTAGGTTATTGTTCATTCTTCATGCATTAATTATGTAAACATATGAAAACAGATCTGACATTAACCAAAATTAATAAATGCTCAAACTATTGCATTAATGTTAATGCTGTAATGTAAAGTGTTTCCAAAACATCTTAGCACGACCTTCCATAAAGAATAAAATGAGGGTTTAAGAGGTTTAATGGTGATTTATGCTTGTTAATGTGTCAGATGGGTGTTCTGGAAGAGAAGCTGTTGAAGGAGTTTCCTGAGGATGCCGGAGTCATTGTGTGTCGTTTCCCTTTCCCTCAGCGGCCTCACATCTGCACTGCTGGATCGGGACTGACCCAGGTCTGGGCTTATGATGAATCATCCAGAACATCTGAACACATGTGCTGATGTGACGAGTAAGCCACGTGTCAGTCTTATGATCAATGCTCCTGTGTGACTGCAAAACAAGTCATTCCCAAACCAAGATAAAGTTTTCGATGTTTGACGTTAAATAAATTGTTGCAAAGTTTTCAGTCATTTATTGGACATACACTGTCTAAAAGTCTGAAAATAAATAGTATATATATATATACTTCTTACTATCATATATATATATATATATATATATATATATATATATATATATATATATAGTGAGAAGTAATATATATATATACACACACACACACACACACACACTATATATAGTAATAGAAATAGTGTATATATATATACCTCTCACTATATATATATATATATATATATATATATATATATATACATTTCTGCATTTATTTCAGACAGTTGCCAAGTTACTTTACCTTGAAAATAACTAAAACTGAAATAAAAATTAATAAAACTATATAGACATAAAAATGACACAAAAAACTATTCCTCATAAAAATGACAAAATTTTATTTCAGCTTTTTCAAAATATGTAATTTTCATTTAGTTTACTTTGAAAATAACTAAAACTGAAATAAAAAAATAAAAAAATATCAAAAAATCCTAATAAAAATGACAAAATTGTATTTCAGCTATTTCAAATGTTTTCATTTTCATTTAGTTTAACTTGAAAATAACTAAAACTTAAATAAAAATGAATAAAAAATATACAGACATATTAAAAAATCCTAATATAAATTGCGAGACTCAAATTTTAGCTATTTCAAAATTGCTCATTTTCATTTAGTTTAACTAAAAATGTATTTAAAAAAAATACTGACATAAAAAAATACTAATAAAAAGGACGACATTTTATTTCAGCTATTTCAAACTTTATCATTTTCGTTTAGTTTAACGTGAAAATAGCTAAACTGAAATAAAAATAAAAATAAATATATAGACATGTAAATTGACAAAACCCAATTTTATTTAGCTATTTCAACATTCAACATTTTCATTTAGTTTCACTTTAAATTTTGTCATTCAAATCCTAAAGCTTAGTTTGTTTCCAGGTTTAAATGAAAAACGATCCCAAAATTGTCTCTGACTTTTGCATCTGTCTGTCGCATTAAAATTCAGGAAAGGAGCATGTTTTGCAAAGTCATCTTGCCTTCCGGATGGTTATTATTGATGGTTATTGGTTATTATATCATATAAATATCTTCATGTGTTTGGTAATCTCCCTCAGTCGCCCTGGACTCTTTCATCACTGTAAGGTCTGTGATTACAAGTTATTCACTATATTACCCTCAATTCCCAGAGAAAGCGAGAACTGATAAGAATGTAAATTTGTACCTTGAAATGCAAAGTAAGTCGCTTTGGATAAAAGCGTCTGCCAAATGCATAAATGTCAATTGTGCAAAGTTAATGCTGGTGGTGGTAAAGTACAAAGCTTAAAGTCCCCCTGTAGTCAGTCATAGGTTACACTTTATTTTAAGGTGTCATTGTTACAGAGTAATTATATATTTAAGTATTGAGTAATATTAAGCAACTACATGTACTTATAGGGTTAGTGTGGGATTAGGATTTGGTTGAGGGTTAGTTGCATCTAATTATGTATAATTTACTGTTATTACTATGGTAACATGTAACATATGTAACAAGGACACAGTACCAGTAAACAGTGTTACCCAATCATTTTATCCATTAAAACTCATCTTTGATCACCAAAATGACATATTTAAGCGTTTTTTCCTTGAAAATAAATTCTTCATGCCTTAAAATATTGAATGTAAATCTACACCCTTGCCTCATTTTCTCTGATGAGTGAAACAATGGTCTCTTAACAAAGGAAGGGTCTATTGTTTACATTACACAACAGGCATATGCTTTCAATTTTACACTGTTTTGTGTTACATAAAGCACTCTGCGCTGTGAATATTCGTTGTTTGCATGCAATAAATATAAATGTTTACCTGTTGAATTTAAGTATAAATAACTGAGTTCAGCATGTAAACACTTTATATTGAAAACAAGCCTTCACAGAGCAGCATCAACACACTCCCACTCTCTCTGAAGACCTTGAGAAAACCAGCAGTGCTCTGGAAATGTTACCCTGTTTTCTTCAATAAAGTAGAGCAGTGTTCACTTCATCTCACAAGAAGATGACTTCTTATAAAGACCAATACACAACACATACTGTTTTCATTAGCGGTGCTACTAGATATATGCCAAAAAAGAAAAAAAAACCTATATAGGCTATATATATATATATACACTCACCTAAAGGATTATTAGGAACACCATACTAATACTGTGTTTGACCCCCTTTCGCCTTCAGAACTGCCTTAATTCTACGTGGCATTGATTCAACAAGGTGCTGAAAGCATTCTTTAGAAATGTTGGCCCATATTGATAGGATAGCATCTTGCAGTTGATGGAGATTTGTGGGATGCACATCCAGGGCACGAAGCTCCCGTTCCACCACATCCCAAAGATGCTCTATTGGGTTAAGATCTGGTACAGTGAACTCATTGTCATGTTCAAGAAACCAATTTGAAATGATTCGAGCTTTGTGACATGGTGCATTATCCTGCTGGAAGTAGCCATCAGAGGATGGGTACATGGTGGTCATAAAGGGATGGACATGGTCAGAAACAATGCTCAGGTAGGCCGAGGCATTTAAACGATGCCCAATTGGCACTAAGGGGCCTAAAGTGTGCCAAGAAAACATCCCCCACACCATTACACCACCACCACCAGCCTGCACAGTGGTAACAAGGCATGATGGATCCATGTTCTCATTCTGTTTACGCCAAATTCTGACTCTACCATCTGAATGTCTCAACAGAAATCGAGACTCATCAGACCAGGCAACATTTTTCCAGTCTTAAACTGTCCAATTTTGGGTAGCTCGTGCAAATTGTAGCCTCTTTTTCCTATTTGTAGTGGAGATGAGTGGTACCCGGTGGGGTCTTCTGCTGTTGTAGCCCATCCGCCTCAAGGTTGTGCGTGTTGTGGCTTCATAAATGCTTTGCTGCATACCTCGGTTGTAACGAGTGGTTATTTCAGTCAAAGTTGCTCTTCTATCAGCTTGAATCAGTCGGCCCATTCTCCTCTGACCTCTAGCATCAACAAGGCATTTTCGCCCACAGGACTGCCGCATACTGGATGTTTTTCCCTTTTCACACCATTCTTTGTAAACCCTAGAAATGGTTGTGCGTGAAAATCCCAGTAACTGAGCAGATTGTGAAATACTCAGACCGGCCCGTCTGGCACCAACAACCATGCCACGCTCAAAATTGCTTAAATCACCTTTCTTTCCCATTCTGACATTCAGTTTGGAGTTCAGGAGATTGTCTTGACCAGGACCACACCCCTAAATGCATTGAAGCAACTGCCATGTGATTGGTTGATTAGATAATTGCATTAATGAGAAATTGAACAGGTGTTCCTAATAATTCTTTAGGTGAGTGTATATATATTTTATTATTATTATTTTTTTTTTTAATTATTATTATTATTATTATTATATATATATTTTTTGCATATATCTAGTGGCAACAAAAAAAAATGCAACAAATATATTTGTTGCAATATATGCAACAAAAATAATAATAAAAAATATATAATATATATATATATATATATATATATATATATATATATATATATATATATATATAAATGAGTAGGCCTTTGATATAAACCCATAATTTATTGGTAAAACTTACCCTATGCCTATACCCTATTACATAAATGCTTTTTTTTATCAATCTGCACCCATACAATTATGATAAATCATTTTTGTCGATGTCAGGCTGATTTTTATTAGTTCCCAGGATATTTGTGATATTAAATGAATTCTTTATGGCAGCTATTTAATTTGCACTAGTTAAAATGCTAATTCTTGATATCAGGAATTAGATTTAGGAGAAATGGTATTTTTTTGATATCAAGAATTACATTTCCAATAGTAAAAATGTGAATTCTGGATATCAACAATCACTCGCAGAAACACAAAAAATTTCAACTGGTAAAAACTATAATTCTTGATATCCGTAATTGAATTTCCACTATAGGTTGCCATTCAAATTCTATTGTTGATATCAAGAATGTTTTTTTTTTTTTTTTTTTACTATTTCACATGTTAGAAATACAATTCTTAGTAAAAAAAAAAAAATTTTACATTTTTTTTTAAAATATAAACTCAATTGTCACTAGCTGAAATATTAGGCCTAAATCTTGATTTCTGTTATATTAACGTTACATTTGTAATTTCTGACATCTGTGAAAATGTATTTATGATATCAATAATTAGGAGAGTAATTTCAGATCTAAAATGGCTTTACTTACAAAAACATCACATTCATGATATCAGAAATTAACATTGTCACTAGTGGTAAATTATTGATTTCAAAAATGAACATTTTATCTAGTAGCAATTCAATAGTTGATATCAAGAACAGATATTTGCAGTAGTAACCACACAATTACTAATATCAAAAATGATGATTTTTACTATTAAGAATTTAATTGATATGTGAATTCAACTATTAAAAACTATAATTCTTGATATCAAAAAATTGAATTTAAGTGGCAGCCTATGGTGACATTTAACTAGTGGAAATTAAATTACAGATATCAATAATTATAGTTTTTACTGGTTGAAATTTATATCAAGAATTTGTATTTCTGCGAGTAATGACGTCATTGTTGATATCAAGAATTTGCATTTCTGCGAGTGATGACGTCATTGTTGATATCAAGAATTTGCATTTTAACTAGTGAAAATGGAGTTGCTGGTATCAAGAATTCATATCCTGCAATGCATAAGTCAAAACGGCTTGACATAGTGTGTGTGTGTGTGTGTGTGTGTGTGTGTGTGTGTGTGTGTGTGTGTGTGTGTGTGTGTGTGTGTGTGTGTGTGTGTGTCATTATGAGTCATACATGCACCACACATCTAAACCCGTAGTAAAACTAGTGTAAAGCATCACATGGTGGCGCTAGAGATCTTTACTCTAACTATCCCATAGTCTCTGAAACATGTCCATGCATGTCCTGATCAAACTAAATATTATAACATTCAGAATACATGGATAGATTGAATGTTGTAATGATGAAGTAAATAAAATACATAAAAAACTACGAAAATAAAACATATTGTAGGATACACAGAAAACAGAAAAATAAAAGGCGTGTTTTGACTACTTAAAAATTTTAACAAAATAATAATAATAATAATAATAATAATAAATAAAAATTCTAGATTTAGTTTAATTATATTTTAGATTTTATTTCAATTTAAAGTTATAGGCTACATTTAATTTAAATGAAATAAAAGTTAATATCGTGGTTTAAAGATCTATCTAATCTCAGGAGTAAAATATTCCATCATTGAGACGCGCGTCTTCATTCCAGCGCTCAGTGAACGCGCGTGACGCGCCTGTGAAAATCAAATAAGTGGGCGGGGCCTCCGCGCGCGCGTGTATAAGACCGAAGCTCTGTGATGATTTCTCGCAGTCGGACTCGAGCATGGACATACTCAGGACTATAACACACCACCACCATCATCATCACCATCATCAGCCTGTGAACAACGGCAAGATGTGTGAACACACACACCACAGACCCACCGAGAGCAGACGAGGGAAAGCTGAGGATAATAATAATGCTCATGCCACGCAAGAAATGTCACGCATCATCACGGATTCAACCACTGGGAAATGTTACTGTAGAGGAAAAGTTTTGGGCAAGGTAAATATTTGACATTTGACTCATGAAAAAGTACTACAATGGAGCACCATGTAAATACCATAGTACTAAAAACATGGTATCAGTACCAACATATAATAAATATTTAAAAGTGCATCAGCTGTTTTATTTTGGTTTAATTTTATTAATTAGTAATGCATAGAGGTAAATAATAGATTTGAATATACAATTGAATATACTGATATGTAATGCTCTTATATTGCATCCTCTCTCTCTCTCTCTCTCTCTCTCTCTCTGTTTCAGGGCGGTTTTGCAAAATGCTATGAATTTACAGATCTAAGCACTGGGAAAATGTATGCAGCCAAAATCATTCCACACACGCGCGTCTCCAAACCTCACCAAAGGGAAAAGGTATAACTTGCTGTCCTGTCGTCACGTATGTGCTGCTGGCTGCATTGCTTAAATCGCTAATCAAGTTTTTTGCAACCGTTTGATTGACAGATCGACCGAGAAATCGAATTGCACAGAGCCCTGCATCACAAACACATCGTTCACTTCTACCAGCACTTCGAGGACAAAGATAACATCTACATCCTGCTCGAATACTGCAGCAGACGGGTGAGTGCTGTTGACGTCTCTCTATAATAATAGGTCTAGGAGGAAATATTGTTGCGCTGACGTATTTTGTTGTTCTTCAGTCTCTAGCACATATTCTCAAGGCCCGAAAGGTGCTTACAGAACCAGAGGTTCGGTACTACCTGAGACAGATCGTCTCGGGGTTAAAGTATCTCCACGAGCAAGAAATTCTGCACAGAGACCTTAAACTAGGTAAGCATCTAGAGCATTCATTCATTCCCTGAATAATACAGAAATCCCCTTCGTAACCTGATTCTGTTGCTCTTCCCAGGTAACTTTTTCATCAATGAATCCATGGAGCTCAAGGTTGGAGACTTCGGTCTGGCTGCGAAGCTCGAGCCGGTTGAGAACCGCAGGAGAACGATATGCGGGACGCCAAACTACCTGTCGCCTGAAGTCCTCAACAAGCAAGGGCACGGCTGTGAATCTGACGTCTGGGCCCTCGGCTGTGTGATGTAAGTGCTAAAACATTGCTATGTTTCACTTCGCAACCTCCGTTTGCCCTCGAAAAAGAGCTAAGATCGGAAATTAACGGGGGGTTGGGGGGCAAAAATGCCTCCAAAATGAATAAAAATGCCCACAAAACTCAAGATATAGAGCAAAAAAGTCACTGTATGAGTTCTTCTTTTAATATTTATAATAGCCACCAAAAATGCCATCAAAATGAATAAAAATGCCCCTAAAACTCAAAATATGGAGCAAAAAAGTCACTGTATGAGTTCTTCTTTTAATATTTATAATAGCCACCAAAAATGCCTCCAAAATTAATAAAAATGCCCACATAACTCAAGATATGGGGCAAAAAAGTCACTATATGAGTTCTTGTTTTAATATATTTATAATAGGATGTAGTTAAGCAATACTGAATGAGCGAGAGTGCTGTTTTCCCGAATACCAGCACAACTGTTAATGTGAAACTGATTTCATGCAACAGTTCAAAAACAAGAAATTAATATTATTTGAATTACATTTTAGACTACATAAATCCACAGTGGTGTCTCGTTACTGAATGAATCTGCGTTTATTGAATGATTCAACGACTCACTAATAAAGAGATTCACTTCATCCAGCTGTTTTGAATGAATCATTTGACTGAATCATTTGACTCAATGACTCACTCATTAAAAGTCGTAATTTGCTGCCATCTACTAAGAAAATAATTGCAGTCGCATTGCATACAATGTTTTTATCTGGCGTTTTTTATTATTATCTGGCTCTGAATTGCAAAGTCCGCCTCTAACAAGGAGGATGTTACTCTTGTGAATGTCATGGAGATGTTTATTTATGACGGATCATTCATGTCCCAACAGGTATACCATGCTTTTGGGAAGACCTCCTTTTGAAACCACAAACCTTAAAGAAACGTACCGGTGCATTCGGGAAGCGCGATACTCCATGCCGTCGTCTTTGTCGCCTCAAGCCAAGCATCTCATCAGCAGTATGCTGGCCAGAAACCCCGTGGAAAGGCCACAACTCGATGATATTCTACGCCACGACTTCTTCTGCCAGGTGTGTGTCCGTTTGTGCGAACAAAACATGTCACCAGTGAAGTATTCAGTGGTTTGAGCTTGTTTTTCCCCTCTTATATCAGGGTTTCACACCAGACAGACTGTCCTCAAACTGCTGCCACGCGGCCCCAGATCTCCACCACACCAGTCCTGCCAAGAGCTTCTTCAAGAAAGCGGCTGCCGCCCTGTTCGGTGGAAAGAAGGACAAAGCCAAGTACTTGGAGACTCACAGTAAGCGCTTGTGTACAGTAAACCATTCGTGACCCTGGACCACAAAACCAGTCACATGTCGCACGGGTATATCTGTGGCAATAGCCAACAATACATTGTATGGGTCAAAATTATTGATTTTTCTTTTATGCCAAAAATCATTAGGATATTAAGTAGGACTGGGCAACGATTAATCGCGATTAATCGCATCCAAAATAAAAGTTTGTGTTTACATAATATATAATATAATTATTTTGTATATATATAAATGCACACACTTGCATGTATATATTTAAGATTTATAAAAAAAAATTATATATAAATACACATGAATATGTGTGTATTTATATACAAATTAATTATACACATTACACACACATATTATGTAAACACAAACATTTATTTTGGATGTGATTAATCGCGATTAATCGTTGCCCAGCCCTAAATTAAGTAAAGATCATGTTCCATGAAGATATTTAGAAAATTTCCTACCGTAAATGTATATAAAAAATATTTTTGTGAGTGAATGCAGCACAATCGCCAACATAAATGCACAACTTTAAAGGAGATTTTCTCAATATTTTGATTTATTTTTTTTGCACCCTCAGATTCCAGATTTTCAATAGTCGTATCTCGGCCAAATATTGTCCTATCCTAATAAAACCATACATCAATGGAAAGCTTATATATTCAGCTCATTAATCTCAATTTCAAAAAATTGACTGGTTTTGTGGTCCAGGGTCACATTTGTGGATCATCCAAATTACATCATTATACTCATGCACATCTTGCTTCTTGTAGATAAACCAACCAAGGAAGAGGATGACATAAACAAACTATGCCTTGACCTCCGGAAAACTTCCGTCAGTCCTCAGCCCTGCAGAAAAACCCTTGAGGTGAGATCCTTTGTCCTCGTCCTTCTCATAGTTGTGCAGAAAGTTTAAGATTGTAACCTAACCTCATGCACATTCCTTCCTATATTTCCCACAGGACACTAAGCCCACTATCACAACTGCTGGAAAAGCAGCTGTTCCCGCAGTGAAGGACACTAGCAGCAAACAGCACATTAGAGACAGCATCCGGATGATAGTGCGGGGAACGCTGGGGAGCTGCAGTAGCAGCAGCGAATGTAAGAGACTTGCACATTTTTATCAACGTGAGGATGTTAATGGATGTTTCAGTGCGATATCTAATGGGTTTTGGTGCTATTTGTGTTCACAGGTCTTGAGGACAGCACAATGGGAAGCGTTGTGGACACTGTTGCACGAGTATTGCGAGGCTGTCTGGAGAACATGCCGGAAGGTGCGTATCTGACATGATCGATTTACAAATGCAAAGTCACTTTTAATAACCCATTCTTAATAATAAAGTAAAATGCAATTAAAAATAAAACGTATTGTAAGATTAAAAAAGCATCAAAAGGGTTTTAAAAACGTAAAAAAAAAAAAAAAGTGTATATATATATATATATATAAAACATTTTTTTAAATAACAATAATATATATATTAATTAAAATCAGTTTTGTTTAGATTTTTTTTTATTCCATGTTAAATTTAATAATAATATTAGGCACATTAATAATAATATTTATAATATTTATTAATAATAAAGTTGAAAAAAAATCCATAAAAAAATCTGAAAATAAACATATTTATAAAACATATTGTAAGATATAAATAAATAAAAATAAAAAGCATTAAAAAGTATTTTGAACATTTAAAAAAGTTTAAAATCTGAAAATAAAATAATAATAATAAAATTTTTGTTTTAGTTTTTTTCCATGTCATACATGCCTAAATAAAATACACTAAAAAAATATCTGAAAATAAAATATTTATAGAACATTGAAAAACACACAGGGTTTTGTTGTAAGTATAAATAAAAATAAAAAGCATTAAAATAATTTTTTCAGATTTTAAAAAGTTTAAAATCTGAAAAAATTATAATAGTATTAAATTAAAATTTTATTATTTTTTATTATTCCATGTCAAAGTTATACCTTTCACTTTTAATAATGCATTCTTAATCCCTTGTTTACAGTTAATAACATTCCCAAAGAAAGCATGAACGGCAGCTTCCAGTGGGTGACGAAGTGGGTGGACTATTCCAACAAGTACGGCTTCGGATACCAGCTGTCGGATCACACAGTTGGCGTTCTCTTCAACAACGGCACTCACATGAGCCTTCTGTCGGACAAGAAGTACGTTGACCACCTCAAGTGTCAGTGTAGCTCTTTTGCTGATAAAGATCATGAAGACTAACGTGTCTTTAACCCTTCAGGACGGTGCATTACTATGCAGAGCTGGGACAATGCTCGGTCTTCCCCACGACTGAAGCCCCGGAGCAGTTCGCCGGTCAGGTCACCATCTTAAAATACTTCGCCCACTACATGGAGGAGAACTTGATGGATGTAAGTGTCCTCGCTTGGTGGAAACGTGTTAAGTCTATCAATAATTCACAGGTTTTCTGATTATAACTTGCTGCTCTTCAACAGGGAGGTGATTTACCCAACGTAACCGATGCAGGGAAACCCAGACTGTACCTTCTCCAGTGGCTCAAATCTGATCGAGCGCTCATGATGCTCTTCAACGACGGCACTTTCCAGGTAAAACTTCATATTTGCTCTGCTAGAATGAAATTTCAAATTTGCTGTGCTATAAATTTGGTATTACACACATAATAGGGGTGTAACGATACCCTCACGTCATGATTCGATACATATCACGATACGATATTATTGCGATACTCCAAGACATATGATAAAAGGTTAACAAAAAATGCACTGTTGCTTAAAACGCTAAATGTGGTATTACATTGTGGGTGTAAATGAAATGTTGACAACAAAATAACAATATTCATGATTCTGAAGCTAAAAATATTATTTTAGACGAATATTCTTGCACTCTTTCACTGACTAGATATATTTAAGATAATTTAGGCCACTTTTTACTGGTAATATCATCATTTGGCCACAAATATTCCCCCATTGCATTATTATACATTTATATTCAACATTATATATAGTAGTTTAATGTAGTACCGACACTAAAACTCTGAAAACTTGCATTTTTTCCTATACACAATACATATTGTTGCAGTTTTGTATATATTGTTACACCTCTACTACATAATGTTGACTTGATTGCTAAACACGTGCTATTCCCACAGGTCAACTTCTACCACGATCACACCAAGATCATCCTGTGCAATCAGAGCGAAGAATACCTCTTGACGTACATCAACGAGGACCGCGTTTCCACCACGCTGCGTCTCAGCACGCTCCTCGTGTCGGGATGCTCACCGGACCTTCGCACACGTATGGACTACGCGCTTGACATGCTGTTGCAGAGATGCAACTGAGCCATACGAGCGCACAAAGACTGGGATACTTCGAAAAGACGAGAATGTGGACTACTTACGGCTGGACGGGAGAGTGTTGCAGATGGGAGGAGATGAAATGGATTATGAGTTTTACAGAAAGGACTGAACTGAGCTGGGCTGGAACCAGAGACGATGATGAAATCAAGATGATAATATCTCATTTTAGGTGTTTTAAAATGCAGAAATCTTGCTTTGTTGAAGCCAAAACGGAGTTATTAACTCTTTCCCCGCCAGCGTCGACTACAAAAGTTGGCTGAATTTTTGAGCACGTTCACAAAACTTTCACGGCCTCCAGAATATTTTGTTGTACGAATAAACATTCAATATATTGAAAGAAAGAACAGAGCCTATGCTTTTAAACTAACGAAAATATATCCACACTTGGATGTGGATAAGAAACAAAAAGCGGAGAAAAGACTTTGTCGGGATCGATAATCAAAACACAGATCGAGTCCATCAACATCCCCAAAGCTTCACAGTCGTTTCGTTCGGTAACAATATTCAGTTTTGATTGATATTTTGTTTATGTTTGATGCTCATGTAAATGACTTGTGCGTCAGCAATGCAATTCTGGTTTACACAGATCACATTCTTCGCTTGTTTTTGGATTTGGAGATGCCGTGCTATTTCAGAAGTTGCTCAACGGCGCCCCCTACCAAACCCAGATTCCCGGGGAAAACTTGTCAACGGCGGGGAAAGAGTTCAAGTTGAGGAAAGAAGGCTTTAGCAAGGCAGGGTGGTTTGATGTAGCTCTCTTGAGAGCAGATTTCGTTTAACTGTGAAAACATTCCTGCTTAAGGACACGGGCTTCAGAGTGAAATGATCCGATGCTGTAGTTCAACATTTCACTGTGTGCACGCTCTGCAATGCCATGGACATAACTTATTATCAGACAGAAGCCACTATTTATTTATTTAATAAAGATGACCTTAGAATAATGTCAGTGTTCAGGAGTGACGTTTCAAGAACACACGTTATTTAATTGTTCAGTACAATAATCGTGTCTAGCGCTTTGTCCTTTTGCGTCAATCTCCCAGGGCATCATGGGAGTTGAGGCAAACTCATTATGCAAGGCCGGTGGCAAAACCGCAATCGGCGTTTGTCTTGTCTTGATGTTTGTATAAAGATTAAAGATGAATAATATTGTGGAGGTGTTGTATTTTGTTTCTTTGTTAAAGCGTAATTACCCCCATTGTCCCTGCGTCTGAGTGCTAAAGCAGTCTATTATGCAAACCTCCAGGGGCCCGATGAAGCCATTACAAAAACACACATTATGCTTGTAAAAGGGAAGAAAACAAAAAGAGTGGTTTTCACCACCTACTCTCAGCCCAGTACAAACTCCCTACGCTATGTTGTCAAGCCCTTCATGCACTATAGTAAAAACAGTACTTGAATTATGTACTGTATTTATAATGCAATGCTTAAAACTACTTGATCTCATTGATGGACTGCTTTACTTTATTATTTGCTTTAGTTTTCTTCCTGCTTTTCTGCAACCAGAAGTGTTATAACCAGAGTCACAGCCCAAAGAAATATTTAAGCTTTACACCTTTACTGTGACAAATGCCAACACTTTTCATCATGCAACTAATTAACTCACTTGCTATAATTAGTCATCATTTAAAGATAACTAGGGTGCATGAATAAATAGCTCATATTTCCAGAATGAAACCAAATGCATCTGAATACCTGCAGCTTAGACACAGTTAATGAAATTAAATTAAATATGAAAGTGCCATGGTAAGGCCAAGTATGGTAACCCCATACGCGGTCCTCTGGATTTAACCCATCCATCCAAGGAGCAGTGAGTAGT
This sequence comes from Squalius cephalus, assembly GCF_949319135.1. Lineage (NCBI taxonomy): Eukaryota > Metazoa > Chordata > Actinopteri > Cypriniformes > Leuciscidae > Squalius > Squalius cephalus. The sequence continues at coordinate 2,760,221 of NC_137145.1, forward strand.
GAACACACACACTTCTAACCGTGGACACACACACCTGGAGAAGTGGGCAGCCATTTTTACTGTGGCGCCCAGGGAGCGATTGGGGTTTTGCTCAGTTTTCCTACCGATGTTGAGATTCAAATCTGCAACCTTCGGGTTGCCATTCTGACTCTCTAACCATTAGGCCACATCTGCCCCCGTCACAGCTTTTTTATATACTTTTGTTCTTTAATAGGCCATGAGTTGCACTAAATCTTTTCCCTAGAAATAGTACGATGGAAAACCATTGTTGCATCCCAATTCTCATCGGCACCGGCAGGATCAGTCGCCATTTCCCTTTCATTGAATCTTTTCACCGAACAGCAAAACTAAATGGTGACTGAAGCTGTCATTCAGAGAAACTGCTTTTGCTTCAATGCATTTCATTGGTTTTTAAACAACTTGAGGCTAGTAAATAATAATGTAATCATTTTTCGATGAACATGCAATCCCTTTGAATACCATGGTATGAACATGGTAATCAGTATGGTATACAAATATGGCTTTTTCAAAGTTAAAGTCCCCCTGTAGTCAATAATGTCATCTCTTTAAACTCATCTTTGATCACCAAAATCACATATTTAAATGTTTCTTCCTTTTTTCCGCGCTTAAAAAAACCTTGAATGTAACTCGACACCCTTGCCTCATTTAGTATGTGCGGTTCTATGAATATGCAAATGAGCCCCGCCTCCACTCACTCACTCAGCTCAGAGATCCACTGGTTGACGATCACACGTTGATCTGATTGGTTACAAGGTAGTTTGTGACGTCAGAAACACCAGCGATTTCAAAGTGTGTTTTTGAGACTGTCTTTGGTTCACTGCAGTTTTAAGGAGGAAATACTCAGCAATGCTGTCGACTTATGAATTTACACATGGTTTGTCTTAAAGCATATTAAAAACACGACATAGACATATAAACAACATTAAAAGCTTAATTTCACCACAGGGGGACTTTAAACATATATCTTGGAATGAGACATTACCATGTCAAGATTCAGTTTTCATTTTTATCATCTTTGTATTGAGCCAGCTGGTTTCTCTCTCTCTTGGCCTTGACGAGGAAAGATTCAAGGAACAGAGACGCGTTTGTTGTCCAAGATCAGTATAGGCCCGGCACAGTTGGCCGCCTGGAGTGAAGTCTCTTTCTAGCATCATCTGTCACTTCTGTGAAATGTAGGCCATTTTCTCTTCTCAGAGTCAATGCCAGGTTACTTAATAGGCTGAATTCACAAAATAACACTTTTACAGTTACATAACACGTACATAGCCACTGATACTGACTATAACAATTATCTTTTTAGCTTTTACGGGCCTTCAGTGCACATGATCCAATGACTGGATCTCTGAGTAATGAAGTAATAAGATAAAAGCAAAGTCATAATATAATATTAAATAGATAAATAAATCAGAATTAATATTTTAAAATATAATTAAAAAATAACAACAATAATAATGTTTATACATTATTTGAATAATAACAATTGTTGTTAATATATTATAATTAATAGAATAGAATAGAATAGAATAGAATTAATATAATATAATATAATATAATATAATATAATATAATATAATATAATATAATATATGACAGATGCTTTAATATTGTAAAGCAAGGGACACAATGGACTTATTTTGGCATTTTTAAGACAAAAATGTTTACTAGACTATAATATACTAGAAAAAATATATATCCCGCACACTACATGAGTTTGCAAAAATAACAAGTTTTTTTTTAAAAGGGGTGGTATAATGCCCTTTTCACAAGATGTAAAATAAGTCTCTGATGTCCCCAGAGTGTGTGTATGTGAAGTTTTAGCTCAAAATACCCCAGAGATATTTTTATATAGCATGTTAAAATTGTCACTTTTTGAGGGTGAGCAAAAAACGCACCATTTTGTGTCTGTTCCTTTAAATGCAAATGAGTTGCTGCTCCCAGCACAGGGGGCGGAGCTTCAACAGCTTGCACTCACACAGACATGCTCTGAAAATTTCAAAAACTTTTAGCCTTTTATGTTCAAACCGGATTCAGACAAACCGGACTCAAGAAGAAGTGAAAACATGTAGAAGCAACAGGACATTTCTGAATGGTTAGTTGATGAATTTATGAAGCTTATGTGTAGTTATCTTCTAGTCATTGATTAGCATATTCTGTCTTGATAATCTATAAATCGTGTTCAGGGGGCGGTGTTTATGTAAATTCTAGGGTTGGTGATGTCACTAACCCGGGAAGAATGTCCTGTAGTCTCTACCAGTCGTTTGTTGTAGTCCTTAAAAAGTGATTTCTTTAAAAGCAAATATCTCCCTTTGCTTTGAACTTTGAGCGTCGTAACTTTGCAGATGTTGTTTATGCTCAAACAGCAACATTACACACTAACTAAAGTTAGAAAAGTCAAATCATAATCAACCACCCCTTTAATGAGCAACGATTTGGCCAATCTCTCTTCCTCAGTCTTACTAAACACAAACAAAACACCAAAACTGGAACACTGTAAATGTGTTGGCCTCAAAACTCTGAGTTTAGCTGGCATAGTATTAGACAGCATTCTTGCAATAAAAAGGTCCTAATTATCTTAATGAAACTCCTCTTAAGTGCCGCTGATATAATTAGATCTAATCTTCTCTGGAATTGTTTGCAGAATTGCATCCTTAGGTGTGGACAAAAGAAGCAAAAATGATAGATTACAATTAACGATTAATTTTCATATTTTCCACAATGTCATTACAGACCTTAAATACCTCCAGACATATTATAGTGTTGATGTGGTTCATGACTTTCATTTCATCATGACACCTATTTCACTAAGCCACAACTTTACATTGTAAACATGAAATGCATTAATATGTGTATGCATAAACATAATAATCCATTCAGCTAAACCAGTTCATAATGCATGTCACAGGAAACACATCCTGATCTAAATATGTGAATTGTGTTGTAAATGAGGATACAGCTTGTCCATGATATTTCTCAAGAGATGGCAAACAACATGTGAAGATAATGAATCACGCCCGGTTACTTAACACCCATCTGCTGGCAACCCAGTGTGTCCGAGTGCCCCACATTACGGACACACTCTTGCCCCAGTTTCCTTGTACTGTGATTGTCCATGTCTGAATCAGTTGACGACACGAATGCCGATTTATCCGTCTGGAATGAAACCACATGCAGAGCAATCTGAGAAGCTTTCAGGTCTATATGCATTGAGTCATCGACGTGTCTAACCAACAGGTTTTATTTCAGAGAAATCTGATTTAGTATAGATAACATCTATAATGAAAGGAGTCAGAGGGTTTCATCATGAGATCTCATATCACATGAACAATCACATTACCTCAAAATCTCATAAAAATGTTCCAATGACAGTCCTCTGTTTTTCACTGAAGTATGGGTGAAGTTTTACACTGTAAACCCTAACGCTCAAAATTGGTTTGAGTTGGACAAACTTAAATTAAACTAATTAGTTCAGTCAAATTAACTTTTATGAGTATTTAGCACTGTCTTTTTTGTTCAAGTTCACAGAACTGATTTATTTACTGAACTGTTTCATTGTTTTGAGTTTTATGAAATTATTTCTTTTGATTTAGACGAACTTAAGTTTAACTGAAACGGCTGGGATGTCTATTTCCCAGCATGCTTTGCCGATGGCACACGAAAGGGAGAGTAAATGCTAAAATTAATTGTAATATAATGTGTGTGTGTGTGTGTGTGTGTGGGGGGGGGGGTTCTGCAAGAGAGAAGATTTAGTAGTGATTAATGTTTTGTTATGCTAATTTAAAAGAATTTCTGTTAATGTTGGCTTTAGGATAGTTACCATCATGATGACAATGATTTGAGAGCAAATAAAACCTTTATTTTGCTGCACTCATACAGCAAGTGCTACTGTATAACATATTATTGTTAACATGTTAACAATTTAGTATGTTAACAAAATAGCTTGTTAAGATAAGTTTATACTAATAAAAGTGTTCACATTAAGATTACATGAAAGTTTTAAGTTAAATATATGAATTAGTGTACTCAAACATTTCAAGTTAAGAACAATTAAAATGTATAATTACAAAATAAAAATCTGCCAGTTCTGCTTACTTAAACTTTGAGTTTTTTAACTTAAAGAATTTAAGTTAAGCCTTACATTTTACATATTTACAGTGTCAGTCACATTTCAACACAAAAATCAAAAGAATTAATATTTTGCATAAAAAACAGGGAATGTTCGTTTGGCTAATGTTCTGAACAAACTTACTTCCTGTAACATTCATGGAATGTTTGTTTAAAAATGATCTGGGCTGCGTTTCCCAAAAGCATCGTAAGCCTAAGTTGATCGTAAAAACGATCGTACGACTGATCTTAATATTACGGTCTGTTTCCCAAAAGCATCGTAGCTTAAGTAGCACTTGAAAATCTTCGTAGATCTACGAGTGCTCTGGAGTAATCGTACATCCTCAAGTTCATCGTAAGAAGACAGATTTATGAGGACACCTGCAGGACAACCGGCAGATTACACCTTTAACTTTATTCAAATGTATGTGATTATAATATAAGGTTTTGATTGTACTTTATTGTACAATTTATTACTCTTTTTTGTTGTTGGTTAAATTAATGTATAAATTAAATAATTAAAAAGGTCAGAAAACAAAACAAAAAAATTGAAATAATTTAATTTAATAATTTTAATCAAAATTTAATGAATGAACAAAAAATAAATAAAACAAATCCTTTAAATCTGTTAAAAATTACATCTTTTTTTTTTTTTTTTACGTTTTTTTTTTTAGCCATTTTGTCAGTGCCTCCACCTGTAGGTGCTTTATATAGACTTGTCTTGATTGCTAATCCATAACAGATGACAATTATTAGGTTAAACGTTCAGAATACGATTCCATATAAGGTTATGTTTCAGAACTTCACGAATGGACAGCGACTCTTAAGTAGCACGTAGAGCACGTTCTCGCGCGTTCATGTTAAGTTCATTTTTGGGAAACGCTCGTGGAATTGCTGCGAGCGTTCGTAATCTTGCACGTAGAAAGCGCTCTTAAGAGCTAAGATACATCGTTATCGGGAAACCCGGCCCTGGGGCCTCATTTATAAACGTTGCGTACGCACAAAAGAAGGCGTACGCCGCTCTCTACGCAATAATTGGTATTTATAAAAAGCAAACTTGACGGGAAAATGTGCGGTCTTTCACGCACACTCTGACCCAGGCGTACGCACAAAAACGGGTGAAATGAGAAATGGCGACACCGTCGGCAGAATGAAGAAACACGTGAAAGTGTGTGAAACTGTAGACCGTTGTGTAAAATAAATGGCAATACTGCCTCTCATAAATAACATGAAGACTTCACAAAGCAAGTCTTACAATTAACAGCCTACACGAACACCCGTTTGATCAATCTGCAGTGTAAAACAAACAAAATCAAACGAAGATTAGAACAGAAATGCAAATTAACACATATTTGCTAAAAGAAAAGTGAAATATGTTCTGCAATAATATTTGCATGTTATGCAATTCATTCTCATAACACATCTGTAGCTTGTCAGATGCAATCAAATGGATGGTAATAAAATGCCATGATGCCATCACAATGCGTAATGACGTGAGTGAAGTTACGTTTCTTGGTTTTCCTCTGTGTTTGCCATGATTTCGCAATCGATGAATATTAACTTGTGGGCGTTTCACGGACTATTTATGGGCAACTATGGGCGTGACATGAAGCCGCAAAAGCTGCGCTACATTTAGAATTGATTGTGATTTATTAAGGGAAAACTGCGTAGGATGTGCGTGCGCACGGTTTTATAAATCCGAATATTTCTGTGCGTACGCACGTCCTATGTTTCATCCGTACGCCACTTCTGACGCAAATCATACGCAAAGTTTTATAAATGAGGCCCCTGGTCTTTAATAAAGTTTTTCAAATGTTAGCACAAAAATGTTATTCATGCATTGTTCATGGAATGTTTTTTTCCTGAAACGTTTTAGTTGGAAATTCATCTAACATTTTTTAAATGTTACTTGTTTCGGAATGTTCAGAGAACATTCAAAAGTATCATTCACATGTTCGATGAATGATAAAATGGAATTTTAAAAATGGAAAAAATTGGAAAATGGAGTTTCCTTAGTGTTCGCGTAACCAAGGAAAAACGTTTTAAAAACATTTTAAAATCTGGATGTTTCAGAGAACATTCAGAAATGTTTTCATAACTCCTTATAGAGCATATTTGTGTTAGGATTGAGATTTGTTTTGCAGTGTGACATAATTTTCACCCCAATTTGCATTATTGTAATGCAAAAGACTGTGCAGACATCCAGACATCATTTATTTTTAATCAGCATAAATTAAATTTACACTGTAGTATGTCAAATATGATGCATCACAGTAATAATGTAATCAGTGACAACTTCTTAATCATCATAAATAATGTCACATTGCAAATAATAATAACAATATTGTATATGAAAATATGGAAATTTCTTTGTGAGATTCACCCATGTTCAAAATGCATCATCTTTTGCCGTCTAGAGAGAGAATGAACATAGGAAACCTTCAGAGAAGAGCTATTTACTGCATATTTGTGGCTTTGCAGCGAGTTCATTCATGCCGTTTGGCACAGTGGGAAATGAACACATATCTTTGTGCCGCCCGGTTTCCTCAACACGACCACGCCTGACATTCCTCAACACACCTGACGGCTTTTTCTCACACATTCCCTGTTCAATTACCCACATACAACAAGATTTACTGCAAATAACCGCTCCGAGTTCCAAGAGGAAATAAAAGTCACAAATAATCGAAGAAAATCTCAACTGTTTCAGAATAAGATCAAACCGAGAGGTTTCTCAGATGTTTCTCCTGAGAAAGAGACAGTTTCAGAAGAGATTTAATTTCAGGAAAGAAATAAATCACTCACAATCAGAAACTAAACCAGGAAGCTAAACAGGGTTTATTTTGAGTTCACGTTGACTTGTTCATTTCTAAGATCAGTGGGGAAGTCAGAAGCTGACAAATAAATTAAAGCAGAATAAAAACTTGTGCATGTTTTCTATGAGGTAAATTGCATGCCTTTATTTCTGAGGTAAACTCTACTAATGCAGACAGTATGTACAGTATGCTCAGTGTTGCCTACACTGTTCTCTGTCTAAGACAAGCAAACACAATGCAGACGATTGTTGCAACACAACTGCTACTGTATGCAATGTACATTGCCACACAATGGGGCTTGTGAAGCGGCTGGTGACCGCAGAATAGTGGAGGAGTGAGGATTTCACCAACACAAAAGAGCTTTCAGAGAAGCATTTGAACATTTTCTTACTCATTGCACAGTTATGAAAATATAATATCTTTATAGTTGACCTAACAATGCATCAGAGAGATGAACAAGAAGGAAGCAATGGCAGACTGAGATCTCAATTCAATCTTAAATGAATAATGAAAAACAGCAAAAACAAAGTATCTGTCATGATCGCAGTGAATAAGGTCCACAGAAGAAGATTCATTAAAAAATAAAAGTATTTAATCAAACAAACTCAGATAATCCACAGTGTGTGATACACAAACAATATCTGACGATCAGAGAAACGAGGAACTTAAATACACTCTGATAACAAACTAAAAGACTGACAGGTGTGATGATTAGATGAGTTCCCATAATAACTAATGATGACGGGAAACATGAACAAAGACAACAGGCAATAGGGAATGAGAAGCAAACTAAAAGTCCATGACAATTAAACTAAACAAGCTAAAATCGTTTATTTACAAGCTAAAACTATCTCAATTGTTCCGAAATTAAATGTAAAATTAACGGACACCTTTGCATAAACTCAACATGAAATCAAAATAGATTTTCTCAATGCAGATTTTCCTGGAAATCTGATTTCACTTGGAAATATGCCACATTGCGAAAGTAAAAAAAAAAAAAAAAAAAAAGTGTTTTGGTGAATGCAGTTTCTTGCTTCTTTGCCCTATTCATTTCCATCATACTGTGGAAGTCAATGGGGCTTACTAATCCATATTCTTCAAAACATCTTCTTTTGTGTTCAGCAGAAGAAAGAAACTCGTACAGGTTTGGAACTTCTTGAGGATGAGTAAATGATGACAGAATTTAGATTTTTGGGTGAACATTCCCTTTAAGTTTAAGCCTCTTAGATGTTACTCCTAAAACAAGACCCCTGTAATTTCACTAATTTCTCCTCGAGGGTTTCAGTAGAGATCTCAACATGTCTTAAACTGTGCTCAAGTTTGCCAAGATACTAAATTTCACAATCCAAAGTCAGAGATCACAATATGCATCTAAAATGTTTCATCTAATGATCCAAGACGAAACCATTTGAGCTGCAATCCATGTTGATTTTAGGCCCTGTTTACACCTGGTATCAAGACACGTTTTGGTCGATCGGATCACAAGTGGACGACGCTAAAATACAGGAGTAAACGGGGTCTAAAAGGTTCTGAGCTTGTCAACACTTCCAGAGGTAGTTTAAAACACATTCGACCGGATTGCTTTTGTAGTGTAAACTCGAATGTGATCAAACCGCCACAAAAGACCGTCTACTCTCCACATACTGACTTAATGAGTGAACATTATGAGAAGAGCTCTTACCAGACGGGATTTAAACTGTCGGCTGAAGACACAAGTTTGATTTTAAGACGTAAAATATACCAAGCACAATGTTCTCTCACCATTCCTGATTTCTTTCTTTTTTTATTGCTTCTTTTGGAAAGTTGATAGGTGACAGGAGTACAACATTACGATAAAAACAGGATTACATGTTCCTCACACTAAATGCGTCTCTATAGCACGCATTGGGTCTCATTCATGAAACACGAGCAGAACGAATTTTTGTGTAAATCAACAATTGGTTCTGGCGTAAATTTTCGGATTCATTAAAATGTTCATATTTTCCAAATGTTAGTTGGTACGAAAGAAATCTACACCTGCTCCCAGCCACGCGTAAATAGTGCGTTTAACATCCGAACGTTTTGCTCATTAATAAGGCTGCATTTTAATTCACCTTAATCGGGTACTTACGCAGCATTTTGAAAAAATATTATATATAGTAATTACATACGTTTTTTACTTTTATTATGAGAGCCAGTAATAGCATCTGCAAACGGAACACTTTAATCAAATAATTTTTTAATTTTTTTATTTTGAATGAACTTCTGATAATAAAACTTCAATTTCTGCATCTGAGAAATTTCTCTTTTTCATTCGCTTTTGAGAAGACATGTTGAAATCCTTCGTTTGGTGTCATAATATGATGCCCATAGTTGTCAGTCGGATTTAATGGGCGGGATTTATGGTAATTGAGAATGAGCGTGCACGCGCGTCCCATTTACGACTGATTGGAATTCATTAACACACACACATTTCACTATCACATCTGACGTTTACGAAGTATTTGTGAATCAGGAGAAGAGTTTTCGGGAAGGTCTCTTTACGCGCAAATCACTCACATATTTACTCGTATATTTACGAATGTTTCATGAATGAGACCCATTGTATTTATCGCGCAATTTATACGCGAAAATAAGTTTTTACGTGCATATGATACGCATGGGTAGGTTTAGGGTAGGTTTAGTTAGTGGTGTGTTATACGTTTGGTTAGGATTAGTGGTGTGGTGTGTATTACACGCAATAAAGTGTGTATCAAATGCACGTGAAAACTGCGTATCATATGCACGTAAAAACTCATTTCCGCGTATAAATTGCACGATAAACACAATGCGTGCTATAGAGACGCATTTTCATGAGATCAGGCTGTGTTCCTACAGGCACATTTTGACCATGAAATAAAATACAGTACAAGACAAAACACAAAGTGGTTAACTATTCATTTTGAGACCTTACTGTAATATGTGTCCAGAACTCTTCCCAAGGAGACAATCCCTCCTCTCTAACATTGTTTACTCGGTTAAGCATATATTCATAAGATGCAATTTCTACCATTGCACTGGACCACCCTTTCAATTCTGGCGCTTTCATTGTCTTCCAGTGTCTCAAAAAAATCCTACTAGCCATTGTAATACATATGTCCATTTAGACCATAATATACCATATTATGTCCATTTATACCATAATAACATTAGGTATTTGAGACTTGTCACCTAATAGACACAGTTTAGGAGTTAAAGATATTGTGTAGCCATACCAGCAACTTAAAACATCCATAACTTGTTTCCAGAATGGTTTAACAAGACTAATACAGAGTAAAAAAGGTACCCGTTTCCAGCTGGCATTTCCAACAAAAATTGTATTTCATCAGTTTCATCCTGAAAAGTCTTACAGGGGTGTGGTAGTATCTGTGGAGAATCGTATATTGAGTTGCTTCTTTTATATATTTACCACACCCCACCATAATGCTAGACCATTTTTCTGAGTCAATTTCTTCACCAATGTCCCACATGGTCCTTAAATTTCCCAAGTCACTGCTCCTGAAGGAGTTTACCGTTTTATAGAAGTGTGAGGATTTACAGATTCTTGTGTTTTTTTTAAGGTATCTTATTATAGGGTTGTCAACCACAGGGCCAATTTTAGACAATATACAATTACGCCTTCAAAACGTAAAACCTACTTTACAAAACCTTTTTGTAAAACCTTCAAAAAGTTGTCTTTTCCTACAAGATTATAACATCAATTACGCTTATACCCTGCTGGTGCCAGTACTTCCAGTAAATCATATTTTTTACCAATTCGGATTGCCGGGTTATACCATAATAAAGAATATTTCTGTAAATTGTGAGATAATTTGGATATTCTAGCACACTCAGCAGAAACTAAAGCTGTTGCTCTCTGTGTGTTTTTCCGTCGTCTCCAGTGCGTTCATATGTAAATTGCGTGAGCTTATTTCGTCCCTTAGATCAAAGATCTGACAAGCCCATACATTTACCCATCCATAGACCCTCCGCTCGAAGAAATCAGGACAGAAGTGGTTGAAAGTGGACAAAAGAGATGGATTAAAACACCAGGTGTAAACAGGAATGTGTCTCTCGTGATCCGATCGAACAAAACGCATCTTAATAGCACATGTAAACATATTTATAGCTCTATAATATGTCTCAATTGGGTCCATTTGTATTTCTCCAAAAGACTTTTAGAAGAAACGCGCGAGACAAAGTTCATGCCTACACTGTAAAAAAAGATTTTTCAAAGTTGTTAGCAAAGATTATTGGAAGAACACTCTAAAAATGCTGGGTTGTTTCAACCCATGTTTGGGTCAGATATGGACAAAACCAAACCGTTGGGTTTAAATTTGTAATAAAAAAAAATTAAACCAAAACTTGTGAGGACTGACGCACTGGACGTTGGTTTTGTGCGATATTACTATTTTAATGCCCTCAAGAATTACACTGAACACGTCATATTTTTCCATCAAGGAAGACAGGATTTTTCTTGCTCTTCTCAAGTAAAAGAGTCTTGACTGTGCAAACTCTGACATGCACTACTGTTAAACTGCAATAACTCCTTTAGAAACTGGTGAATCTCACAGACTTGTCAAGAACGGGTCGGGTTTCATCCAAAAACCTAATGAGAAAGCAGAAGAAGAAAATGATAAGAAGAAGAAGATTTGTAAAACTGATCTATCATTTGCAACCAATTAACAGACAAACAGATAGATAGATAGATAGATAGATAGATAGATAGATAGATAGATAGATAGATAGATAGATAGATAGATAGATAGATAGATAGATAGATAGATAGATAGATAGATAGAAGTTAGAAGTTGTGAACAAAGATGATTGGAAGAACACTCTAAAAATGCTGGGTTGTTTCAACCCATGTTTGGGTCAAATTTGACCCAACCATGGGTTGAAACAACCCAGCATTGTTTAAGTGAAAAATACTCTCTCTCTCTCTCACACTCTCTCTCTCTCTCTCTCTCTCTCTCTCTCTCTCTCTCTCTCTCTCTCTCTCTCAGTGAAACGATGCACAAGCAAACTATATGAGCAAAGAAACATCCCTCTGGGTTGATTCACACTTTGTTCTGTACAGGGCGGTTCAGCTCTGCACACAGCGTTCTCGTTAAATTCATGAGCACTCGGCCTCCCTGTGAAACTTCTCAACATACCTGTTATTCACAGGATCACGTCCCCCGAATCACAGTCGGCTTCGCTGTAGGTTTGCCAGCCTAATTGAACAGATGGGTTTTTAATGGCGGCGGGTCAGATGTTTGTGCAGCTGGAGGGGGTTTAAAGAGACGGGCACAAGTAAGGACAGCGAGGTGAAATTTCATACTATATAAAAACATGCTTTCCATGTTGCTTTGCCTTATAGGACGGGATCTGTTTGATGCTGCTGGGATTGAATGACACGACCCTCCTGAGAAAAGATGACTTTAATGAGAGCGTCACAATAGGCTGAGAGTTCATGAATGCAAACATTCAATCAAGTTGGCTTGTTGTCTAGAACTCAAGCTCAAATCACCCAAAGGCATGTTTTATGTGCTGCAGAAGTAGCTGTTCATGTAATCGAATCTGCGAAGAGAGAGTATTAAAACATTGATTTTTTTCCAGAGATGTATTTACTCCTGATAGGGTTTCCAAACACACCCATGGGACACAAACTGCTCAATAAATAAGCTCTGGGATGAAGGGAGTAAAAGCCAATTTTTGAAATAATGATTTATTTTTCTATTTATTGTCATATTCGTATAAAGCCCTACATCGGTCCCATCTCACATTACAGTTTTCTCTTGTGTCATCCAAACCGATGCATGTAACAAATGGAGACTGGAAAAACACATCCCACCAGAAATAATTGTTGAATAATAAAAGAGACTGAGATTTTTATTCATACCACCACTGACAACTTCTAGAAGTGATTTCATGCTGTATACAAATAATTTGGTATCAAAAAGCTTGCTTAATAAATAAATAAATTAATAATAATAAATGTAATCAAGTAAACTATTAAATAAATCAAATTCATGAATATGTTTTTTTAGTTGTATAGGCTATCATTAATAAATTATTGTTTTCAGTGTGGTGTGACAATATATTTTATAAATATATAACATAATTACACTCATGAATAAGTAATTTTAATATAATTTATCATTTTTTGACAAGGTGCTTAAACAATACACAATATTGTGCTTGTTAATATATATAAAATAGATAATTCATGCATATAATTTGTGCATGTTGTAAAATTGTTACTGTACTGTTATATACAGTATATATAGAAGAGTACATTAAAAATTATATACAGTATATATATATATATATATATGAAGAGTTCAGATGCAAAATCCTCCAAGTGCTATCTGAAATTTTCTTCTAGAATGATCATTTTTATCAAGCTCGTATATTTAAGATGAGAAATTTCACTTAAATGGCAATTCATAGGTAATTTTCATTGCCATTTAAGTGAATTTACTGAACTTAAATATACGAGCTTGATAAAAATGATCATTCTAGAAGAATATTTCAGATGGTACTTAGAGGCTTTTGCATCTGAACTCTTCATATATATATATATATATATATAAAGCTCAAACTAAGTAAAATTTACTCAGGATTGTTTGCCTTTAAGTATTGATCTCAAAGTAGAAAGTTCAAGCTTTGGTTTTTAGTGCATCAGATGCCAAACCACATCCATTCCACACTGTAATGAAATGATCGATTGACTATAGTTTCGACAGTAAATATGTTTATTTCTCTCTCTACCACATGTGAACTGAACCTGTGACATTTGCACAGGGATTGTCTTCCTGTAAACGCTGTTAATCTCACTCACTCTGAGGTGAATCTTCAACCTGGCGGCATTATTTCAACATACTAAAATTCATTCTTAATTTTACCTAAAGCAAGACCCTGTGAATGCAAAATGCCTTTAAACCATATATTAAAATGAATCCACTGCATTTCAATAAAGATCGTGGATGCGGCTCAATTTTTGCACATTAATCATTAAACACGCCTGTGTGGCTTTGAATGAGTGAGTCATCAGTCAAATGCACACAGATATCAGACGCGTTCAGCTTTGTCAATGACACACTCCGGGCAAATGTGAACGGGATCCTGGTTTGTTTGCCTCACACATTAAGGTCAGAGATGCCACCGGAAATGAATGAGGTGACAGAGAGAGCATTCAGACAGAAGACCGACTCTAACATTCACGGTCCTCTCGGCACAGCAACAGAGAGTGTCACATGCGTTTAGAGTGAGAATCACACACCGACTGCCCAAGGAAAACACACAAGGACAGAGACTTGTGAGGACTGACGCACTGGACGGTGGTTTTGTGCGATATTACTGTTTTAATGCCCTCAAGAATTACACTGAGCACGTCATATTTTTGCATCAAGGAAGACAGGATTTTTCTCGCTCTTCTCAAGTAAAAGAGTCTTGACTGTGCAAACTCTGACATGCACAACTCTTCTAACTTTGCAACCAATTAACAGACAGACAGACAGACAGACAGACAGACAGACAGATAGATAGACAGACAGATAGATAGACAGACAGATAGATAGACAGATAGATAGATAGATAGATAGATAGATAGATAGATAGATAGATAGATAGATAGATAGATAGATAGATAGATAGATAGATAGATAGATAGAAAGATAGACAGATAGATAGACAGACAGATAGATAGACAGATAGACAGATAGATAGATAGATAGATAGACAGACAGACAGACAGACAGACAGACAGACAGACAGACAGATAGACAGATAGATAGATAGATAGATAGATAGATAGATAGATAGATAGATAGATAGATAGATAGATAGAAAGATAGACAGATAGACAGATAGACAGACAGATAGATAGACAGATAGACAGATAGATAGATAGATAGATAGATAGATAGATAGATAGATAGATAGATAGACAGACAGACAGACAGACAGACAGACAGATAGATAGATAGATAGATAGATAGATAGATAGATAGATAGATAGATAGATAGATAGATAGATAGATGGACGGACGGACGGACGGATGGATGATTGATTGATGGATTCCAATAATAATAATTTTATCCATCCATCCATCCATCCATCCATCCATCATTAAATTAGTTTTATTCATATGTTGTTGTAGTATTTGTTGAACATGCCTTTTACTTTTAAAAATCATTGTATTGTATAGAGTATTTTGTACAATAATAGAATAATTAAATTATGCAATATACTGTACACTGTTGTTGTTAAGAGGTTAGCCAATGAAAATAGAGATAACTAACAACGAATATTAGGGGAAAATAGCAACAACAAAAAAAGGGCTGTTTATTTCTAAAAGGTCAAAGACCGCCGGGTCAACAAAATGACAAAATTTGGTGCACAAAAGATGTAGAAAAATAATAGCATTACTGTAAAACAAGACCCCTCTACATAAAACACAGAGGAACCATCTCTCACCCCCGCACATCCTCAGTTTAATATGGAGGAGGTTTAAATAAATGTCAAACAGCAGCTTCTCTCACAAACACCAGGTGCAAAGCCTCATAAGCAAACACTATAGGGTGCCAGCTGACACTGGCCATCTCAATAAAGACAAATCCCTTACTTTAAAACACCAAACAGCTCAAAAGAACATC
Organism: Squalius cephalus; assembly: GCF_949319135.1. Lineage (NCBI taxonomy): Eukaryota > Metazoa > Chordata > Actinopteri > Cypriniformes > Leuciscidae > Squalius > Squalius cephalus. The sequence continues at coordinate 2,775,799 of NC_137145.1, forward strand.
AAGCTGTTGTCATTGCTGTACATCGGCCCTTTTCATGCATGTTTTGTGTGTATTCAACAAATTACTGCAGTGTAAACTCTTCAAACAAAGTGAACACTGACAGTGTGCTTGAAGTCTAGACGAAACACATATTGCACGTCATTAGGAGCGCTGGAGCACACAAAAGCTTTACGCACCTGACATTTAAGAGCACAATCTACTTAAAAGAGGCGATTCACAGCGAGCTTTTCTTTTAGAAGTACACTGTTCTGCAGTGCAAGGTGTTGCATACTGTAGGTCATTTACAGTAGTCAACATCTCAGTCAATCAAAGTTGAACTTTGACGAGAACGGGTATTGTTCAAAATTCATGTATAACTTTGATGAAAGGTTTTGATCCACTTCAAATGCTGACTACTGTATTTGCCCATGCATGGATGCAACTGTGGCATGCTGTTTTCTACATAAAATATCCAGAGCTCTGAAAGAGAAACCTCTGGGATAGATTCATCATGTGATTATGATGCCCGTCTATCCATCTCAGCTCCACTGTCCACTACAGCTCTTTTGTGAGCGAGACACTGATTCACAACACAGATCTGCACAGAACAACATCAGAAACACCCATCAATACCTCTCCAGCATGCACACAGGCTTGTTCGCCGGCCCGGCTCAGGCTGATGGACATTGATAATTATGGTAGCCTACGTCATTTGTGACATTCCCGTCGGGCAGAAGAGCCACTGGCAGACAGACTGGCATTATCTGTGAACACAGATGAGTGGAGAGCTCTAAAAACACTCTGAGAAGACAGAGAGAAAGATGGCAGAACATGCAACCAAATAATCTGTTAGTATTCGGATCGACGGCTCATTCGAACTGAAAAGCCTTCATGTAAACACCTTAATCGATCCGATTGAAAGAGGTGGTTTATTCCTTTTCTAATCCGATCCAGAGAACATTTAAAGGAACACGCCGACTTTTTGGGACTTTAGCTTATTCATCCTATCCCCCAGAGTTAGATAAGTCCACACATACCCTTTTCATCTCCGTGCGTGCCGTAACTCTGTCTGACGCACCCACCGCTAGCCTAGCTTAGCACAAAGACTGGAGGTAAATGGCTCCAGCTAGCATACTGCTCCCAATAAGTGACAAAATAAAGCCAACATTTTCCTATTTACATGTTGTGATTTGTATAGTCACAGCGTGTACGAATAACAAGGTCACATGAGACACAGCCATCTTCTAACCATATACACACTGGGAACTATATTCTCAGAAGGCGAAGCACTGCTACTTCTGCGGAGTGATTTACTCCAACTCTGAGCGAACTCTCTGCTCCTCACCACGGGGCTTCTCAGGCGCTGCGAGCAAATCACTCCGACAGCCGGAAACTCTGTAGCTACACATGAATATCAGTCATGTGACCTCTTACGTCATCCGCTCTTTTTCCAGTTGACTGCCGCCATCTTGAGTACCTACCGAGTACACTGTAAAACCTGATGAGTTAGTTCAACTCAAACCGTTTGAGGAAACCGATTGCCTTAAATCATTTAAGTTTATTAACTTAAACAATTTAAGCATAAAAAAATATTTGATTTGTGTCCAAGTAACTCAATAACTTATTGTTAAGATAACTTGGGTAAATAAAGTTAATTGTACTAATTCCATTCAGTTAATATAACTTAAATATATGAAGTACACTGTAAACCCGAATAAGTTGGCAGAACTCAAAACATTTAAGGCAATCAATTGTTTAAGTAAGCAGAACTATCAGATTTTTATTTTGTACTTAAACATTTCAAGTTAAGAACAATGTATGAATACATTAATTCATACAATTAATTTAAAACGTTCATGTAATCTCACTGTGAACACTTTTATTAGTATAAATTTAGTTAGCTGTAAAAAGCTAATCTGCTAACATACTAATTTGCTAACATGTTAACAATAGTATGTTATACAGAAGCACTTGCTGTATGAGCACAACAATATAAAGGGATTATTTGCTCTCAAATTAAGCTGCATGCACCACTTGTCACCATGATGGTAACTATCCTAAAGCCAACAGAAATTCTTCTAAATTAGAATTAGAACAAAACATTAATCACTACTAAATCTCACACTTAAGATTAATCTTACACACAAAAAAACATTATATTACACTTAATTTTAGCATTTACTCTCCCTTTCGAGTGTCATCGTCAAAGCATGCTGGGAAATAGACATCCCAGCCGTTTCAGTTAAACTTAAGTTTGTCTAAATTAAAATAAATAATTTCATAAAACTCAAAACAATGAAACAGTTCAGTTTACTTAAAATATATCAGTTCTGTGAACTTAAAAGAAAAAGAAGTGCTAATACTCATAAAAGTTAATTTGACTGAACTAATTTGTTTAATTTAAGTTTGTCCTACTCATACCAATTCATTATTTTGAGCATTAGGGTTTACAGTGATACTGTCTATGGTACCGACAAGCATTAACTAGCTAGCTTGCAACTATTTACAGCTTCGTACGGATACAGTAAATTGCTACGAAAGACAACATTTCGCACCTCGACTGCCATGAAAAAAAACGCTACTTTCAAAAAATAATATATCGTTAGGGTGTGTTCCCGACGCGATACCTGATGCATACTTCCAGCCTCTGTCCGCTGCTACCGAACTACCAATCCTGGCATTCAATGATATTATATGTTGATCCGACTATTTTAAGCGTGTATTTAAATGGTCCAGTGGCAGAACTTTTCAGAAACGACACATTTCAGCGCTAGATCGCCTCTTATTTAACAAACGAATGAAATGAATGCTCTGCTAGTTAACTGGAGATGTTTTGTTTATTTGTATTGGTACATTCGTGCCGCGAGATGTTTCAAGAGTGGTGGGGACAAATTTCTGCGTATTTTTTCATCCTGAGGTAACGTTAGCCTGTAAAAGGATATTTTGGGGTCTCCTTTTTTGTTGTTGCACCCCACCGCACAACATATTGAAGGCATAGCTAGCTAGTTCCCTTGCGACTGACGTGTACTGGTACTCAATATGGCGGCAGACAAGTTTTAGAAGTGAGTGACGTCAATGAGGAGACGTTGGTAACATCAACTGATATTCATCTATAGCCTATTCATGCAGTGTGCGCATGTCAAAAAATCATTTGTTTAGCGTTCATGTAAACACTACATTCAGATTCACCCATCAGAATGAATTCAGTCCGATTGAAACAAAAGTTGTGCATGTAAACATAGTGTGTCTTGAGCAACAATACAGTTAACTCATGAGATTTATTTCACCTGATCTTTTCTAACCACTCCCAGCATTTAATGTGCCATTGAATCTTTACAGGCTAGAGCCGCTATTGACCATAAACCTCAGGGAATTTCCAGGGATCTGGAAGGGCTGGCCTCCCAGACAGCAGGAATGTTCAGGGTATGTTGTCTACTGTAATTACATGCAAACTGATTAAACTATTACCTTTGGAATGTTGTAACAGTAAGTAATGCTTATTGAATAACTCAAGGCCATCAGTATCCACTTAAACCACATGCAAACTAGAATGACAGGCATTAATTAACCATTAACCCAACCTACATGCTGTCTAGCGAGACACAGTGGCCGCCTTATCTGGACACTTAATGTCACAATGTCAGATTGTCTTTTAACACTATATTTATTGTTTTATCATTCCAGAGATACATTTAGTGATACATTTTGCTTAAATTATTATTATTTTTTTTTTTTTCTAATGCAGTGACATTCAGACTGCATTACCCTTGTGAAAAGTGCACTTAAATGTATTGCACTTGTAGTGTACTTTAAATCCTGAAAAGTATATTTTTATATATATATATATATTTTTTTTATAAAGTATATTTTTGTATTTATTTTGCAGATAATATAATATTAAAGAAACAAAAGGCCAATTAAGCGTAATTAAAGAGAGTACTCTTTCATGACCGTTTCTTAACACACTTTTAAAAAGTGCACTTTGTAAGTTTTAAATGTTTAAATGTTTCAATATTGTCTTATTTTGATGTGTCGACTAAAGCACATGCACTTGATTATAGATGTAGTGTGTTGTTCAATATTACATTTAAAGTTAATGTATTTTAAATGTACTTTATAATTTCAAATATTTAATACATGACACACGTTTGAATAGAATTTACATTAAGGTTAAGTACATTAAGTTTGGCATAAATGCTTGTCACTATGTTCGGTAGCACACTTCATCCATATCTCAAAGATAATAGAAGTAATTATGAAATTACAAATAAAGATGTACTTATTTGTACATCTACTTAAGTGGGCCAAAAAAGCATTCAAAAGTTCAACTAAATGCACTAAATATACATTTAAAATATAACAGATTTTCATTTAATCGCAGTTGATATGCAATAGGGATGCATGATATATCAGCCACCATATTGGCCGATATATGATCGTTTTTTTATGTTATCGTTATCGGCCCGATAAGAAAATTTGGCCGATACATTAAAGACAATAAATAATGTATTATTTCCCTCAGCTGAGACTCCTCAGATGCGCACTGTTCAACATGATGATATTAAATTGCTTGAAATATGATTGGAATCACTTCAAAAAAGAAAAATAAAGTTCAGTGCAGCGTAAGTCTGTCATATCGGCTATAAAATTATAATGAGAACATCATAATTGTGTGTTTGAGACATGGCTTTCAATGGTGAGACTTTTGTTTTTGTAATGAGGTTCTCAAAAATTATATAAAAATTTGGATTTAGATTTATCGGCCAATATATCGGTTATCGGCTTTCAAATATAAAGAATTATCAGTTATCGGTTATCGGTATCGGGCAAAATTTGCATATTGGTGCATCCCTAGCAATTATGTGTCCGAAAACATTCCATTCACACTTCCTTTTTAAAGTATATAATTTCCGTAATAAGTATATGCTAAAATGTACTTCTTTATCACAAGAGTAAGTATAAATCCTTTTAGAAGCATTCTTACTGCAGTAAATTAAACAAGAAAATAACTATAAGCTTTTGTTGCATTTTAGGGCAGCTGTACTTGGCAGAAACGTCTGATATAGTCTCAGCTTGAACAAAACAAAGCATAATAAAAACTTGACTGATTCTATTGACTGCATAGACAATGCAAGGCCTCATTTGACTGCACATGCCACAGTGTGTTGATGTTTTTGTTAGGTTGTTAGGTTTGTTAGATTGTTCAGAGTTGTTGGGTTCGTTCTGGGGAAAAGTCACAGTAGAAAATTCCTGGAAGTGGCTGTAATTGGTGAGGAAACGAGTTTGACTGTTTGATTTCACTTCAGCTCAGAGACCGGGATTTAACCCAGATCAACTCAGACCCGAGAAAACCTAATGAAATGAAGATGAAATGAAAATGAAATAAAAATGTCAGAAATGAATTGAATCTGACACTGTGTACTTTTGAGGTCGACGTTGGAAGATATGGATATATGGTTGAAAATCATAAAAACATGTCCAGGTTACATTTGCCCCAAAATCAGACAAAATAAAATAAAATTACATTTTAATTGATTTGCTAAATAAATGCATTGCTCATTTTTGCAGTTTTTCAGGGTTAAAGCTCCAATATGTAACAATTTTGTAATAAAATTTCCGAAAATAACTTGCACAGTGTGATATATTTCCTCCAGTTGTGTACTTACAATATCTCAAAAGTCTCCAAAGATTTTTTTTTTCAGAGAAATTCCGATTTTAAATAACTGTCCGTCCCGGAAAAGAAATGTCGCCTCTCAGTGACGCAATGTCCGCACTATCCTTTTTTTCCCGGTGTGGACCATGTGATATTCCACCACACTGCAATATCACATGGTCAAATGCGGAAGTGGTGGTTATAGCGTTATAGCCATAGACTGTATGGTTATCGTTGTTATGGATCACGATTACTCTTTGGCGAGTATTGAAGTGCCAACAAAACGAAAGCGTCCATATTCGGATACACGCAGACTGTGTGACAAACGGAGGAATAAAACCCGGATAAATATCGGCCAGGCGTTTTCGAGATGGAGAGAGCTGCGCGACTATCTTGGACTTGACAGAGACTCTGCTCTCGCGAGTGTATTGATAGACAGGTAAGCAAATACATTATTTTTTTATTGTACAAGTAAGTTATATTGCTCTTTGTACTTCGGTAAGGCTTTTTATCACGTGTGGTGATCGAGATTATGGCAGTACAATTAAATACAATCGGATATGTGTTGTTAAAAAATATATATTTAGTCATTACTTGCAAACGTTCGTTCAAATTTACTTTTAGATATTGGTTTGAACACGTTAAACAACACGGCATTAACCATAAACACGTAAAACTGCACAACATTAACCCAACAAATCATTTGACAAATAGCTGTAAGTTGTAACGGGATAATATAGCATAACATTTCACGTTCCTTGCAGTTCATTAATTATGATGACATAAAATAATACGATCAGACATACAGGTAATACAAAAACGAATAAATTACCTCATCCGTGATCATGATTCATTAATTCCATTTAGATACATCGCTAGACGGTGAAAACGCATTAAAAACGACATCTCCCATCGTCACCTCCTTCATAGCGTCATCAAGCTTCGCCTTTGTTATTGTTGGAAACTGCGCCCTCTTGTGGTGAAAAAATATTACATATTGGAGCTTTAAAGGGGTGGTTCAGGATTTTGGACATCGGACCTCATTTCCAAGTTAGCCTGTGTGTTATTTATCAGTGGAGACAGTTTTCAAAATTTTTCATCCAGTCCTCCCAGTTGCATAGTTCGCCGGTGCTAGGCTAGCGCGAGTCATCGGTAACTGCTAGCCTGCCATTAAAACAGTTTTACCCACTCCACAGTACACCAAAATCAAATAAATTATAACGCCAGACTATCGATGTAAATGTCTGTTGAGAGAATAATGTTAGAAATCAAACTACCCTTTCATCACATTGCAATAGTTATACTTTGTTCCCTGTATTTATTAGCACAGTCTACAGCAGCGGCGGAGTGATATTAAGTTACCTAGGCAACCGAGACTACTACTAGCTAGCTAGACGTCCCGACTGTAGTGCGCTTCTGTTCTGTGTTTACTTTTCGGCGCAGTACTACTAACCGGAGCGAAGTAAAATTCCGCCGCTGCTGAGAAACTAGTTCCTGTAAATGTAATGCGATCATTGAGATGCAAGAGTAGTTTGATTTCTAACATTATTCTCTTAACAGACATTTACATCGGTAGTCTGGCGTTATGATTTATTTGCTTTTGGTGTACTGTGGAGTGGGTAAAACTCTTTTTAATGGCAGGCTAGCAGTTGAACTATGCAACTGGGAGGACTGGATGAAAAATGTTGAAAACTGTCTCCACTGATGAATAACACCCAGGCTAACTTGGAAATGAGGTCTGATGTCCAAAATCCTGAACCACCCCTTTAACTGAAACTCAAACCATAATTAACGTTTTCATTACTTGAAAATATATACTAAAAAACAATAACATTTACCAACTTCATGTATTAAAAAAACTAAAACTAAAACTGAAATAATTAAAAATACTATAGGCAGTTTAAAAACAAAACTTGACAAACAAAATGACAAAAACTTAAACTGAAATGAAAATTAAAATAGAAAATATAAACAGAAAAACGAATACTATCTCAATTATACTAAAATAACACTGCCTTATTATGCATTATAAGTGCATAATATAATTGCAGACAAAAAATTATTTAAAATGTGAAGCATTGACACATAAAATCAATTTATCGTGAAACAGTTACGAGATCTGTGCTGGGCTTAACCGTCATAAAACATAATGTCACAATAAAATTTGTGTTATGCAGTTTATATTTTCTTATTTCTTTCTTTTGCTTCTGAAATGTGACTACACACTCAGTCTACACACACACACAATTCACCGTGCGCAATAAATAAGATTTATTTCTTGTTTCTCCCCGCCTGATAAAAAACATCATAGCACTGTTTACCAGACAATCATGTACAGAAGGAAGTGCTTTAGTAGCATCTCTGCAGGTTTGGCTCAGATTTATAGTTTATAAAGTCATTTATTCTCTTGTCAACACATCGTGCATCTCTGTGCTCAGGCAAGACTCCTGCATGTTTCACTGGTGTAAACTTCCTCAGGCCTGCAGGTATTACGAGGTGGGTGGGTAATTCCTATGAAGCCCTTATCACCACAGGTGTGCAGTTTCATTAGACAGTTTCTGCAATGATGCAAAAGACATTTCAGCGGAAGAAAATACTTTCTCACATTCCTCAATAGAAAGGAAATCCGAGAACTGGAAGGGTTTGATAAGTTCAGATCCTCGTCATTCCAGTTGAACATGGAGGATTTCTCATCATGTGTGCCAAAAATAAAAGGCCTGTTTCTGGTCAGTGAGCATCATTGTGAGCAGGATTTCTACAAATACACAGGCACAATTAATCAATCAGGATGGATAAACTGTTCATCACAGTATGTGGCAAATTATGAGTTATATAATCACGATTTACTGATAAGCACCTGCCATAATCAAGATTATTCATACGTTTTCGGTAAATAAGGTGTTTTTCCAGATCATGACATGAAAAAGGTTTTCTGTTTGGGATTAAAAGAGCTAAAAGTTCCTGTAATTATTAGAAATTGTCATAGAAAATGGTGTATATAAAAAAATAATTCATGTTAATATTTAAAAAAATTATTTCAAATAATACATCATATTTCTATTTATATGAAGATATGAAAACGGATAGATCGATGGATGCATAGAACAACAGACGGACAGATAGATGGATGGTTTATGGAAAAACAGACAGATAGATAGATAGATAGATTAGATAGATAGATAGATAGATAGATAGATAGATAGATAGATAGATAGATAGATAGATAGATAGATAGATAGATATATGGATAGACAGACAGACAGACAGACAGATAGATAGATAGATAGACAGACAGACAGACAGACAGATAGATAGATAGATAGATAGATAGATAGATAGATAGATAGATAGATAGATAGATATCCTGTCTATGGATAGACAGACAGACAGACAGACAGACAGACAGACAGATAGATAGATAGATAGATAGATAGATAGATAGATAGATAGATAGATAGATAGATAGATAGATAGATAGATGGATAGACAGACAGACAGACAGACAGACAGACAGATAGATAGATAGATAGATAGATAGATAGATAGATAGATAGATAGATAGATAGATAGATAGATAGATAGATAGATAGATAGATAGATAGATGATAGATAGATAGATAGATAGATAGATAGATAGATAGATAGATAGATAGATGATAGATAGATAGATAGATAGATAGACAGACAGACAGACAGACAGACAGACAGACAGACAGACAGACAGACAGACAGACAGACAGACAGACAGACAGACAGACAGATAGATAGATAGATAGATAGATAGATAGATAGATAGATAGATAGATAGATAGATAGATAGATAGATAGATAGATAGATAGATAGATGGATAGATAGATAGATAGATAGATAGATAGATAGATAGACAGACAGACAGACAGACAGACAGACAGACAGACAGACAGACAGACAGATAGATAGATATCCTGTCTATGGATAGACAGACAGACAGACAGACAGACAGACAGACAGACAGACAGATAGATAGATAGATAGATAGATAGATAGATAGATAGATAGATAGATAGATAGATAGATAGATAGATAGACAGACAGACCAACACAGTCTCACCCCCAAACGTCACATACTGACGCGTCTTGACCAAACGGCAATATATGACGAAAAGGGTACCCCTAAAACGTCCGTATGTGACTATTCGGGTTATGGGTAGGTTTAGGTATGCGTTAGGGTACCGCTAAGAGGCGCTGCTGGTGCGCTTTTGTCTTCGTCTCATATGGACGTTTTAGGGGTACCCTTTTCGTCGTATATTGCCGTTTGGTCAAGACGCGTCAGTATGTGACGTTTTGGGGTGAGACCGGGCTGGACAGACAGACAGACAGACAGACAGACAGACAGATAGATAGATAGATAGATAGATAGATAGATAGATAGATAGATAGATAGATAGATAGATAGATAGATAGATAGACAGACAGATATATAGATAGACAGATATATGGATAGATAGATATATAGACAGACAGACAGACAGACAGATAGATAGATAGATAGATAGATAGATAGATAGATAGATAGATAGATAGACAGACAGATATATAGATAGACAGATATATGGATAGATAGATATATAGACAGACAGACAGACAGACAGACAGATAGATAGATAGATAGATAGATAGATAGATAGATAGATAGATAGATAGATAGAAGATAGATAGATAGATAGATAGATAGATAGATAGATAGATAGATAGATAGATAGATAGATAGATAGATAGATAGATAGATGTGTCGATGTAAACATCAGAGTCGGTTCAGTGTCAGTTGTTGAGTGTGTGATCACTGTGTGAAGGTTCGTCTCGACACGCCTCTGGAATCACATTCCAAACACCTGAAACTCCACCGAAACTGAGGCGAGCGCTGGGAAACCTCTGGCACTGAAACACACAGGTCGCAACAATAACCGCCTGTGATAAATCAAAGGACACCGGGTCGAGGGTTGAGTCAGAACATAAGAGGATAAAACCTTCACTAACATGCCCAGACAAGCGCCGCCATAAACCAACAACAACACCAATCTCACGGCTAGAACCATCACACTGCAGCAAAAACACATTCACATGATTCACAAGTGATGCTTTTCACATAATCATCCAGTGTTGCATTATCAAGGTTTGGTTTAATATTTGTTTATACTTTTTCTCTCATAAACAATTCCCAGTGCTCCTGTGAGGTGAACAGAAGGCTATAAAAATATTCACATAAACTTTAACGGCACAATTAAAGTGTCAACTACACACAATGAGACAAGTCAGCAGTGAACAGTATATAGCTGACATTTTAGTATATATAAAAATAAATAATAATTTAAACAGCAAAACGACTAGATTTATCACTGGTTGCGGGGTGTTTTAGGTGGAATCATCATTTATTCACCCTCATGTTGTTCCAAACCCATTTGACTTTCTTCTGATACTTCCATGTTGTCCTTTTTGAAGCTTAAAAGCATTTGATTCCTATCACTGTTATTGCATAGAAAAGAGCAACATGCAGAACTTCTCTTTTCCACAGATGAAAAATTAGTGATGACAGAAATTTGCTTCTTTAACCAAGTATGAGGAATAACTGCATGCAACACTAACAAAAGAATAATGTTGGAAGATGGATGGATGGATGGAACAACGGACGGACGGACGAATGGACGGAGGGAACGATGGGCAGATGAATGGATGGATGGACAGACAGATGGATGGAACAACGGATGGATGGACGGATGGATGGAACAACGGATGGATGGATGGATGGACAGATGGATGGATGGATGGATGGATGGACAGATGGATGGAACAACGGATGGCTGGATGGATATGGGTGGGTGGATGGATGGAACAACGGACGTACGGACGGAGGGAACGATAGAAAGATGGATAGATGGATCGATGGATGGACAGATGGATGGAACAACGGATGGATGGATGGGTGGATGGATGGTGGATGGACAGATGGGTGGATGGATGGATGGACAGATGGATGGATGGGTGGATGGACAGATGGATGGAACAACGGATGGATGGAACAATGGATGGATGGATGGATGGATATGGGTGGGTGGATGGATGGAACAACGGACAGAGGGGTGGGTGGATATGGATGGATGGATGGACAGATGGATGGATGGATGGATGGATGGATGGGTGGATGGATGGATGGACAGATGGATGGATGGATGGATGGGTGGACGGATGGACAGATGGATGGATGGATGGGTGGGTGGATGGACAGATGGGTGGATGGATGGATGGGTGGACGGATGGACAGATGGATGGATGGATGGGTGGATGGACAGATGGATGGATGGACAGATGGATGGATGGACAGATGGATGGATGGATGGATGGATGGATGGATGGATGGATGGATGGACAGATGGGTGGATGGACAGATGGATGGATGGATGGATGGACAGATGGATGGAACAACAGATGGATGGAACAAATGGATGGATGGACAGATGGATGGACAGATGGATGGATGGACAGATGGGTGGATGGACAGATGGATGGATGGACAGATGGATGGATGGACAGATGGATGGACAGATGGATGGATGGACAGATGGATGGATGGACAGATGGGTGGATGGACAGATGGGTGGATGGACAGATGGATGGATGGACAGATGGATGGATGGACAGATGGATGGATGGACAGATGGGTGGATGGACAGATGGATGGATGGACAGATGGATGGATGGACAGATGGATGGATGGACAGATGGATGGACAGATGGATGGATGGACAGATGGATGGATGGACAGATGGATGGATGGACAGATGGATGGATGGACAGATGGATGGACAGATGGATGGATGGACAGATGGATGGATGGACAGATGGGTGGATGGACAGATGGATGGACAGATGGATGGATGGATGGATGGATGGATGGATGGATGGACAGATGGATGGATGGATGGACAGATGGGTGGATGGACAGATGGATGGACGGATGGATGGATGGACAGATGGACGGATGGATGGATGGATGGATGGATGAAAAATAAATAAATAGAGAACATCCTTCTGTTCTTTGCTTTGCATGAAATAATTATCTTTTTTTGTGCCTCTGCCACATAATTTATGATATATTACTGCTGAATTTCATCTCATTTTAACAGAGCTTGGAGGCAGACCTCACACTGCGGACATTTGACACTTCATTTTCAGACTGGAGAACAGTTTTATTATTGGGCCGCTCCACACACGGTGATAACATGTCTTTGGGCTGGGATCAAAAATCACACTTGACAGCCCACCGAAAAGACAAACGACCCTATTATAAATGTTTCATTGAATCCAGTAATGAAACTCTCAGAACAAAAGCTTATCTTAGATACTGCCAAGATATCACGGTGTTCTGCTGTGTTAGATCATACGTCTCGCGTCTCATTAGTTAGAGTGCATTAATGAGGGCATGAATTTGACAGAAAACTGAGAGATCTTCATTGGGTCCAGGTTTGATCAGAATATGAGTCTCTAAAAACACACGTTTTTGAAAATGATCAGCCAACCAGGACTCAATCTGGACTCTACAGAGAGTGATACAGACTTCAAACGGTTTACGGAAGAGGGAAATTTCAGCCGAAAAATTCATGCTATTCAATAAAGCTCACATTCACTACAGCATAATCAATTTTAGTAATTTATAATTATATATTTATAATAGGGCTGCACGATATTGAAGAAAAATGCGATATGCATTAAATAATGCGATATTCGATATGCGATACGATAATGCTTACAGTGTGTAAAATTAAATTCAATTAAATGATCTATTATATAACCTACATATGTGTTTCACATTCTTTTTCTGACAAGAAAACATCCCTACAACTTCTGAAAGTGAACATCAGTGTTTTACTGTCGCTTAAGAAGTGTTATTTTAACATCAGTGGGATTCAGGGTTTCAGGTTATCCCACATTAGGGTTATTTAACAACAGAAACTGAATAATCAAATGTACAAATAAATATTGCTTAGTTTTCACTGTATGAATTACATATATCCTGATTCTTATTAAAGCTACAAAAGATATTCAGCCAAGAGCAGTGAGTGATTTTCTCTTTGTGTTTTATTCATGACCCCAGTTATTGCAAGCCGTTGCGATATGCATATCATATATACATTTGCGATATTTCGATAATTTCGATGTATTGTGCAGCCCTAATTTATAATAAATTCTGGTAACACTTTAGAATACTGTTCCTTCATTAATGAATAACTACACAGGAACAAATGAGTAATGCATAGTAACACTCTAGTAACTACTATTAACTAACAAGAAACTCTGAGTAACGAATTAGTAAGTAATAGCGCTCAGTCGGATGTGGTAGTTCACTATTGCTAATCAATAACTACTATTTTTCATACCTCACTGAAGACTATAAGAACTACTATATACAGGTTAATAAATATTTATAATGCACAATGTTTAATATAAGGTAATGGTAGCCCATTAGTAATGACTCAAGTGTTACTACATCTTTCTAAAGGAACTACTAATTATTTGGATCAGTATTCTAAAGTGAAGATCATGGGAACACACTAGTAATGACTAAAGTGTTACCAAATCCATTGGAAGGAAATGCTATTCAAAATCTTACAAAAATCTCAAAAGCTTACAATGACTTCAGTCAATATTAGGTAGTTATCATGTTTTTCACTTTAGATACTGATCCAAATTATTAGTAGTTCCTTTAGAATGATGTAGTAATACTTGAGTCATTACTAGTTACCATTACCTTTTATTATAAATTATGCATTATTCATGTTAATTATGAACCTGTAGATAGTAGTTCTCTGGGAGGTATGAAAAAAATAGTAGTTATTGATTAGCTAATAATGAACTACTACATTCATCTGAGCGCTATTACTTACTAATTTGTTAATCAGAGTTTCTTGTTAGTTAATAGTAGTTTCTAGAATGTTAATAATTCGTTACTCGTTTGTTCCTGTGTAATTATTCATTAATGAAGGAACAGTATTCTAAAGTGTTACCTAAATTCTATATTATATTCACATCATGGACCTGAGCATCCAAATGAGCACAATAGAGTTACATCACCAGTGTGAAACATCAAATTAACACGAATTTAAAGGCTTTCAGGTGATTTCTGAAGGTGATAAACTAAACCTGTTACATCACGAGAACATCCGTCTGATCCTGTTCAGGAATGTTTTATAACTGCGTTTCACTGATGACAGCAAGCTATCAGCGGTTCGTGCCCTTAATCAAAATATGAAATTGCATATTGTGCATCTCATTCAAGGCATTGGCTCTGCATTAAATCAACAGGGCAATAATTACTAAAAATATTGACACAGACCATCTCTCGCTCAGCATGATCGCTCATGATTGCTGTCGTCTCTTCCGGCACTGGAAGGTCCCTTCCTAGCTTTGCGGACACATTTGGATTGTGTGAGCTTCTACAAATAGGAAATTACAAAATATGAAAGCCATTAACAGAAAAACAACGTCATACGGCCTGCTGTCGAACTATGCTATGGAGTTTAAAGGCCAGACAAATCAATACCGGCTCATTGACTGGAAGCTGCACGTCCCACTGGAACTCAAATTGATTTGTGCCAGATTTGTTTTAAGCATTTAAAATCCCTGGTTAGTTATGATGCTGTTATTTTGTACTGTAGGTTCCCACACGACACAGCATTCACAAACTGTTTTACGTGCATTGAAGTTTATTCAATGACAAAAAAATGTAGGACGAGACTTGATTTTATCCATGAGGAATTGATTGGAAAGTGTTTCTATGTGACAGATGACATCAGCTGGAGGACTGATGACATCAGCTGAAAAGGAAAGTCATTTCAGAGGCGGAGCAAGTTATTGCATATTGAAGAAAAAAAGACAAGCATGCACTGATAAATCAATCACAATTACACCAGAAATGTGCATCGAGAAAGTCAAATGTGATCTTGTGTTGATGTTATGCTTATGCTAAAAGGTGACTTATTATGCCACTTTTCACAAGATGTATTATAAATCTATGGTGTCACCAGAATGTGTCTGTGAAATTTCAGATCAAAATACCCCACAAATCATAGCTTGTCAAAGTTGGCCCTATTTGGGTGTGAGCAAAAACGCATTGTTTTGTGTGTGTGTCCCTTTAAATGCAAATGAGCTGCTGCTCCGCCTCCGTTCAGAAGACGATCCTTTACACGAGCTTCGGAAACTCCAGCGATAACAAAACACGACAATCTCACTCATCCAGAATCTCAGAAATAACCAGTAGAGGAGTGCAGCCTTACAGAGAGACTTCAGATCTGAAGATCTGACTTCAAAAAGTTCACTTCCAGGATTAAGCTGTGGCTAAAGACAAACCAAAACTGTATACATTTTTAATTGTTGTTATAATTGTGTATGATTATGTATGTATGTATGTATATGTGTGTATGTGTGTGTGTGTGTGTATGTATGTGTGTATGTATGTGTATGTGTATATATGTGTGTATATATGTATATATATATATATATATATATATATGTATGTGTGTGTGTATATGTATGTATGTATGTATATATATATATATATATATATATATATATATATATATATATATATATATATATATATATATATATGTATATGTATGTATATATATATATGTATGTATGTGTATATGTGTGTATGTATGTATGTATGTATGTATATATATATGTATGTGTATATGTATGTGTGTATGTATGTATATATACATGTATAGTTTTGTATTATTTCTTGTTTTTTATGTATGTATCTGTTTTATAATGTTCTTAGAAATGCCCAACCAGGGACAGGAGTTGAAAATTAGCACTAGCTATAAACTCTATATGCTGCGCATCAGTTACAGGCTTTGTATTGTAACTATGTTTGCTTGTATGGTCCCTGTTAAATAAACTTTAAATAAATAAATAATAAATAGACTCGGGGAGAAGTTCAACTGGACGTTTCTGAATGGTTAGGACACATTTCTGTTCAGTTACATCGATTTATCTTTTTCTGTGGTATTTCCGTTGAAAATAAAATTAATCCACCTTATCTGAGGCTGGGACTCTAAATAGTGTTCAGTGCTCGTCTGTATGACAGAACAGTTTGCACACTTTGCCTGAACTTTTGCCATTGCGTTAAACTGTTGTCGCTTGCGAAAACTAAATGGCGGCTGTGCCGGGGGTTTAAACGTGCAGATTAAGGGGCGGTAATATTATAATAAGATCCCTACATACATACCCTCTGATTAATAAAATACCCTCTGATTCCTTCGTCAAAAGGGGAGCGAAATCTGATCGGTTTATTTTTTGATATGCTTGCAGAGAAAGGCTTACCAAAACAAAGTTACTGGGTTTCACTTTTCACGTTTTCTGCGTTGGTAGATGCACCGGGGACCCGATTATACACGGAAAAAGTCAGATTTTCATGATATGAAAGGAGTAGTTCACTTTCAATTAAATATTTCCTGATAATTTACTCACCCTCATGTCGTCCAAGATGTCCATGTCTTTCTTTCTTCATTGGAAAAGAAATGAAGGTTTTTGAGGAAAACATTCCACGATTTTTCTCCATATAATGGACTTCAATGGCAACCAACGGTTTGAAGGTTCAAATGTGAGTTTCAGTGCAGCTTCAAAGTCTCGACACGATCCCAGCCGAGGAATAAGAGTCTCATCTAGCGAAACGATCTGTCATTTTCTAAAAAAAAATAAAAAAATATACTTTTTAACCACAAATGCCCGTCTTGTACCATCTCTGAGATGCACCACACATCACGTCATCATGTTGGAAAGGTCACGCGTGACGTAGTCGGAAGTACCAACCCAGTGTTTACAAGTTTGGAGTAGGAGGACCGTTCAAAGTTATTGTATGTTGAATGACACATATTTATATGTATTTGTGTCAGTTTATTGTTTAAAATGGTCCTTACATGTTCATATCCTGGATGTTAAACGATGTCCAACTTTCCAACGTGATGGCGTAATGCGTGCCGCATCTCAGAGATAGTACAAGACAGGCATTTGTGGTTAAAAAGTATATATATATATATATATATATATATATATATATATATATATATATATAGATAAGACCCTTATTTCTCGACTGGGATCGTGTCGAGACTTTGAAGCTGCACTGAAACTCACATTTGAACCTTCAAACCGTTGTTTGCCATTGAAGTGCATTATATGGAGAAAAAACCTGGAATGTTTTCCTCAAAAACCTTCATTTCTTTTCAAATGAAGAAAGAAAGACATGGACATCTTGGATGACATGGGGTTGAGTAAATTATCAGGAAATTTAGATTTGAAAGTTAACTAATCCTTTAAGTGTCAATAGTGAAAGGGATGTTAATGTGCATGTGCATGAAACTGAAGGAATCTTGACTTCCTCTCGAACAGGAAGCAGGCAGGATGCTTTGAGCCGACACAAACTCTATTGTGTGTTTCCTGTGAGCCGCTGCAGGTGCATCTCTGACACACACACACACACACACACACACACACACACACACACACACACACACACACACACACACACACACACACACGCTGCATGGCGCTTCTTTACTCAAGGCTTCCTGATGTGAAAAACTGCCTTGCCAGAGAAAAAGAGCCAATAAGAACCTTTGTCGGGATTTAAATGCAATTAAATCCTTCTCATTTGACTTGCAGATGAGAGTGCAAACTGTTTGAAAAACAAAAAAGATATTTTTATATATTTTTTACCATCAACTTGCAATTACTAAAAACAACATGAAGCAGAATTCATAATGCATATCACTGCCATAGCATGATGACTATTTCCTGTATTTCCAAGTCAATCAGATAATTCCGCCGGAAATAATGCAGGGCAGAATTATTATTATGCTAATATAATTTAATATGCAGTGACATGCTTGCATGCATACTAATATCCCAATATTATTGTATAACATAGTTGTTTTGGAGTCTACTACTATAGGTTTACATGCATCAAAGGTTAAAAAACATTTAATTTTGTCATAAAATACATAGCACATCACCTCATTTTTTACAGTGTCTGAAACGGTTTGATAAAACATTCAGTCTCCTCTGTTGTGATTGGTCTGCTCTGCTCTGAATGGCCAGATGGCCCAGTCTGTTGTGATTGGTCTACTCTGCTCTGATTGGTCAGATGCCCAGTCTGTTGTGATTGGTCTACTCTGCTCTGATTGGCCAGATGGCCCAGTCTGTTGTGATTGGTCTACTCTGCTCTGATTGGCCAGATGGCCCAGTCTGTTGTGATTGGTCTACTCTGCTCTGATTGGTCAGATGGCCCAGTCTGTTGTGATTGGTCTACTCTGCTCTGATTGGTCAGATGGCCCAGTCTGTTGTGATTGGTCTACTCTACTCTGATTGGTCTACTCTGCTCTGATTGGTCAGATGGCTCAGTCTGTTGTGATTGGTCTACTCTGCTCTGATTGGTCAGATGGCTCAGTCTGTTGTGATTGGTCTACTCTGCTCTGATTGGTCAGATGGCCCAGTGTGTTGTGATTGGTCTACTCTGCTCTGATTGGTCAGATGTCCCAGTCTGTTGTGATTGGTCTACTCTACTCTGATTGGACTTCTCTGCTCTGATTGGTCAGATGGCTCAGTCTGTTGTGATTGGTCTACTCTGCTCTGATTGGTCAGATGGCCCAGTCTGTTGTGATTGGTCTACTCTGCTCTGATTGGTCAGATGCCCAGTCTGTTGTGATTGGTCTACTCTGCTCTGATTGGTCAGATGGCCCAGTGTGTTGTGATTGGTCTACTCTGCTCTGATTGGTCAGATGGCCCAGTCTGTTGTGATTGGTCTACTCTGCTCTGATTGGTCAGATGGCCAATGACTGTGCTGATAAATTATTAAAATAAAAATGCAGTGTAATGAGAAGAGCATGTCTAATATTTCCATTAGAGAACAGCAATGTGCATGCAAATGTGATCATGCATGCAGAAAGCATGAATACAATAACCCCAAAATGACCTTGATTAATTTTTTTCCCTCGTTTCTGTTCAAGCACATTGCAGTTGGTATCTTATCTGAAATTAAACTCAGTAAAGAGTTTGATTGAAGCATCAGAGGCCTGCGAGCTTATCAAGTCTCAAACTCTCTTGGTTTCCAAGCGCTGAGCGCAGCACAATCTAATCGCTAGGCCGTTTCCATCGGGTGGGAGGAACATCAAGAGAGGCCTTGAACAATTTCAGCAAATTGCTTACCAGCAACAAACACCAGAGCAGATAAGAGCACAGAGAGAGCACCAGATAGAGAACAGAAACTTCACTCTCAATAGTAATTTGCAGCACTATATAGTTCAGCAAAGAGATGAATGATTTTCCCCTTCTAATTTCTTGAAAAAGTTCTTGATATTTTTTAAATCAATGTATTGGTTTAGTCTTAGGGGCTGCTTACACAACACCATTTTCAACTAAAAATGGAAGGTTTTGGCCGTTCATTTACCTGACAACAACGCAAACTTTTGTAAACGGGTTTCAAAGTGCAAGTTTTTGAAAACGGTCTCCGTTTAAACAACAAAAACGTGAATCTGTGAAAATGATGACGTCATGCACATGCGTAGTACGTGTTCAATCTATAGTGTTTCATCGCCATCTAATGGCCTGGCAGCAGAATACAGCGTTTTTAGTTTTGTTTTCGTGGATCCCTTTGAATAGGGATAGTTTTGACAATGGTGTCCACCGAAAACTCAAAGGAAAAACCTCTCCGTTTTAAGTATTTCGTTGCCTTAAAGGGCACCTATTATACTCCATCGTTGCAGCTCCTCTCTTCCCAGTCTGTCAGTAACGCTCTGTTTAGTTCCTGTCTCTATGAAGCCCCTCCTTCTGAGAAGCACACTGTGCTCTGATTGGTCGGCTGGAGCAGTGTGTTGTGATTGGTCAAGCGCTTTGAGTGTGTTTGGGAAATGTCCCGCCCCTTACCATAATCACCAGTTTAACACACTACTAACTAACTCAACCAGGCCCCGCCCCTTTATTCTGCATATGAATTATTTAAATGAGGAATATTGTGACGTGTTCATTCCAGGAAGAAACTCAAGACTACAATGGGAGTTCAGGGAGTTCAGAAACACTGATATAGAGAATAACTTTGTAACTTTGCAGAGCTTTTTCATGTTCAAGCTGCAACATTACACACTAAGGAAAGATGGACATTTAATAAAGCAGAACAGGACTCCTTTAAGAAACCCTTTATGTATCTACAGTAAATGTAACTTTTGAACATCAGGCCTGAAAAAGCTCTTGTTGATCAACTCTTCACAGATAACATCATGTTTAGACCTTATAATGACCTGTGTGAGACGAGCGGCTCAGATCCAATTATCCAGGGAAGCAAAAGAGGGATGTTTATTTCATAACCTCAAAGGATGGCATCCACTGTGAAATAACATCCAATCCTGCATGAGAACAACACACACTGTTTCTCGTCTTGCATAACAAGAAACTTTTCCAGACGTTGATTAAGAGAAATTGATGCTAAAACTTTAAATGATTACACCTCCACTAGATCAAGAAAAATTACAGAAGGTCCTACAAACATCAGAGCATCTTTATTTAAAGACGCTGATGAGGTTGATCTCTGATCTCACTGATCTCACTGAATTAAAGTTCAGTACAGTCATTCATCATGCAACTAACTAAATGCAATGTTAGG
The DNA here is from genome assembly GCF_949319135.1 of Squalius cephalus. Taxonomy (NCBI): domain Eukaryota; kingdom Metazoa; phylum Chordata; class Actinopteri; order Cypriniformes; family Leuciscidae; genus Squalius; species Squalius cephalus. Next base: position 2,797,126 of record NC_137145.1, read on the forward strand.
ATTATTAGGACCACAATCATATTCAAAAGTTATCATGCAGCTTCTTGAAATTCACATTTACTTCAGATGAGAATAAAAAGTCAGACATTTGCATTTTGTAACAATATGAATAGTGCTATATATGTTTCTAAAAATTATTTCACCGAACAGATGTTTCAGGTAATTGTGTTTTAAGTTATGCAGTGAGGTGCAGAAAACACAGATTCTCATAGGCTTTTTGTTGTGTAATCATGAGATGAGACTTTCTTAGTGGAGCACAACATGAGTTCAGAGAGTTCAATATAGTCTCAGTCAGTCCTTTAACAGTCCTGATATTGTTAGCTAAAAATAACACTATTTACAAAAAATATAGATTTTATGCTTTATTTTCATGCACATTTTTTATTTAAATAATTAAATTACATAGCATTAAATTAGGAAATAGATGGAATAATAAATAATGAAATAAATTATGAAATAATTTGTGAAATGCAGTAATAAAAGTTAAATTAAATTATTTAATTTTTACATTGGATTTGTGAATATTAAACTAATTTAGATAGAGATGAAATTAAATAAGATATAAATATTAGTTGAAAACTTAAACTTAAAAAATCATTACACTTAATTTTATTTTAGCAGTGGATTTGTGAACATTAATCTAATTAAGATAAATTAAAATAAGATATAAATACTAGATGAAAAATTTATAATTTAAATACTGAATTGTTAGTTTAATTTAGCTGAAATTACATAAGTTTAAGTTGAAATACTAAAATTACGAAATTTTTTAACTAAAATTAAAAACAAATAAAAAAGCAAAAATACTAAAAACTGAGAATTAAAAATATTCCAAATAAAAGCTAATTGAAAATATTCAGAGCCGGACAGTAACGGAGTATATTTACTTGAGTACAGTACTTAAGTACAATTTTGAGGGATCTGTACTTTACTCGAGTATCATTTTTGGGGAGTAGCCTACTCATGACTTTACTCAAGTAAATTTGAGAGGCAAATATTGTACTCTTTACTCCACTACATTTCTATCCATAACCGTAAGTACCCGTTACTTCTTCTAAAAAAAAAAATTTTAAAAAAGGAAAAAAGAAAAATCTCGGAAACCCTCAATTTGTTGTTTCCCTCTCAAACGTGATTGGATTGTGCAGGCGCCAATAATTGGGACAGCCTATCAGCAATCACCTTCAGCTTTCCGCCAAAGTCAACTCCATGGTCAGATTTAGATAAGAGACGAAACCATGGATGAAACAATGGATGAAAATTTAGAAAATGTACTCTTGTACTCTTGATACTCAAGTACTTTTAAAAACAAGTACTTCAGTACTTTTACTTAAGTAGACATCTGACTATAGTACTTTTACTTGTACTTGAGTAAAATTTAGCAAGGGGTATCTGTACTTTTACTCAAGTAATGAAGCTGTGTACTCTGTCCGCCTCTGAAAATATTGATAAATACTATAATAGCATATAAATAATACTAAAATAACACTAGTCCGTTCACTGTCTAATTCATAACACAAAACTGGAAAGCCGATATAATCAGCAGTTTTCACAGTCTGCTACAATCAGCAGAAGTACACATATATTTTGTTCAAATTGAACCCAGAATAAGGAGTCATATTTCACCTCCAAATCAATTAATTAATTACATTGGAAAAATGCAAGGTTGAGTTGCATTGAATCATGGGATGCTGTTTTCCTACAGCCTATTCTTTGCAAACAAAGTAATATAGCACCTATTGTATGCATACAGAAAATGCACATATTGTGGACTGTATACATTAATACTGTGTGAGCAGAAAGAGGGAGTCTAAGGCACATTTCAAGCATTTTCATTTAAATTCTCCACTGAAAACAACACCATGTCACCCTCAAGGCTGTTCTCACGATCTCTGTGATATCTGCAAACATCTGCCGTTACAGCTCTGCTCTCAGCGCTCAACAAAGAGAGGTCGTGTCTCGCTCTGGGTCAGATAAGATGGCGACACATCATCGGGTCGGGCCAATAACTGCGCCTGAAACCCAGACAGGACAGCAGGGCTTCTCCTGTTTCTCTGTGTTTTTACAAGGGATGCATTCAACTGTACATATGCAGGATCAAATGCTCAGATCTGGCTGACAAAGTGGGAAAAGCCCTGCGGTTGCTTTCGGCTGAGGTCAGGTTCAACTCAAAGCACTGCTTCTGCTCACTGGAGGATCACGTCAGGTCATCTGAGCCGCTACACAACATCCTGATACAGATACATCGGCAGTGACATGTTTTTTTTTTTTTTTTTTTATGTTATGTTATTTTATTTTATTTTATTACTTTTATTTTATTTTTTATTTTTTTTACAGTGGATTTGTGAATATTAAACATTTATTCAAATTTGGATGTCCTGTTATTTGTTTTTATAAAAGGTTATTCATAAGTCCACTGTAAATATAAAATTAAATAAAATTCACTGTCAATTTATTTATTGAATACATGCGATATTCAAATTTGATTTCCAGTTATTTTTACAGCATGTATCCAATAAATATCTATAAATTGACCATGCATTTTATTTTATTTTTACAGTGGATTTGTGAATATTAATCATTTATTCAAATTTGGATGTCCTGTTATTTTTTAACGGTTTAATATTTACAAATCCACTGTAAAAAAATCAAATGAAATTAAATGAAATAAAAAACCCATTTTAATAGATATTTACTGGATACATGCTGTGAATTTTGGATTCATTTGTGAATGCAAACAATTTGTGAAAATAAAATAAATTAAAATAAATTAAAATAAAATTCACTGTCAATTTATTTATTGAATACATGCTAGCCTATATTCAAATTTGATTTCCAGTTATTTTTACAGCATGTATCCAATACATATCTGTACATTGACCGTGCATTTTATTTTATTTTATTTTATTTTATTTTATTTTATTTTATTTTATTTTATTTTATTTTATTTTATTTTATTTTATTTTATTTTTTACAGTGGATTTCTGAATATTAAACATTTATTCAAATTTGGATGTGCTGTTATTTTTTAAAGGTTTAATATTTACAAATCCACTGTAAAAAATCTAATGAAATTAAATGAAATAAAAAACCCATTTTAATAGATATTTACTGGATACATGCTGTGAATTTTGGATTCATTTGTGAATATTAAATCTTTATTTAAATTTGGATTTCCAGGGTTTTTTTTTCTAAAAGGTTATTCATAAGTCCACTGTAAATATAAAATAAAATAAAATAAATTTCACTGTCAATTTATTTATTGAATAAATGCTATTTTCAAATTTGATTTCCAGTTATTTCTCACAGCATGTATCCAATAAATATCTATAAATTGACTGTGCATTTTATTTTATTTTTATTTTTATTTTTTAATTGTATGAATTTATTAAAAAAATAACAGGACATTCTGTATTTGAACACAGAATGTATAAATAAATAAATAAATAAATATCACTTTACAATAAGGTTTCACTTATTAACATTATAGTTACATAAGTAAACATGAACTAAAAATTAGCAATCCAGCATTTATTAATCTCAGATAATGTTATCTCAGCATTTACTAATAATCCTGAAGACCTCGATTATCTGGATCTAAAGCTAAACTCTGCAGGGTTGTTGAGTTTGACACCCCTGTCTTATTTAGCACTTGCATAAAATAGGCCTATATATGTGTCAAGACATCGGCATGATTAATAATATGATAACAATGGACATACGGGATCCATTTATTATCATCTCATTACTCATATATTGCGCTCTTAACAGTCATTTGTTTATCTCTGACTAACATTAGTATTCATATGCATTCAGAGCCATTGGCTGACACTAAAAGATCATTGCTCTTGCTTTATTCATTTTTCATCCCATCATTAGCCTATTCTTAAACAGCTTTCCTTATCTGTCGAATGTAATGATGTGTAGAAGCGAGGAGCTGGATATGAATGGCTCTGCGTCAGTTCATGAGCTCACGCCGCAGTGGTTTAATGTCGATCCTTTCTGTAGAAAACGCATAATAAAAAGTGACGCTCTAAAATCTTTGGGAAGGGATAATATATAGAAGAGTCCTTTGTTTAGTTATCGTTGTATTAGAAATGGGGATGAGGCTAATGTAATGATATCTGAAATAAAAAGGACTGATTTTCTGCTGTCTTTAGCATGTCAAGAAAAGTTTTGTGAATGAACTCATCAGCACTTGTGCAACTCGCGTGTCATGACAGATATATTATTATTTCATCATTTGGATCCTCATGTTTATTTTTGGAGCAGCACCTCCTACAATAAACACTTTACAACAAGGTCTCATTTTGCATTATAGTATAAACTAACAGCATTTTTGGCAGCATTTATTAACCTTTGTTAATGTTTGTTAGCAAAGGTTAATAAATGTGCATTAACAGACATAAGTTTTGATCTCTAAAAATGTACTAGAAACTGTCAGGCTGGTGTTTTGCACTGAACAAAACTCCGGTGTTTCAGCGATCGCTAACCAGCGCCTCTGATTGGCCTTTGCATTCATAAGCTCAACAGAGTTGTGTGTGATTGGTTATAGTGCACAATTTACTTGTATTTGAACCATTATTCAACGCCCCCTAAAAAGCATGTCTTGACTCACATGTGTCAAACTCCAGTCCAGGTATTAATCACATAGAAAGCGTGCATAAAAGCGCTCCTTTATAATCACTAAGCTGTCACATGTAAAAGTCCTGGCAGAAAGCGATGCATAAGGATGTAGTGAAACGACGAATTATTATTTTTTCCGAAGTGTTGACAACTTAGTGTTAACTAATAATTGTTGCAAACTGGGACTACCAACAAAATATTAGTGCATTCCTGGAACTGGGCGTCGTTACACTACATCCTTATGCATCGCTTTCTGCAGGACTTTTACGTGCTTTTCCCAAATCACTGAAGTGACGTCGACGTCTGGGTAAGCGGTAGCATTAGCCATCAGGCAAGTGTTATTTAAATAAACTCCTGATGTACTTACAAACTTTCCAATGCCTCGTTTTATGAGTAGAGAACCTATTTGTACTACTGTAGAAGTTTGGTGCCATTCTGGGCATTATTAGTGGGGTAATTTACGAGATACATCCTTGGATCCATTAGCGCCTGCACTAAACCATCTGGCTGATATCTCTAAATAAGCTCTAACTTTAATAATGTTCGACCAAAGGAAAAAGGCTTCTGGGGGGTGTTTGGCTCGATGTCATGGTGCAAAGGACCCTAGGTTGATTTTACTCTGAACCATCTCTTTAATTCATCGCAATCTAACAAAGTTCTGCTAATTTATTAAGCTGACTGTACAATAAATATCTTATTTAGCCTACATAATGTTGTCAAAAGTTAATAGACGGCTAACAGACAGCAGACAAACGGCAATCCAGCTGTCACTCAAGTGGCCACGCCCTTAATTATGCAGAACTTTAAGGCTTAATATAATTTAAACAGATGAGTTATAAAAATGTCGGTCTCCTCGGCTGTGAGCATGCGTGCGTCTGGCAAATCCGCCGTTATAATAGCAATCCGCCATGGAACAAGCGCGCCTGCTCTTAAAGGGAATGTGAGATGTCGCTCTGATTGGTTTATTTCACGTTACGCCCAAACCACACCTATGAGTAATGAAGCTACTTCAGACCAACACATTTTGGATTTGCGCAAGAGTCATTTATCCCGCCGGTATAATACCAACAGCGCCCGAGATCTGCCCACAAAGTTACTTGAGTTTCAGATCGTTAAAATAGGGCCCTACAAGTCACATCGATGTCACGTGTCTTTACGGGATTTTTACGGGTTGTGTGTGAATGCACTCTCTGATTCCGGAAAATCACTGGCAGTGTGAATGAACCAAAATCAAACGAACCCGGGTCAAGTCCCGGGTCACTTTATCCGTGTATTTTCCGTAATCTCTGTGTGAAAGTTACCCTGGTAATCCAGAGTTCTCGCGAGAGCACAAGTTGAATTTGCTCAGCGAGTTACTCTGGCGTCGAGTAATGATGCTCATTAAATATGCCCTTGTATCTGAGCTGCACCAATCACATCGGGTTATCTGATATAGGCGGGCCAGAGGCGAGATGACGACAGCGCTGTGACGTCGAGGTCATTAGTAAACATTGCAAGATGGCTATGGATGAACACAGTTGCTTGAAACGGCTTTGGCCGCTACAATGAACGAGTTAGACTTGGCTTTTTATCTAAAAGAGGAACAGAAGACACCGCTCGAATCCTTCCTTTGCAAGAAGGGCGTTTTTGCTGTTTTGCCGACCGGATACGGTAAGAGTCTAATCTACCAGTTAGCTCCGCTGGAAGCTAAGCGATAACTTGTTGTGATTGGTCGTAGTGTTATCCAATTGCGTGCAGTGAGATTTTCAAATGCATGCTTGGTGCCGCCCCTCGAGCTGGCCGAGTTTCATTAGTTAATCTAATTAATCTTTCAGATTTAGGTCTGGATTTCCAGGCTGTGTGAAAGGGGCTCTAGAGTCTCATGACAGAACTTTGTATTCAGCACAGGCATAAGCAACAATCTCACAAACCCCCTGTAGTTCTAACACGAATAACACAAGTCTAATGCTGTCTAACCCTGGATTGCCCTAGAAGGCAGGATTTAGCAGAGCATTCGGCTCGAGTGCGAAGGCCGACAGATGAGCAGTCAGTCACAGGTCTTCAGCTCGGATGGGTTCGGGGACGTTGTGAACTTCTCTCTCTCAGCTGTTGTCACACATCTCCTGTTACCCTCCTCCTCTCTGACATCAATTTTTCTATCACATCAGGGTGCTTTAGTCATTTCTGTGTTATTACCAGCTTTAAGGCTATCTGGGGCCGTGCAGCCATGTTAAAAGTCTCAGATTTCAAAGGCTTTTAAATCCAGAAATTCCAGAGACTTCACACACACATTAACTTTTGACATTAGTGTGACCTCGAGAGATTTTTCTCGGGCCACAACATTTACTTTCTGAATTTTTTTTATGTACACACAATAGCTCTATTTTCAAGTAGTTGAATGTGGCGGTTTCATAACTGTCTGCTGACTTAAGACACTCGTCACACGTATAACTGCGTTTATTATCAAGCGGGGGAACGAATTGGCATGAACAGAAAAGCAGTTCACGAGGAACAATGTAGCATTGAGATATCGCAGGAATGCCAGCGTCTTTGTCAGTTTGTGAATTAATGATTATGAATGATTATTCACGGATGAATTGCAATCTTTAAAATCTCAATTTCTTTTCTAAAGGAGCAAATGGAGACTTTTGCTTACTGTAAGTCTCCTCCTCAGATGAGAAAAATATCAGCAATCTCAAGTATTTCAGAATCTCAACAATGTCTCAATCTGTTCTCAGATTCGCCAAGAAGTCTGTAAACAAAAGTCAGAAATCTCCAGTCTTCAGAAATCATTCTAATATGATTTCATGCTTCATATTTTTGTGATACATATTATTTTTTGTATCATTATTTTTTGTAGGATTATTTGATAAATACAATTTTCAAAAGAACAGCATTTATTTAAAAACAGAAATCTTACATAATAAAAGTCTTCACTGTCAAAAATAATCTTGGCTGCTTTTGAACAGGATTGGTTGCCTATTGGATAAGTTACTCTAAAATAGTGATTAATTTTAGTGAGTTAGTACCAGTAATAAGTAATGCTTTTTAGAGAGAGAGTAATTAATTAGTACAGTAATCTAATTACTCTCTCTAAAAAATATTGCATTACTTATTACTGGTACTAATTCCTTTCTAAATCCCATATCAACCTCGACCAGTTGAACAATTAAACCGCACTTTTAAGTCTTTCAAATAAATAATATAAAATTTGCGTAAATTATTCTTGAACTGACCAAAGTATTTAAACATACATTTTTAACATTATACATTAAATTCTGATATTAAATCCACTATTGCTCTATATTAATGCAATAACATCAGAAGTAACTGCAATTAAATGACAGAAAAATTAAGAGTAATCCTTTACTTTTCCAAAGGGAAAGTAATTAAATTACACCAATTAATTAATTATTAATAATGCATTACACCCAACACTGTTGGCATTTACATCTCTAATGTCAGCATCTAAATATATTCACAAACCAGTTAACTTGTATTTCCAACTAAAACAAAACAATCCATCGGGAATTGTTTGGATGGTGAAAAGTGTATCTTGACAGGTGGATTAAAAATAAGAGGGACTGATGATGTTTTAGATTATGAAGACTTCTTTTTATTTTGCAATTATATTTCTTTGCAATTACATGCACAATTACACCAGAACTGTCAATGTGATCAATATTCAGAAAATGCACATCGAGACGAACTTCCATTTGATTTCATTCAAATGGAAATACTGAAAAGTATGTTGCCGTGGTAACCATCGTGGCGTCATGCGGCAGCTGCCGTACACTTTGCACTTCAATGCCCATATATCCCTCTCTCCGTCTCTTCCTCTGTTGCCATGGCAACAAACTCCACCGTCTCACAAAGACGAGAGACTGATGATCACCACTTCAAAAGATTCTCACCCGGAGAAACGGAAGCTTCGCTCATGTCACGGTTCAAAAAAAAAATTTTTTTTTTATTTTTAAATGCATGGGCACTGATGACATGTTTTACATGAGATCTCCTAAAGATTATATAGTGATGCCTTCCGGTGCAATTGCACGTTGTAATCAACACACTTATACACAATATATACACTAAATTCTAATGGCGCTCTCCCAGAATACACTGGCACAATGCAAAGCTCTGAATCGTTTCTTACTGGCCCAAGTCTGACATTTTAGAGCTGAACGACAGAAAAACAAGCTTGTATAACATTGCATCACATACTTTGGGGCTTTAATATGAGCAATGAATGCTTTCTCTATACCAAACAGCACTAATGACATCAGCAAACAGGAAAGCTTCACTTGTCTTTTGTGAAGTGACTCAGGCTATTTAGTTCCTAATTTTCCACATTCAGAAGTGTCTTTATGTGTGGGAGAGGAAAAGCACCAGTCAATGTACTCCACTTCTACTTATAACAATAAAGCAACAAGACCACGTCTCAGGTTAGTAGGTTATTCACACATTAGCTCAACCTGCAGCTATTTAACGTGTCCCTTAATGTGTGTTCTCTTGTATTTTATTGTTTTTATGCCTTTTTCCCCAACTTCTGAAAAGCACACTGCGCTCTGATTGGTCGGTTGGATCAGTGTGTTGTGATTGGTCGAGCACTTTGAGTGTGTTTGGGAAATGCCCCGCCCCTTTACATAACTGCCAGTTTAACACACTACTAACTAACTCAACCAGGCCCCGCCCCTTTATTCTGCATATTAATTATTTAAATGAGGAATATTGTGACGTGTTCGTTCCCGGAAGAAACTCAAGACTACAGTGGAGGCGTTTCAGGGAGTTCAGAAACACTGACACTCATATAGAGAAGAACTCAGAGCTTTTTCATGTTCATACAGCAACATCACACACACTAAAGAGAGATGAACATGTGAAAAAGCAGAATAGGACTCCTTTATCACACATCTGTTCATCTGTGCTTATGGGGTGAATCGAACCAATCTTTAAATCAGCATCAAACATGACTGATAAAGCCGCCAATCTCTGAGCATTCACACACACACACACACACACACACACACACACACACACACACACACACACACACACACACACACACACACACACACACACACACACACACACACACACACGTGTAATGTATCAGCAGCTGGTCAGGGTGAAATGGAGGATCTAGTTATCTGAGCTTGACTGATAAGGGTGTGTGTGTGTGTGTGTGTGTGTGTGTGTGTGTGTGTGTGTGTGTGTGTGTGTGTGTGTGTGTGTGTGTGTGCGTGTGTGTGTGGTGGGGGTTAATCTGCTCCAGAGGGAAAACACTGTTAGATGTACCAATGCAAACTCTGAGATCTGCACTGATAAAGCACACAACGACCTTTATACACACACACACACACACACACACACACACACACACACACACACACACACACACACACACACACACACACACACACACACACACACACAACACTGATAGTGATACACTGACACAGATACCTTTGGCAGATATTATACTAGTACAGTTTATGACGTGATGAGATTATATATATATATGTGTGTGTGTGTGTGTGTGTGTGTGTGTGTGTGTGTGTGTGTGTGTGTGTGCTGCACAAATAAAGACACATTTAACTGCTCAAAAGTTGGGGGTCAGTACGATTTTCTTTTAAATAAAATTAATACTTTAGTTTAGCAACGATCAATTAAATTGAACAAACATGACAGTAAAGACACAGTTAATGTAAAATGTTCTGTAAAATCTATCTATCTATCTATCTATCTATCTATCTATCTATCTATCTATCTATCTATCTATCTATCTATCTATCTATCTATCCATCTATCTATCTATCTATCTGACAGTGTCATTTATTTCCATGCACACGATTGATAAAGAAATTATGCATATCAGGTAATTGCAAAGAATACTAATGCAACATTAACTGTCAGACAAATAATGGATCCAGCACATTCTATAATGAGCGTCATTTACATGTTTCATTCTGGCTTGTTTTTCCTGAAAAGAATGACATTGATTTAATCTGAATATGCATGATGCGTCGCTATTTCAGCGCATGCAGCCACAGTGTTCATAAGTTTAACTTGTAAGCAATCGCCTACCCGTACTGTATTAATATGCAAAGAAGAATATATTTTAGCATTAAATAATTTAATAACATCACATCTGTTTTGGCGAGCTCAAGTTTTTTGTTTATCATTTTTTTCCTATTATCTACAGATACTTTTGTATTGTGCACCTGAATTTTTTTTGGGGGGGTGGGGGGGATGTGAAAATGCAATCAAAATGTGAATAACACACACATGTGTTGTTCTAAAATAAGCCCAATTGCCATGTTCATATACGAACAATCTTCCCATGTAATGCATAAAACACATCTCAGCAGTTTCAAAAGAAGGTGTAGAAGGAGAGAGACAGAGAAAGAGTATTTCCTGAAGAGGTAAAGAGGTATTTCCCGGGGCATTTTGTCATATCGCTGACTGGGAGTTGTCCACGGTTCACACTATTGTTTTCTTGTTCCCAGCCAAACCTGACAAGGAGGGTCATAAAGTGAGTTCCTGGCCCGATATTTAGCACTGAAACCAACAAAGACTGAGCTCCCAGCCACTCGATGCAAAGGTCTACTGAGATAGCACTCTAAATTTCAAATATATGCAATGAAATTTACATAAAAATCTCCACATGCAGGACAGAGAGCTACAAATTTGACTATTAATTCGACCTTGAAGGCCTCGGGAGGCGTCTGAGGTGACAGGCCACAGGGAAGTGTGGAGAGAGAGCAGATCTAGTGTTCTTGTTTGCCATCTGGAAACGAAAAAGGCTTATGAAACCTCCTAGACATACAGCCACGCTTCTAACTTGACTGTAGGTTAACACAGCAGCCCCTGAATGTCTCCGCCAAATGGCCTGATCGTTATTTTGATCATCAACTTTCACCGGAAACCATTAGATGCTCTCCGCGTTAATAGCACCTCCAGCAATTAGCACCTTATCTCCTTCCATCAAGCGCTGCAATGTCATTAGTAAAGGTTAGTTTGATAAAATCCACAGAAAAGTTAAACCCACAGAATGATTCAACCCGTCCCCACGCTGGCTTTTAGAGTTAATAAGGCTGTTTTATTGAGGCAAACAACAGTGTTTACAGATTTACTGCTGGATGAAGTGCGTCTCACAAAGAAGAGAACGTGATGGCTAAACATGCTACTTGAAATGAGTAAACATCATTAGTCGTCACGGCACACAAATGTTACGTTTAATAATGGAATCGTCACTATGCTGTCACGGGAAACTCGTTACTTGTGAAACAAGGTTTCAGCATTAGCAAACAGCATAAATCGTTGTAAACAAAATAAACAAATGCATTCATCATGTTCAAGTACAAACGTCTTATGTGATGTTCATTACGTAGCCAAAAGACTTGGAAAGCAGTCTCATATTCTGGAAACAAAAATCTTTCTTGACTTAGTATTTGATCAACCTGCTATACGATAAGAAATGAAATTTAAACAAATTAAACTAAACATACAAAATGACTTTATTTGCAAGATTATAATTGGATACATACATATATATATATGAAGAGTTCAGATGCAAAAGCCTCTAAATGCCATCTGAAATTTTCTTCTAGAATGATCATTTTTTATCAAGCTCGTATTTTTAAGTTCAGTAATTTCACTTAAAAGACAATTAATAGGTCATTTTTATTGCTATTTAAGTGAAATTACTGAACTTAAATATACAAGCTTGATAAAATTGATCATTCAAGAAGAAAATTTCAGATGGCACTTAGAGGCTTTTGCATCTGAACTCTTCATATATATATATGCACGTATGTATGTATGTACTGTATGTATGTGTGTATGTATGTATATATATATGTATGTATTTATATAAATACAGTTTAAGTTGAAAAGGAGTGGAAGTGGTAAGATATATCTGCTTCTCTATCAAATTCAACCAATTCTTTCTGTTAAATTAAGCCCATTCTTACAGGAGAAATGTTCTTATTAAATCTGGAGGGGGGAAATGAACAGAATGGTCGTCATGCCCTAATTCACAAAGTCTATTCTACTCTATTAAGTTAGTCAATCAGAGAAACAGACTGCAATTTTCCCAAAAGGGATACAATTGTAGCAATAAATTGGCACATGAGTTCATAATGTTTCTCCTCTGAGGAGAGCATTCAATTAATCTGACCTTCAGCTGTATCTGAGTGTTTAAGGCTGCAGTGAGTGTGGTTTTGCTCTGTTCGTTTGGACCTGTGAGTCAGCATGTTTGGCTGAATGAACAGCGCCACCTACTGAAACTCACCTCAACGGCTTGCAGAAACACTGTCGGTGCCAAGCAAAACATGGACCTAAATGAGCAACGCCTGTTTCAGTTTCAACCTGAAAGAGTCTGTTTCCAAATAAACTCCTGCCAGAATTCCTCTAATTCACGTGGGGGACATTATCCCCATATGGGAGTTTCCATACAGCTTCCGTTCTTCTCAAAATTATTAGTTGACTAGATGCCAAGTATTGAAATTGGTCATGCATTTTTTGTCACGCATTCATGAATGATTCCTCAAGTCATGTGTGCTGTTGAGGAAAGTTGTGCTGTTACTTTACTGCGATCAGACGAGGATCAGGTAGGAAAATCCCACAGATGCACAGTGAACGTGGGACCGAGCCATTTAGAAGATCACAGAGACTTAATGGTGGACTCTTTTCACCAGAGAAAGTAAGAAACCACCAGAACGGCTTGCAGAATTTTTGACATGAGACATGTGGCATGTGACATGTCATTCAGTGAAATATGGAAGCTTGTTTCCGCCACTGAATAGAAAATAAAAAAAGTTCATTGCGACATTTTATCTCGCAAATCTGACTTTTTTCAGATCAAATCTGAGTTGAGTATAAAGTCAGAATTGTGAGATATAAACTTGCAGTTCTGAGAGGAAAAAGAATTTTCCCCTCAGAATTGAACTTTCCATATTTCTCACAATTCTGAGAAATTAAATCGGAACTGTGAGATAGAAACTCGCAATTGCGATAAAAAAAGTCAGAATTGCAAGACAAAAAGTCAGAATTGTGAGAAAAAGAGTCAGAATTACAATATATAATCTCGCAATTGCGAGAAAAAAAAGTCAGAATTGTAAAAGAAAAATCAGTATTGTGAGAAAAAAAGCTGGAATTGTGAGAAAAGAGTCAGAATGGCAAAATATAAACTTGCAATTGCAAGAAAAAAAGTCAGAACTGTGAGGAAAAAGTCAGAATTGCGAAATATCAACTTGCAATTGCGATAAAAAAGTCAGAATTCTGAGAAAAAGTCAGAATTGTAAAAAAAAAAAAAAATCTGAATTGTGAGAAAAGAGTCAGAATTGCAAGACAAAAATCAGAATGGCAAGAAATAAACTCACAATTGCGAAAAACGACAACAACTGAATTACAGAATTGCAAAAAAAGGTCAGCATGATATAAAGTCACAATTATCTTTCAATAGTTGCATTCTGTGTGGCCAGTTGCATGAACTGCTAAGACTAGTCTTACAAGTTAGTCATCTTTTTTTTCAGTTCATAACTTTTTTTAAAAGTCAGTTACATAAAAATGTAGATTGGTCTAATTTGATATTGAAAAGTGACTGATTACCCCGAACTAACTTTTAGTTAGTCACAGTTCTTGAGACACAGTCTTAACATAATGTAGCACTTGTGATGAACTCAGGAGATGTTGTGTTAATTGATGAAGTGTTGATTTTGGTGGGGTCTCTGTGCTTCAGGAACATGGCCATGACTGTCATAAATCCTGGAAGAAGTGTGATCGCACTCACATCCAGTTTCCTCAAGTACAGAAGATCCTGACACTTCTGTTGGGTGTAGCCCACGGCCTTGATCCTGCGTCGCTTCAGAAAGCTGTGGGCCGAGGCTTTACGGTGCAGCTGTAGAGGATGCGGATATATGAAGCATCCTTCCTTCAAACCTCTGATGATAAACACAAGGAAACGGGACGTGGGAGGAACAGGGAAACTCACGGCCATCTGCGTTAGTACGCTGTCTTCCAGGAACTCCTGTGGTGGAAATGACACTAACACGTGTAAGAACGCTCACCGCATGAATAATATTCAAAATGTGTTTGTATTGGTATGAAGTATGAATGGTGTATGGAATTACTTTTGTCCCAATAATAATGAACGTAACGTTTCAAGAAACTAATGAACATGTCAATTTAAACTGAATAAAATATCTTTGAAACTGAAAAAGTTTTCAATTTTTTTACTTCGTTTTTAATACACTGCATGTTTTGCTAACTGTTTTCTCATCTTTCTTTCGCTGATCTGAACTTACTAATGCGCTTCCAGAGTTTTCATTTATGCTTCTGAAGTTTTCATTTACGCTCCCTGCCAGTTTAATAAATGAAAACTCTGGAAGCGCATTTGTAAGTTCAGACACAATTCGATAATGGTGCACATTTTAGAGTGGCCTTTTATTGTGGCCAGCCTAAGGCACACCTGTGCAATAATCATGCTGTCTAATCAGCATCTTGATATGCCACACCTGTGAGGTGGATGGATTATCTCGGCAAATAAGAAGTGCTCACTAACACAGATTTAGACAGATTTGAGAACAATATTTGAGGAAAATAGGCCTTTTGTGTACATAGAAAAAGTCTTAGATCTTTGAGTTTAGCTCATTAAAAATGGGGGCAAAAACAAAAGTGTTGCGTTTATAATTTTGTTCAGTGTATATCACGCTTAGCTGCCAAAAATCAGCTGACTTTTTTTTTTTTTGGGTATATGTCAGGGGTATATGTCACTTGAAAATGACAATTCTGTCATAATTTACTCACTATCATGTTGTAGAGCTGCACGATTCTGGATAAATTGAGAATTACGAGATTTTTTGAGATTTGAGTTTTTTTTTCAAATAGAGATCACGATTCTCCCACGATTCTGAAATGACAACTAAATAACATGTAATTTACTAGAGTTCTGATGAAATGTTAATTTCTGCAGTCTATTTAAAATGTTTAATTCATCCGAATGAATTATAAAATAAAAATAAAAAAAACATTTGAGTGAATGATTCAATGACTCACTCATAAAGTCTACACTTGTTTCATTACGGGTTGAATAAACCATTTTTTAATTTATTATTATAAATCTCTTGAATGAACGAACGATTTAATGACAAATACATTTTTAACAGTCACTTGTCTCCAACTACTGGTGTAACGATGTAATCGACACAATTGTTATTTAAAACGCCAAGATCAGCGGTAGCACCAACACAGAATTGAATATTTCCGTGTGATTTTGTCAAAGGTTTAATAGACACAGGCGAATTGTTTTCATTTAGGAATGAGATCATGTGGGTGTTTGAATAGATATCACGATCTGCTCTATCATGCCATTTCTTTCTTTCCTTGAACAAAAGCAGATGTTAGGTAAAATGACAGCGTCAGTTGACATTCACTTTCATTGCATGTTTATTCCATGCAATGAAGCTGAATGACTGAGGCTGTCATTTTACCTAACATCTGCTTTTGTGTTTAAGGGAAGAAAGTCTCACAGGTTTCAAACATGGTGGTCAGAAATTATATTTTTTTTGTGAATCTATCACACTAGTCTCATTATAACATGTGCAGTGTTTAGGTTTTATGATTGTACATACTATACTGTAAGATTATTTCTTTTTTTAATTAATACTTCTAGTTAGCAAGGACGCTTTAAATTTACCAAAAGTGACAGTAAAACATTTATAATGTTGTAAAAGATTCTATTTCAAATAAAAGCTGTTTAAAAAAAACTAAAAACTTTCTATTTATCAAAGAATGGAAAAAGCATATTAGAGTGATTTCTGAAGGATCATGTGACACTGAAGACTGGAGTAATGATGAAAATTCAGCTTTGCATCACATGAATAAATAAATTACATTTTACAACATATTAAAACAGAAAATTGTTATTTTAAAATAATATTTCACAATATTAATGTTTTACTGCATTTTTTTGTGAAATAAATGCAGCCTGGGTGATTAGGAAATCCTTCTTTCATAAATATAACACCTTACTGACCCCAAACTTTCCAACGATAGTTTACTTTTAAAATGGTAAAAGTTGCATATTAAAAATGATCAAAGCTTCCATTGCAAGTGGATGTATTACCATTACAAATGTGGTGCGGAAATAACACACTTCACTTTTCAAAATCAACTTATTAGAATGTTTTAAAAACTACTTTAACAAATATTTCAAGTGCAACAAGATATTCAATATGTTTCCATCCAAAGTTGCAAATTTAACTTGTGCTTAAAATTGCAATATCGCATAGAACATTAGCGAATAAAGCACCGTTTCCATCCAGCGAGACGAACTAAATCGTCCTGATGAACTCCTGCCAAATATCACTAAGAAAAATGTAATTTTCTGAAGTAGATGCCACTGTGGGTCTTTTTTCATATAAATTATTAAAATTATATATAAAAGCAATAAACACAGTCATGTTATCCTACTTTCAGAGTAATTTTGAATTCATGTTGACTTTAGAGATTGTTAGAAACCCAACCATAATCACAATCAGTGCATGTGTAGGTCTTACTGTATATAAACACTCTTAAAGAGGACCTTTTCAAAGTCTTGATGTTGTTTTTGTGCTCTAGAACAGGTTTTCCTGCTTGAATGTTGATTATTTTCCCCATATTCTCCATTGTTGCGGCTCCTCTCTTCCCAGTCTGTCAGTAACGCTCTGTTTAGTTCCTGTCTCTATGAAGCCCCTCCTTCTGAAAAGCACAATGTGCTCTGATTGGTCGGCTGGATCAGTGTGTTGTGATTGGTCGAGCGCTTCGAGTGTGTTTGGGAAAGTCCCACCCCTTACCATAACCGCCAGTTTAACACACTACTAACTAACTCAACCAGGCCCCGCCCCTTTATTTGAATTATTTAAATGAGGAACATTGTGACGTGTTCATTCCCGAAAGAAAACTCAAGACTACAATGGAGGCGTTTCAGGAGTTCAGAAACGTTTTAATGTTCAAACAGCAACATTAAACACACTAAAGACAGATGAACATGTGGGAAAGAGCATAATAGGACCCTATTTCACCTCTATTTGAAAAGGCGCTGCTGAATGAACATCCCTGACCAGATCCAGTACAGCTCCAGTAAATTGTTGAAAAGCTGGCACTAATGAACAGTTACACACATCAGCTGATGAACGTTCAGTGACAGTAGAAAAGCATGCGGACTCCATCACAGGAAGTCCAGTGACACGCGATTGTGTTGCTGATTACTGGCTGCTGTTTGACTAATGATAGGACCAAAACCAAGGCTACAATTAGCATCTTGCCCTTTGAAGAAGCCTATGGGTGCAGCGGTTTGATCAAGCCGCTGTTGTTGTTGGCTATCTTTAGGGCCGGGTTTGTTTTTGGAGCGTATGAAGATATGAGAAAGACTTAAAATAGTACGTCCAGCTGATTTGGGCTTTTGATTTCCCGTCAGCCCAGATCTGTAGGCAATGCTTGAACCGCAATCAGAAAATTGAATCTCGCTTCAGGAAGTGAAAGATAAGCAAAGAGATGAAGTTAAAAGGAAGAAAAACTGACGGTTTTGAAGCCAAAGTGACATTTAAACCTTAAATGTGGAGCATCTCTACAACTGTGCCTTCTCAATAAAAAAATCAAGTAACACAAACCTCTACTTGTGAAAGAACTTCCAAACGGTGAACAGTTTGTGTCTGGGCTGTGGGCGCTCACATGTCGAGTGAAATCATGAGCCACTGATGGTACACTCTCAGAAAAAACGTGCATATTAGCACCTTAGAGTAGCAATACTATGAATCTTTTAGGTATAAATAAGGTACAAAGATGTCCTTGAGTACCCCTAAAGTACCATTAAAATGTACAATTCTCACACATTGATTCTGAGAGTGTAAACGCTAACAGATCAGTCGAGTGCGAGGGACACAGACAGTGACTAAACCGACACCAAAAGGACACAAATAGACACTCTTGTCATTATCCTCATGTTGTGAAAGCGAGGCGGTGGCTTTCTGACCGTCACCACGAACACATTAACTCAAAGGGCTGGTTGATGATGTTTCCACTTCTCTAACTTTAGTTAGTGTGTAATGTTGCTGTTTGAGCTTAAACAAAATCTGCAAAGTTACAACGCTCAAAATTCAAAGCAAAGGGAGATATTTGCTTTTAAAGAAATCGCTTTTTAAGGACTAAAATAGGAACTACATGAGCTTCCTCCCGGGTTAGTGATATCACCAACCCGAGAATTTACATAAACCCCGCCCCCTGAACACGATTTATAGATTATCAAGACAGAATATGCTAATCAATGACTAGAAGATAACTACACATCAGCTGCATAAATTCATCAACTTATCATTCAGAAATGTCCTGTTTCTTCTACATGTTGGCACTTCTTCTTGAGTCTCTCCATCATTGTCTGAATCCGGTTTGAACATAAAATGCTAAAAGTTTTTAAAATTTTCAGAGCATGTCTGTGTGAGTGCAAGCTGTTGAAGCTCCGCCCCCTGTGCCGGGAGCAGCAGCTCATTTGCATTTAAAGGGACAGACACAAAAACGGCACGCTTTTACTCACCCACAAAAAATTATAATTTTAACATGCTATATACAAATATCTTTTACATCTTGTGAAAAGGGCATTATACCACCCCTTTAACTCAATGCAAACTATTTCAGTGAAATGTCTAAAACAGAAATCTGCAGAGCTACTTATACAATGGCCGTAAATATGGCGGATTGCAATACAGTACTTAATTAAAGTGCTTAGGATAACAAAATTTAATCAAATTGGTAATGCTGCAAAAAGTTGCATATGTCACCGCATTTGGAGCTTCACCCGAAAATGTGAAAAAATGGTGCTAATATTTATTTATCCTCATTTCCTTTGTGTCTGTGTTCAATTGAAAAATGGTGCCTGCTCTAGACTTGCAACAAATTGGCAAATTTTGCATCTGTTGTGTCTTTTTTGGTGCTTGAGAGCCGGTTTACACAGAACGTGTTTTAAAAATGAGAACTCTAGGTTTCTTGACTCAATTATAAAGAACCCTTAATGCCAAAAAGGTAAGGAGAAATAAATTCTAAATTAATTATATGTTTAAATGGTTATTTCATTTATTTTATAGTGATTAAGTATGTTTTCGAGCTGTTTTATTCATGAAAATTATTTAAATTAAAAAAATTATTTATTTAAAATGAAATAAATACATATAAAATGATTCCATGATTGGGAACGGAACCGCTAAAATGTTCTATATTATGACAGAACTCTTTAAGATTCTATTTAGAACCTTTTCTTCTAAGAATGAGCTTTGAACAGCTAAATAATAACAAGTTTTTTCCTGAATTTTTGCAAAGAGTTTTTCTC
Organism: Squalius cephalus; assembly: GCF_949319135.1. NCBI lineage: Eukaryota > Metazoa > Chordata > Actinopteri > Cypriniformes > Leuciscidae > Squalius > Squalius cephalus. The sequence continues at coordinate 2,817,089 of NC_137145.1, forward strand.
TCGTAGTTGCATTGCATTTTGACAAATTTGAGCCAAGTATTTGGATATGATGGAAGAATCATCAGCTACTGCTAAAAAGATCAACTCTTCTGAAAATGAGGCCTGTAATGAGCTACTCTCACAAAATACTTCTGTTCCCTGTCCTCAGAGATTTACCCTGTGAGGGAGGAGCTCTTACGAAGAATCCTGCACATTATGTCTCTATCTCTGATGGGAATGCTGATAGAGTGTGTTTTCATGCCAGTGTGTAATTTGGAGTGAAGGCTTTTAAAGCAGGCAGAAACTATAAACAGCCTCCAATTAGCAGCCGGAGCATCAACAAGTGAAATAAACAATGTTTTTTCCTCATGTTTATCGAGGCTGAAATGTTGGCGGAGGATTTCAGCATCTGGAAGGTCAATCAGGTACAAGCCAAAGGTCTCCGCAAAAACTCACAAACAAATGTGAGACAAAAAACTCTTAATTTAGTGTTTTCATTTGACAGAGCAAGTCTCAACATGAACTCAAACATGATCTGAGCTGCTATTCACATTTGTATCTCTACTTTAGCTCTATACTCTATAGCTCTATACAGTAAAGTGAATGACAAAAGTTATACAGTTAACAAAAAAGTTTTTGATTATTATACGTTGAAAACGGTTCCACAAACATCTGTTGCAGCACAACTGTTTTCAACATTGATAATAATCAGAAATGTGTTTTTCAGCATTTAAAAAAAAATAAATAATAATTAATAATTCTAGTTAGCAAGGATGCATGAAAATGACCAAAATTGACAGTAAAACATTTATAATGTTAAATTGGAAAATAAATTGTAAAGAATTTCTATTTAAAATAAAAGCTGTTTTTTAAATAGAAAAAAAAATTCTATTTATCAAAGAATCTGGAAAAAGTATATAAGAATGATTTCTGAAGGATCATGTGACACTGAAGACTGGAGTAATGATGCTGAAAATTCAGCTTTGATCACAGGAATAAATTACATTTTAACATATATTCCAATTTAAAATTGATTTTAACAATATTTCACTATTTTGAACTATATTTTTGATCATATGCCTTGGTGTGCAGAAGAAACTTCTTTCAAAAGCATAAAAAAATCGTACTGAACTTTTGAACAGTATTATATATATTATATATTATATATAAGCTGTATACAAGCCATTTAAGATTAATAGACCATTTTTTAAAAATATATTCAGGTGATAATTTTCAAATTCATTGAGAACTTTATAAATTCTCCAGATATCTCTGAGCAATATCTAAGAACTCTAAAGGATGTGATTTGGCAGTGAGTGAGACATTGAGATTGACATTTAAAGGTTCCCTATACTCACATTTCTGAGCTTGCAATTACAGTACGCAGCAAAGAAAACATTTATATACACTTCCATCCTCCACACAAGCCTGCGATGTGCTACCGAAGTGATTTACCGCGGTGAACAGAGCAGCAGCTGCTCACAACGATCCCCGGAGGCTGTGAATTTCACCCATTAGTTCTGCACTATATGCCGGGATTCAGGAGACACGTGACGACTGCTTCCAGATAACAGGAGCATTCATTCATATGAGAAATAATGAATGGATGGATGGATGACCTCTGTAAAGGGTCACTGAAGGAGACCCACTGAGTATTGTTTTAGACCAGATAACCATGAAAGATTTTAATCAGTTCATCAAGTATCTCAGTGTTGTCTGTGCTGGGAACTGTCTGTCTGGATGGGTCTTGATCCGGGTCAGATGAGACAACTGCTGAAAACTGTCCTCAGGAGACTCGGTTATATTGAATTTAAAGGGATATTTCACCTCTGGAAAGATGAATGTGTATTTAAATTGGGTCATTTATGTACTAGAAATGTGAAATTATTTTAGAAGTTGGTGCCTGAAAATGTATTTTTGGCTCATGTGGATGAAAGACAACAACTCCCAGAATGCACTTGCTTCGCTGCCCTATGAGGACACTCCCAAGCCACGCCCACCGGTTACAGAGGGCAGTGTCGGGAGAAATGATACAGCTAGGCTACTAGTCGACTCGAAACTGAAAAGACGGCGTTTTATCGTGAGATCCCCCTATGGGCGGGTTGAAGACATGCGGGACGAGCTCCTCCTACTGGCTGAAGTCTCTCGCCGCTGGACAAAAAAGCCTCAGATGACGATAAATGATGATTTTTGCATCATCTGAGTTATTTTTCCAGACACACAATACAGAAATCTCTCGTCTCAGGGGGACATGAGGGAGGGAAGCACGGTCACTCGAAAATACTACCGTGTTTCTACTGATACAAAGCTTAATGCTAATCGGTGAAGTATCCCTTTAAGTAACATGTTTTTGGAAGCTATTTAAGGAATGTGAATCATTTGTTCTTGGAAGAATTTGAAGAGAAATGTCGGATATCAATCTCTGACTTTTGAGCAAAGTTTGAGATGTTGTTGAGAACTCACATTTGCTCAGGTGTTTTTATTTCAGGAAAAATCTAAGAAACAGGAAGATTTCTCCATTTAGTCTCACTGCTGTCTAAGACAAAGACATTAGAAATTAAAGAGATCTCATTTGTTATTTATTTACCCTATTGGATGGTATTTTACTATGATACTGTTTTATTAACTTATATTTCTTTAAAAAAATACCAGTTACATGGTGATCCAAAAACATATCAGGTCATGCAAGGTCAAAATTCAACTGTGCATAAATAAATAAAAATTTACATACACATTTTACATACATACATACGTGTACATATTTAAGTTTTCAAACATGCATAGAAACGCTCACACACACACACTCACAAACACACACACACACACGCTCACTCTCACACACACACACACACACACACACACACACACACACACACACACACACACACACACACACACACACACACACACACACACACACACAGTTATGAGAGTTAATGTGTTTAATCAGTCGAGAGCTGTTACCATAGAAACATGCAACAGGATTTCTGAGGACACGACACAGTGAAGAATCTCTTGATGACTTCAGGTCTTTTAAAAGGGTCATTTTTTCTTTTTTTACCTGTTTATCTTTCTTTAGTGTGTAATGTTGCTGTTTGAGAATTAAAAAGCTCTGCAAAGTTTCAAAGTTCTTCTCTATATGAGTGTCAGTGTTTCTGAATTCCCTGAAACGCCTCCATTGTAGTCTTGAGTTTCTTCCGCGAACGAACACGTCACAATATTCCTCATTTAAATAATTAATATGCAGAATAAAGGGGCGGGGCCTGGTTGAGTTAGTAGTGTGTTAAACTGGCAGTTATGGTAAGGGACGGGACATTTCCCACACACACTCGAAGCACTCGACCAATCACAACACACTGATCCAGCCGACCAATCAGAGCACAGTGTGCTTTTCAGAAGGAGGGGCTTCATAGAGACAGGAAGGTGCGTTTCACGAAAACTATGGTCGCAAGTTCCGTCGTCATCCACATAGTTCAATGAGTCTGTGTTTCCCGACACCAAACAGAAATGCAAAGTTGTGTGTTAGAAGCAGAGTTTCTTGTTTGCATGACAAGTGGACTCAATAAATCCTTATCTTGAGCAAAATAAGCAAAACTGACATTCAGTGCAATCTATATCTTTTATTTAGAATACACACAAATGTAATTTACGTCTTTTAGTTTGTCAAGAGATTTAAAGAGTCGTTTTTGAAGAGTGCGCATGTGCGAACGTGCTCTAGTGCGCAAGAACGAGCCAATGATTGAATCTGGAAATAAAGCAAAATAACTGAAGATGACATGTTCATAATTTATAGCAAAACATCTAGTGTTAATTCGATCTCAAACAGATTCATTAAAAGTAGATATTACTCCACCACCTGCGTGACATCACTAACCAACGTGGTTGAACTACCAATTTGCAACAATAAGGTTTCGGGAAACAGTCGTGACTAACTAGTTGATTTTTTCAATGATGCATCGTACTATTGTAGTAAAGTAGCGAGTTACTTTATCGTTACACCAGAGCGTTACTGACAGACTCGGAAGAGAGGAGCTGCAACAATGGAGAATATGGGGAAAATAATCAACATTCAAGCATGAAAACCTGTTCTAGTAGAGCCTGAAAACAACATCAAGACTTTGAAAAGGTCCTCTTTAAAGGCACAATGTGTAGGAATTTCTCCCATCTAGTGGTGAAATTGTATTTTGCATTCAAACGAATAGTGCTCTACAGCGCCTCGCTTTTTCAAATGAGTGTTGCATCTACGGTAGCCGTTATGTACCAAAAAGCTATGACAGGATGTCTTCTAATAGCACTTCATCGAGTTTTCCTTCGGGTGATTTTTTGTTATTTCAAACAAACTGCAACTTGACACAATGAACAAACGGATGTTTGATAGAACTGAAAGTTTCCAAAGGCAGAGAAGCGACCAAGCAATGAAAAAAAGCTTGTAATTTAGACCGTAACATTGACTTACCTGTTGAGAAGAAAGTAGGCAAGTTTAGCGTCTCTTTTGAAAGCTTTCTCCTGCATCAACTCTTTCCACCTGGAAAAAGCTATCCAGACATTAAACCTTGTTTTTCGCAATCTCTGGTCCTGTGGCTCCACATAAGTACTGTATGGTCCTCCATTATAAATAACCGTGCAGTGCAGCCTTTTAAACTTGCCGGGGCAGTGACAAGCGTCTCTCAAATCTTCTTGTCTGGCTCAGCTGCTTTCAGTCACGTGACTCTGGCTCTGAGCGAAAACGCGTTGTGGAAATGCGTTGGCCTAGTAATTTTTGTCCCTCTCTGCTATTACTTTATACTCTACAGTAAAAGACCTGGGTGTTATATTAGACTGCAACCTGTCTTTTGAAAATCATATTTCATATGTTACAAGAACAGCTTTTTTCCACCTTAGAAACATTGCTAAGCTACGTAATATGCTATCTGTTTCTGATGCAGAAAAGTTAGTTCATGCATTCATGACCTCGAGACTAGATTACTGTAATGCTTTATTAGCTGGTTGTCCTGCATCCTCAATAAACAAGCTACAGTTAGTTCAAAATGCCGCCGCTAGAGTTCTAACTAGATCAAGAAAATATTATCATATAACACAGATTTTATCATCACTACATTGGTTACCTATAAAGTCACGTATTAATTACAAGGTATTGCTACTGACTTATAAAGCCCTAAACGGCTTAGCTCCAGTCTATTTAACGGATCTTCTATCGCCCTATAATCCATCGCGCTCTTTAAGATCACTAAATTCAAGGCTTTTGGTCATACCTAGGATATCCAGATCCACCAAAGGAGGGAGAGCATTTTCACATTTAGCTCCAAAACTCTGGAATAGTCTTCCGGATACTGTTCGTTGCTCAGACTCGCTCTCCCAGTTTAAAACTAGATTAAAGACGCATCTCTTCAGCCAGGCATTTATAATATTTTTAATCTTACAGTTAAATCCGACCTCTAGTTCATAAACGCCAGAGGAGAACTGGCCCCCGACTGAGTCTGGGTTCTCCCAAGGTTTTTTATTTTCTCCATTAGGTCCTGATGGAGTTTTTCGGTTCCTTGCCACTGTTGCCTTTGGCTTGCTCAGTTGGGGATATTTAATTTAATTAATCAATCAACGATACTATTGATCAGCATTACCAAACGTGGACGTTCCACTAGAAACAAACATTGATGTATTGTTTTAATTTAATACTGTGAAGCTGCTTTGATACAACCTACGTTGTGAAAAGCGCTATATAAATAAACTTGACTTGACTTGACTATTATATTTTTTCAAGATGGCGGAACGACATGGAAGCCTCCGTGGACCTACCCGTCCCATGTATATAAAGATAATACATTTTTCGTTTACGAGGATAAGTCAGATCATTGGCAGAGGTATTTTTACACCACTGAGGACATATTTATGAATACAAATATTGATTTTAGATAATAAAATACTTAAAAAACTACACTAATTGTCCCTTTAAGAGTGTTTATATACAGTAAGACCTACACATGCACTGATTGTGATTATGGTTGGGTTTCTAACGACCTCTTAAAGTCAACATGAATTCAAAATGAAAAAAAAGGGCTTATAGGTCCTCTTTAAAACTGTATGCGTAATTATTGTATAACTTGATAGGATGGCGCTGGAATGTCAGTGGGTTTGGTCCTCGGGGTGGACACACTTTGGCTGTGCTTCTGCTTCCTCTGTCCTGTCGAGTGCCAGATAATTTTCTCACCTTACTTTCACTTGCCTTGCGAGATTGGAATGCGAGGGCAGGGTGTGCCGCCCACCCTCCAGCGCGCAGATGAAAGAAAGACGAGCGAAAATGTGTGTGTTCACGGGGAGGTGAAGGAAACGAAACCCCAAACAAACGACAGGCTGAATCCACAAACCCACTCCTGCCAGCACCTTCCAGGTCACATGGTCTTTCCTCAAGATGTGTTTTTCTGTAGATAAGACACTTCTTGAGGAGGAAACCCAAGCAGGAGCTAAATCACCCTTTCAGATGTACAATGCATCCAGGTTTCCTATTCAACCTCTTTCAACAAACTGTGCTCGGTTATGATTACAGATCGGGAAAGCATATGGAGCTTCAGTCTGAGCCAAGTTTTAATTTACCTTCCACATGCCAAGTTTTTATATGAAAGCATCCAGCTTAGTGTTATTTTACTATCATTGAGATGCTATTATAGTTTTTATTAATATTTTTAATCCGTTTTATTCAGTAGTGGGCAAAAGTGATGTCCAGAGGGGATGTTTGTTTTTAATATGAACCTACAAGTTTGATTAAACCTTCATAATATGAGGAAAATATTTAAAAATATTTTAAACATGAGGGAAGAACAAAATACTAAACTTGGTTAAGGTGTTTATCTGATAAAATTATTTGGTAAAAAAGGGAAAACTACAGCTACAGGTTTTATTTTACTACGCGAAATAAAAATGCACAGAAAACAAAAAGCTCACTATTTCATTGGTTCTCGTTGGTTTTGCACGTGTTCATAATTTCTTTGTATGACAGCCTGGTCAAAAATTATATTGCACAATTTGTCATGTTTCATTGCGTTATTATCACAAATAAAACAATCTATAACTAATTTTGAATAATATTTTGAATAAAGGGTGTAGATGTCAATTTTCTTACAGACTGGACGTCACTTTTGGCCACTACTGTACATGTTTATTTGATTTCAAGTAATGATTTTTTTTATTTATGGTTTTAATTTTGGTTAACTAAAATAACCCTGATCCAACTTCTAACAAAACTTGGACAACAAAGCAATCTCTTCCATGCCTTATGATCAAAAAAAGAAAGAACATATAAGAAGGAATGCATATAACTCCAGGGAATTCTCCAGCACCTCCACACACGTGCAGGCAGATGTTGAAATCCATCAGGGAATGTGTTTGATCTGGTGAGTCATGAATCTCTGAGATTCAACTCACGGCGTCTCTGAGAATCGAACCTGCCTTGCAGCAAATTAGATTGTTGGAATAATCAGTTCAGACCTTCTCAAAACCTTGTAACAGCTTATGAAAACAACCTCACCCCTCAGAAATCAATCAAAACTCAAAGGAGTCAAAGTAAAATTAGATTTGTAGTATTGCTGAAGAAAATATGATACATTGCCTGAAGAAAACGCATGGTGTTGTGCAAGGGCACGGCAAAGTTAAATGCAAAACTAAACATTTGGCAAGACTAAAAACTCTCTATCAATGCTTCATTAATTTAAACCAAGCGTCATCACAGGCTTTATGCCGAACGTCACATGAACAAACGGGAAAACGAGTCTCATCGCATCAGCTGGTAGAAGTGTTAAGAGTGACAGCGATATATATATGGACTTTAATCAGCTAACCTAGCTAGTTATTTTTTATTGTTGGTGTTTTATTCAATTTTAATATCCGAATATTAGTGAGAAGAATAAAAACATATGAGATGGACATCAGTTATTCTCATCTCAGGCCTCGTCCATAATGCGTTTTCGTTCAGAAACGTACCTTTTTCTCTCCGAACTTTTGAACAACTGATGAACTAAACATGCATCAAACAAGCAAGCATGCGAGTTGTAATAATTTTTTACGGACATTTTGTTTGACAAAATTTGACAAAGTCAGATTGTCCGGGAAGCAGACACACTCTGTCAGTTCAAAGCTAGACTAAAAACACATCTCTTTGACCTGGCATACACATAACACACTATAGACTTTTATAATTCAATGTTACGCCTGGTTCACACCGGACGCCGAAGCGTCGCGGAAGCGGCGCGGAACGGAAAATTACGCGCGGTCCGGCGCCTGCCTGTTCACACCAGACGCGTATTCTCCGCGGCGGTCGACAAGCGCTTCTGCTCAGTTGTTGTTTATTCAGAGCTATTTTTTACATCATGGGTAAGTAAATAACCTCATAAAATGAATACACCATGTTTCTGTAACCAAGAAGTTTGTACACTTCTTTTATTAATCCGTTGTCGAGACACACACGCAGCCAGAGAGAGAATATGGTAGACAGTAGTAGTGTAGATATACCGTTGAAATATACATCCTCTCTTCAAATTTATTAAATCTATTTTGTTGTGTTTTTTCTTTGTTCGTTTTCATCTTTCTAGTCTGTTTAGACGCATTTGTCACTCGCGGTATTTTAATTTTTGAAAATTGCTTATATTTTGACAATTGACCGGATGTCTCGTGTTTCTTGGTGTGACTTCCTGCCGGAATGGACGCGGATCACTCGCGGCTCGCGCAAAAAATAGACCAGACGCCGAAACTGGCGCTTCACGGCGCGGCCCGTGAACGACACCATAGGTTAACATGGGCGCCGAAAGGAAGCGGCCTCCGTTCCGCGTTGCTTCGGCGTCCGGTGTGAACCAGGCCTTAGGCTGCATAGTTTAGGTCAGCTGGAACCGGGAACACTTCCCATAAATCCTGATGTACTCGTTACATCATAAGAAGAATGGCATCTATGCTAATATTAGTCTCTCTGTTTATCCCGAGGTTTACAGCAGTTCGCCGGATCCAGGCCGTATCCAGATCTGATGAAGGACCTGCGCCTAGACGCGACAACAGCGCAGTCCTGAAGTGTGAACTAGTCTCTCCCCTGTGAAGGCCTCCCTCCCCTCCCTTTACCTCTCTACAGATAAAGCGTTGTCGGGACAATTCCGGTTCGCGTGGCTACGTGGAAGCAATAAAAATTCTGTATTATTAATTTTAAGGCCAGACAAGTAGTTTGTTGAGGGTTGATTTGTAGGGAAGGTCTACACGCCTGCACACATATATTCAAACGCACATACCTATAGACTGAACTCGTAATACACATGTGCACGCCATCAGCGTTCTCACTGGTTCGCGTTTTTGAAGTTTGCGCAGAGAGAACTTAAGAGTTTTCTGTTAGAGCGGTGTCGTGTTAGCGGCCCCTAAGTTAATAACTAATGATCGTTGCGACGGAAGTGAATCAATCAAACTAACTTTAGCTGGACAATAACTTTATTCTAGAGCTGCTATAAAGCCAAAACACTTTACTTTAATTTCCTATTATTATTGTAAAGCTGCTTTGGAACAATCTACATTGTTAAAAGCGCTATATAAATGAAGATGACTTGACTTGTTGAACATGGACAGATGTGTTTATATGTGGGACTGTGCAACCCAAACAACATGAGGAAATGAGGGGTCTCCAAACATTAGTGCCCTACGTAGAGAGCTCTCACTCTCGTGACACGCTGCCATTTTCTGACTGATTTTCTTCCGGTCTTATCTATAGGTAACCCGTCCCTGAAGACGTCAGCGAGTGCACTGCACTTACAGAGGCGCGTCTTCCTCTCGCAGGAAACGACAATCACAGGCCTGTTGAAACGAGACCATTGAGAGTTAAAACTAATAGCCAGTTATCGGAGTGCTTGTGCTTGTGTGTGAGATGCAGAACACATGCTTCTCTGTGGTTAATGGCTTCCTAGATTAATCAATTCTCTAACCATTCCGCGAAATAATTTTCCCCTGCATGTATTTCCTTCTCGTCAGCATGATCAGAAGCTCAGATAAGAACAATGGTTGCAAAAATACGCATTCCCACACAAGTTATATTACTTCTAAAAGACATGTCATCTTGTTCTAAACTACAGGACGCTTTTCTGGTGATTTTACTAAAAAGTTGCACCACTTTAATTGGGTCATGACAATATATTTTTGATTTTAATATGTTCCTTGAGGTTCACTTAAGTTTTTTTGCACACAAGAACAAATCTATATGCGGAAAAAGGATTATTTTCAACCTTCATTCTGAGCCTCTGTCTGAAATGATCAGTTTTTAAGGCTTGTCAGTAACAGACACTGTTATGATTGGTTAACGCCATTGCATAGGTAACAGTATCAACACCCACTCGCTTTTGAAAATACGATCCATATAAAAAAACATAATTTACAGACAGGATTATGAAATAATTTACTTACAGTATGGTTTGTGATGCAGCTGCTGTCAGATTCAATACAGTTGCTGCTTCATCTTTCAACTAAAGTTTCTTTGTGAACTCTCTATTACACTGTGCCTCGCTGACAAAACAAAATGCTCCGAACAAACATATAATCCTCTACCCTGGTAATCCAGAGTTCTCGCGAGAGCACAAGTTGAATTTGCTCAGCGAGTTACTCTGGCGTCGAGTAATGATGCTCATTAAATATGCCCTTGTATCTGAGCTGCACCAATCACATCGGGTTATCTGATATAGGCGGGCCAGAGGCGAGATGACGACAGCGCTGTGACGTCGAAGTCATTAGTAAACATTGCAAGATGGCTATGGATGAACACCAGTTGTTTGAAACGGCTTTGGCCGCTACAATGAACGAGTTAGACTTGGCTTTTTATCTAAAAGAGGAACAGAAGAAGCCGCTCGAATCCTTCCTTTGCAAGAAGGGTGTTTTTGCTGTTTTGCCGACCGGATATGGCAAGAGTCTAATCTACCAGTTAGCTCCGCTGGTAGCTAAGCGTATGGGGCTTATTGTTGTGATTGGTCGTAGTGTTATCCAATTGCGTGCAGTGAGATTTTCAAATGCATGCTTGGTGCCGCCCCTCGAGCTGGCCGATTTTCATTAGTCGACGCCAGACCATTAATCTTTTAGATGTAGGTCTGGATTTCCAGGCTAATAATCCTCTGGGACGCCATTAAAATAAACCATCCACATGTTTCAGATGCTGGGATCCTTCTAAAGGCTGTACAGAGACACAAATGAGCCGTTTAAACTGGACGAACGTTCTTTCACTCCTCCATTTGTCCAGTTATCGACAGACTCAAGTGTGTGGAGTTCGTCAGAAACTGAACACACATCTGTATACTGTATCAATGTAGACAGCATCAGTCATTATAATGGGTTTTATTTGCTTTTGACGAGGCGCTCACATCCAGTGTTGGCAAATGTCAGCCGTTAAGAGACTAAACACCAGTAGGTGGGGCCTTGGTATCAGTGGGCGGGGCCTATGGTGTGATGATGTATAACTATTCGTCGATGTCTTGCTCTGGAGGCGGGCATATGCAAATGTATTTGCCCCTGTGACATCACAGATCTCGCAATTTCAAAACGAGCTGTTTTCGGAGCTTGATTAAATGCTTTGCTAAAAATGAAGAGGACCGTTTTAAGCTATGAAACTTGCAGGATGTTTTAATGGTATAAAGTCCTCTTATATGTCAAAAGATCAAGGCAAATTTGATTTCTCATGTCATGGCCCCTTTAAAATGAGGCATTTCACTAAACAATAGCAAACCACAAAGTAAAAATATTTTAAAACAAAGACTAATGGAATATGTTTTTATCAACATCATTTTTTAAAATTTATATGCCTCATAATCTTTATTCAAAATAACTGTATAAAGTCCCTCTTGCAGCGACATCTCTTCACTGATGATGAGGGCCGGGCAACCTGTCACTCACATGAGATCAACCAATAGCAAACCACAACCATCCAATCAATTCCCCACAGACAAAATCAAGCCCTGCCCACATTTGTTCTTGTTCCAGAAGCTGTTTAACTCGGATATACGTCACAATAGGGAAAAAAGACGAGCGCTTTTTATTCAATGTGTTACTTGCTGTTTATTTGTAACCAATTTTGAAAATTGCTTCTTTCTTTGCAGATGCTATCAGTGCTAGTATGCACATTTAAATGAAGTCATTCTTATTATTTTCAGCACACACATTCTGGCGAATAGCACCATAAATGGACATAATTCCTTTAGCGAATCGGGTGCAACCGCATGAAATTCTCCCTATAATTCACACACCATCCACTTGTGCCAATAACCTTCACTAACGGACAACATTGCTAGGCATCTCCATCCCGTTTCCTCTGCTAAACGTGCGTTTCTAATCCCCGGCCCCGTGCTATTTTCTGAGCTCAGGATGTGACGGCCCATTTCACTGTTTAATCATTAAACTCACTGAGGCTGATACGGAGGTGTGCAGAAAATTATGCAGAAAACAGGTAATGTCTTCCTTTAGTGCTGCTGAATAAATGAGATTATGCATTTTAAAGTCACTGCTGATGTTCTCTGAGGACGTGAGTCATGCCATTTGCACTGATGGCGCCTAAGCATATGTGTTAACTCATTTCACACTCGGATTTCATGTAGAGCACCTCCAGAACTGCAAATACAGAGGGAGCAAAAATAGAGGATAAAAAGGAGGCAAAAAAACGAAAAAATCATACAGTACGGCTCATAAATCAGATTGTCGATAAAACAGACGATGTACTGTATATGCACAAGTTCAAGTCTATATAACTGCATGAACTGCAAAATTTTATATATATATATATAGGGGTGTAACGGTACATGTATTCGTCCTGACTGTATGGTATGGATATTTATGAGATATGAATTTTATGAGATGGCTAATTCGTACGAATTCATATGACCTCACTCGTACGATTTTTGCTAATTCATACATATTTTACAAGTTACCAAGTTCGTATGAATTCGTGCGAATGACCTACCCCTGACCCCGCCCCTAAACCTACCCATCACGTGGGTTTAGACAAATCGTACGAATTCATACGAGTGAGGTCGTACGAATTAGCCACCTTTTAATCACTCGTACGAATTGGTCGTGAGATAGCGTTGTACATTCAGTCACAGGTGATTCACACTCGCGGCAATGCAACGCTGTTTGCTAACAGTAAAAAGCGCAGAAGAAGAGACGATCGATCAATATGTTTACATCTCTCAACCAGTGTTTCAACTGGGAAAGATATCAATGAAACAATTTGAAAATAATATCTCACGTACCATTACATTTAGTGTCGACAGCAGGTTAGTTTGCTATGAGAAGCATTTCGTATATGCACTATATTAGCCTATTCATTATATTTACTTAACCTGTTAGTAATGTCTTGATTAATTAATGTATGTTTAAATAAATCCATCATGAAAACAAGTTATGACACAGCCACTGTGTAAATTATTATATCTCAAAAATGAATTGGAGTAGAAAAATAAATTTGTAATTAGATTTAGAAGTTAATGCAAAACCTGCCTTTTGTACAGTACATGTTTTTATTTATTTATTGATTATTATATAAAGATAAATAGCAATTACATTAGGGCTCTGTTGTTAATTGTAACCTTTAATATTATAGTAATGTGTAATTAAGGGCTCCCTATATAGTTTACAGCATTGGCTAAGATTTTTTTTTTATCTTTAAGAAAATTAATTATAATAGAATATATATATATATTTTTAAAAAACACAGTTTAATTAATAAAATAAGCAATTTTGTGTTTAGTTTTCTCCCCCATGCTGTACCGCACCCATACCAAATCGTAACTTCAGTAGCAAGGTATGTACCGAACCGTCATGTTTGTGTACCGTTACACCCCTAATATACAGTATATGTGTATATATATATACATATATATATATATATATATATATATATATATATATATATATATATATATGAAGAGTTCAGATGCAAAAGCCTCTAAGTGCCATCTGAAATTTTCTTCTAGAATGATTATTTATATCAAGCTTGTATATTTAAGTTCAGTAATTTCACTTAAATGGCAATGAAAATAACCTATTAATTGTCATTTAAGTGAAATTACACTTAGAGGCTTTTGCATCTGAACTCTTCATATATATATATATATATATATATATATATATATATATATATATATATATATATATATATATATATATATATATTAAGGGTGTAACGGTACACAAACATATATATAGCTTAGCTACAAGAGATTGTGCATTGGAGTTTACCTCGATTAAAGTGGTTTTATGAATTCCAATTCAACAGCACCCCTTAAACTGAGTAATATCATTGTAATACACGGCTTATAACAAACCATAAAGTTACCACAAACACTTTAACACAATATGCCAATCTATTAGGGACAGCGGCTCAGGGGAAATATCTCTGTCTTGGCAGAAGTCGTGGATGGTAGTACCAGCTGTGCAGTTGGCAGCGCTTCATGAGCCACTTGGCTGGGAAGGAGGAAGAGCTTTTGACTGGAGCGATGGAGGAGGCGAGGAAGGGAAGGCATGCGGGGGGGTTGTATCCTGAAAGACTCACAGTGTGTTAAGTGCACGCCAAGGAGAACTCTGGGAAGGAAAAAAAAAAAAAGTGTGGCAGGGGCTTCCTCCTGGAGAGAGCAAAGCTGGAGAACAATGCTGTGAAACGCAGCCAACACCCAGAGTCCTCTCTGCCGTGGTCCACATCCATCAACACTGCGCTGTTCTCATCGGCACGTCCAAGCCTTACAAACACCACTGTGATCCTCGAGGGAGACCCCACCAAATCAAAACTGGACCATTACTTCAGATTAATTACCTTTGAGGATCTATATGCTAATTTAGGCCTAAAAGTTGACTAAATGATCTTTCTAGCAGATATAAAAATGACAGAAACCGACAAATCTCGCAATTGTGATCCACATCCATAAATATAAATACAAATAATCCTCCAGGTTTGCTGCACAATTTGTCCAAAAAAAAAAATGTTGTGATTATATATCAATATGACTGTAATATCAACAATAACAATAATTGTAATGTGCAATAAAATGATTATTATTATTACTAAATTAAAATATTCAACAAAGTATGATATTGCTACACTGTCAGAAATAGGGGTACAGTAGGAGTCCATTTCTGTCCCCCAAGGTACAATCTACACTAACGTACCCCATAGGGCTTATTATTGGACCTCAAGGTATATATGTACCTTTTTGAGGGTCAAAAAGCATTAAAAGGTACATATATGTACTGTTTCTTTTAAAGGTTAAGGTACAATATTGTACCCTTGAGGGTACAGCATGATAAGCCATTGTACCCCTACTTTATTTTCTGAGAGTGTATTATAATATTTCACTGTAAAAGTAAAAAATATTGAATACAAATAAAAGAAGAATTCAACTCAATAATAGTACAACTGTAAAAAGAACTTGTTCGACTCGCATAAAAGAACACAGTGTCATCGATTCCTCGTGCAGCTTGACTTCTC